>NW_021703774.1:117750052-117920807 GCF_005190385.1 Monodon monoceros
TATATGTCTTTGCTCCCTAAGTCCACTCCCTCAATTTTGGGATGATTCTGTTGTCTATTCAGGTATTCCACAGATTCTGGGTACATCAAGTTGATTGTGGAGGTTTAATTCACTGCTCCTGAGGCTGCTGGGAGAGATTTCCCTTTGTCTTCTTTTTTGTACAGCTCCTGGGGTTCAGCTTTGGATTTGGCCCTGCCTCTGTGTGTAGGTTGCCTGAGGCTGTCTGTTCTTCACTCTGACAGGGCGGGGTTAAAGTAGCAGCTGATTAGGGGGCTCTGGGTCACTCAGGCCACGGGGAGGGAGAGGTATGGAATGCAGGGTTGAGCCTGTGTTGGGAGAGGCTGATGTGATGTTTCAACAGCTGGAGGAGCGCGTGTGTTCTCCCTGGGAAGTTGTCCCTAGATCACGGGACCCTGGCAGTGGCAGGCTGCACAGGTTCCCAGGAGGGGAGGTGTGGATAGTGACCTGTGCTTGCACACAGACTTCTTGGTGGCTGCAGCAGCAGCCTTAGCATCTCATACCTGTCTCTGGGGTCCACACTGATAGCCGCAACTTGCACCTGTCTCTGGAGCTCGTTTAGGTGGTGCTCTACATCCCCTCTTCCTGCGCACCCCAAATCAATGGTCTCTTGCCTCTTAAGCAGGTCCAGAATTTTTCCCGGACACCCTCTCAGCTAGCTGCAGTGCACTAGCCCCCTTCAGGCTGTGTTCATGCAGCCAACCCCAGTCCTCTCCCTGGGATCCGACCTCCGAAGCCAGAGCCGCAGCTCCCAGCCCACACCCGTCCTGGCAGTTGAGCAGACAAGCCTCTCAGGCTGGTGAGTGCTGGTTGGCACTGATCCTCTGTGCGGGAATCTCTCCGCTTTGCCCTCTGCACCCTTGTTGCTGCGCTCTCTTCCGTGACTCCAGAGCTTCCCCCCTCTGCCACCCACAGTCTCCACCCGCGAAGTGTCTTCCTAGTGTGTGGAAACCTTTCCTCCTTCACAGCTCCCTCCCAGTGGTGCAGGTCCTGTCCCTATTCTTTTGTCTCTGTTTTTTCTTTTTCTTTTGCCCTACCCAGGTACATGGGGAGTTTCTTGCCTTTTGGGAAGTCTGAGGTCTTCTACCAAAACACTCAGTAGGTGTTTTATAGGAGTTGTTCCACATGTAGATGTATTTCTGATGTATCTGTGGGGAGGAAGGTGATCTGCACGTCTCACTCCTCTGCCATCTTGAAAGCCTCCCCTTTCAATTCTTGAAAATATTCAAGAATTTTAGAATATTTTCAACAGCCAACAAGAAACACTGAACTATAAGCAATCACTCTCCATTACTCTCAATCCTGCCAGCAAATGGCGACCACTATTCTACTATCTGTCTCTATTGATTTGCCTATTCTAGACTTTTCATATAAATGGAATTATACAGTATTGTGGTATTTTCTTCTCTGACTTCTTTCAATATGCATGATGTTTTCAAGGTTCAACCATATTGTAGTATGTGTCAGCATTTTATTTTTTTATTGCCAAATAATATTCTTCTGCATGGATAGAGCACATTTCATTCACCCATTAATTGTTAGATCTTTAGACCCTTTCCAATTTTGGATATTATGAATAGTACTCTTATGAACATTCATGTCTAAGTTCTTTTTTTGGACATGTCTTCATTTCACTTAACCCTATACTAAGAAGTAAAATTACTAGGTCATATTGTGAAACTTTGTTTAGTATTTTTAGAAGTTCTTAACTTTTTAAATAAAATGATAATACATTTTCCATTCCACCAGTAATGTGTGGGATTCAAACTTCTCCACATCTAGCCAATGCTCGTTATTGTCTGCCTTTTTGTTTTTAGCCATTCTAATAGGTGTGAAGGGGTCAAATGCTTTTCCTGTCTATTGAAATTATAAAGTGTTTTTTAATTTTTTTATTTGATTAATACGGTGTATTTCTTTGATTAATTTTTATATGTTTGTCCAACTGTGCATTTCTGGGATGAATCCCACTTAGCCATGATGTGTAGCCATTTTTATATGTTGCTGAATTCAATTTGCTGGTATTTTGTAGAGGATTTTTAGGCTATATGCATAAGAGATATTGGTTTGTAGTTTTCTTTCCTTGTGATGTCTTTGTCTGTTTTTTGCTTTTGTTTTGTAATAGGGGTAATACTGGGCTTATAGAAGAGGTTGGGAAGAGTTAGCTTCTCTTCTGCTTTTTGGAAGCATTTATAAAGGATTGACATTATTTATTTATTTATTTTTAATGTTTGCTAGAAATCATCAGTGAAGCCATCTGGAGTTAGAAGTCCTTTGTGGGAAGCTTTAAAATTAGGATTTCAATGCCTTTGCTAGTCAGAGACCTATTTAGATTATCTGTTCTTAGTTTCAGAAATTTGTGTGTTTCTAAGAATTTATCTGTACAACTAAGCTAATTTAAGCATATAGTTTTCTACAGCATTCCCTTATAATCTTTTTTATTTTTATAGTAATAGTAGTGATACCTGTATTTCCCTCCTGATTTTACTAATTTGAGTCTACTTTTGGAGAGGAAGAAGTAGAGTAGCCTAAGGTTTCTAATTTTTTTGCTCTTTTAAAAGCATCAACTTTTGGTTTCATTGATTTTTCCCTATTGTTTTAATATTCTCTATTTCTTTTACTTCTGCTCTATTCTTGATTATTTTCTTTCTTCTGCTTGTTTTGGGATTAGTTTGCTCTTGTTTTCATTGTTTATTAAGGTATAATATTTACTTATTGGTTTGTCATCTTTCTTCTTTTTTAATATAGGAAATTATATATTTTAAATTTGTCTCTAAGGTTCAGCTACATCCTACAACTTTTTGTGTCTTTGCTTTCTTTCCTCTTAAAGAATTTTCTAATATTTTTGTGATATCTTTTTGATGCTTTGTTTACTTAGTAGTGCATTAATTTCCACATATTTTTGAATTTAGGTATTTGTGCTTTTCCACATTTTCTTCTGTTGTTGACTTCTAATTAACTTCCATTCCACCCACAAAAAAGCATACTTTAACATATTTTGTATGATTCCAAGAAATATTTTAGAGCAGTTTTAGGTTCACAGCAAGTTGAGAGGAAGGTACAAAGATTTACAATGTACCTCTTGTACCCATACATATGCATAACTTCTCCCATTATCAACATCCTCCACCAGTGGTACATTTGTTACATTGATAAACCTACTTTGACACATCACAGTCAACCAAAGCAATAGTTTACCTAAGGTCTCACTTCTGGTGTTGTATACTCTATGGACTTAGACCAATGTATAATGATATGTATCCATTATAATGTCATACAGAGTATTTTCACTGCCTTAAAAATCCTTTGCATGATTTCCAGTTTCTGGGTCAGAATATAAGGAGCTTGGAAGTTGCCACTAAATTCTAACAACTGGTAAAATGCTTAAGGGACTGAAAAATCAACTCTTCTAGGGTCCATAAGAGAAGTAAGGACACAGAGCAAACCACTGCCCCCAAGATTGGAGAGATTGACAGGAGAACACAGAGAATAATAACTTACCAGAGCAGAGACTCAAGAGCAGAAACCATCTCAGGAACCAGAGCAGGGGTAGGAAAACCAGAACTATAATTGACACATTGCTGGAGGCTAAGTATGGACAACTCTGAGAGTTAAAAAATCCAAGGGGGTCTCAATCATAGGGATCCCCAATTTTGTGTGATTTACCTCCAGGAGGTTGAGCAGGTTCCCACAGCAAATGTCAGAGAAAAATCCACTCTTGACTCTGTCTGAGGGAGAGGTGGAGAAAAATCAGTTGAAATATACAGAGCTTTAGTTAAAACTAGTTAACCAGAACCTAACCTGCTTGGGCATTATCAGAGCCTAACTGACCTAGGGGAAGGGAAATACTCAATTTTAGTCCATTCTAGCCATCCTCTTTCTCATAAAGAGTGACTGAAAAAAAAAATTGAAACAATTGTGAAGTTCATTGTCCAGAGGCAAAGGCTCACTAAAAGACTGAGACCTAATCATAGGACCATAGAACTCTTCCCTTCCTCAACACTTCGTCACCACATTACTAAAGGCCTATTTACAGCAATTCCTTTTACCTGGTATATCACATCTGGCTATCAAAAAATTACCAAAAGACAAGAAACACAATTTGAAGAGACAGAGATAACATGAGAATCATACATGGCAGGGATGTTGAAATTATCACACCAGGAATTTAAAACAACTATCATTAATATGCTAAAGGCTCTAGTAAATAAAGTAGACAGCAAGCAAGAGCAAATGGGCAATCTAAACAGAGATGGAGATCCTAAGAAAGAACCAAAACGAAATGCTATAGATCAGAAGCATTGTAACAGAAATGAAGAATGCCTCTGATGGGCTGAGGAAAGAATCTCTGGGTTGGAGGTATCTCAATAGAATCCTCCAAAAATAGAATTTCCAAAGACAACTAAGACTGAAAAAAAACAGGACTGACTATCCAAGGACTGTGAGGCTATCCAAGGTATAATATATGTGTAATAGGAATAACAGAAGAGGAAAAACAGAAAGGAACAGAAGAAATATTTGAAATAATAATGACTGAGAATTTCTCCAAAATAATGTCAGGCACTAAACCACAGGTCCAGGAAGCTCAGAGAACGCAAAGCAGTATAAATACCCCCAAAAAACTATACATTGACATATTATTTTTAAACTATAGAAAATCAAAAATAAAGAAAAAATCCTGGAAAAATCCAGAGGATAAGGGGAGAGGGACACCTCACCTATAGAGGAACAAAGATAGGAATTACATCTGACTTCTCAGAAAACAGTTCTAAGGAACAGGGTATTGATTAATCATTATGGAATATAAAGAGAGTGAAGGCAAATATGAGAAGGGATCTCAATTATCTCCTTTTGTGAAACCCTGAAATTTTAATTAAAGTAGACTTTATTTTATCTCAGTGGCCAAAGATCCATATTAATGCATCTGATGCAGCACAGTTTGACCATTAGCTCTTTCTCTCTCTGTGACCCAGGTGTGTTAGTCAAATTGCTGTTTTCATATCAAGTCAGAAGTTTATGTAGTGATTTTATATTTGCACAATATTTCCTTTTGCCATTTCTAAGACTTAATTGTACAGTGACTAAAAATGATGCTGTATTTTACAATATGCCTGGGAAAGGCACTTCATACTGACACAGAAAAATCATGCTAGATCCTGTTCAGCAAGCACTGAAACAAGAAACACACGTAATTCGGCCATGCCACACTATTCTTAAGGTGTTGGATCCACTGTCACCAATTGCCAGACTAGAACAAAGACCTTGGAAAGTAAGGCATTCATTGATCTGTTTCTGAAGCTTTGATTACATGTCATGAGCCTGGGTGAGTTTGGTGAAAGGAAAGATGCAAAATGCAGCATGTTCTGGGCAAGTTGCTGACAGGAGCTGAGGTGGATGCTTTGGGGAAGATTGTTCAGTGAGCTGTGACTTGTGAGCTCAAGCATTTGTCCACATGCTTTTTGTTATGTGACTGTTTATCTTCTGTCTCAGAGGTTGATATATGAAGTTTGACATGCACTATATAAATGCAACACTATGCTACTTGGAAAACAAGATAAAATGATATATTAAATCACAGTGGCCCAATTGTTTTGAGACCTTAAGTCCCATGCCATAGCAAGACAAATGAAAACTCATTAGAATATCACTGTCCTTTGTACTTGAAAATGGCCTTTTGACCAACTGCCAGGAAGATTTCTGCAGACTCTGAGAAGTCCTGATATACTGTGCATAAGTATTCCCTACTTATGCTAACTGACACTCTAATGCTATGTTCTATTTTATTTTCTGATAATCCAATCAATCCATCTAAAAAAATAGATTGAAACTTAACATGGATTTTCATAAAGTTACACATGGAAGTAAGTGAGAGAATTCAATTTAGCACATTCCCAATTATATGTACAAGCTAGTTTATCTAACAATGAGAATAACTCTTTAAACTGATCTTGTGGTAGGCTGTGGTAAGGGTTTCCAAATCTGATATCAGAACTATGACTTGATCTGTTGAAAAAATGTGGAAAAAATTTGTAATTACATTGATTTTGGATACATATTCACCTGATACAAATCTAAGCAAGAAACTGAGATAGAAAAAAATGTTACATTCTTTCCAGTATTAAATGAAAATTATTTTTTGAAGTCTTATTCCAATAAGAGAAAGACTTCTAATATCCATCAATTTAGTATCTTACCTAACCACTCTCTTTCCCAGGATTGTGTCTTTGGTCCTATGGAACTCAAGGAATGGTGCATGATGGGTAGAGGAGTGTCTCCAGCCTCCAATCACACAGCCATGTTGTCATCTGCTAAAATATGCTCTTTCAGATGTGAGTATTTTTGCAATGCCTGAAACCAAACGCAAGTCCTCTCCTGGTCCAGTTTGTTCTCTCAGCTATGTCCTTACCCCACTCTGGCACATGGGAAACATTTGCTATTTCCACATGCTAGGGGACAGAAAAATTGGGCATCTTCAATTTTCCATGGATCTAGTTAAGAATATAACATAGATTTTTCTGCTTTCCATTATCACTGAGGTTATCTGAGATTTCCTCATTCACCCCTCACTCTTAAACTCTGCCTTAAGGAAAGGTGGGAAGGGCATAAATTTATTGAAATTGTCTTGCATCCTGCCACCCTTGCAGGATGGAGACTTGAACTAGAATTCAAATTCCATTATAGAGAAAATAAATTTGCATTTTCTGTTCCCGAAGTTTATAGTCCAAAATGTATAGTCCATATTTGCTACATTTAATTGTTCTCTGGATATAAGTGGAGTAGTTACCATATATTTGACAAGTTATACCTTCCAGCCTTCATACTAAGCGTTCTCAATGCACTATATTATTTAAACCTCAAGCCAGCAATAAATAGCTTCTTCATAACCACTTATGAAGCAGTAAAATGATTATTCTATTTTACTAACAAGTATATTGAAGCTCTGTAACATTATCCACTACTATGTCAAAGTTATACAGCTAGTAATTGGTGGAGTCAGGATTTTAACACAGGTAAATTAACATTGAAATTTATACTCTTAACCTCTATTTTAGATATAAGGAGTTTACAACATGGGGATGCATATACACGCAAATAGATCCTTACTTTAGATTCCTATAACCTATCATATCGCCAGAGTGTTCTAGGGATATAGTATACAAAGAGAAATAATTCTGCTACAGTGAGTTATTATTTGTTTTCTCATCTTATATTTACCAACTATAGTTTGAAATAATTGGAGTAGAAACTATTACATGAAAATAATTTGATGCAGTGGGTTTATAGTCAATGTAGTAGCTAGTCTACAATTCCCCCCAGTTAACCTCATCTCTAAGTATTCATGCCCTTATGTATATCTCCTCCACACAATATCTGGGCTGGTCCTCTATAACCATAAAATATAGTGGAAGTGACAGTGCTTAAGTCCCAAGGCTGGATCACAAATGAACTTGTAGTGTCCTCCTTGGTCTTTTGGAACTCTTGCTTTTGGGAATCTTTCTCTTGGAAAACAATTATCATATTATGTGAAGCCCAAGCAATGTGGAGGAACAGTGTGTAGACATCCTATTTAACAGTCTAAGTTGAATGACCAGTCAATACACAACATTAGCTCTGCTATGTAGGAGAGCCACCTTTGATATTCCAGCCCAAGCATCCACCAGATAATGGTAGCACTAGCTGATGTGAAGTGGAACATCTGATGCCAGTCAATGTACCAACTCATGAAAAATGAAACAGTTGTTCTTTTAAGTAATGGAATTCTGTTGTTTAAGTCAGGTTGTTAGGCAGAGATAAATAACCAGAATAGACAATCTGATTCTGTCTCTAACTCTCTATGTGTCCTCAAAAAAATCACTAAACCTATGTAAGCTTCTTTATTTTAAATCTTTAAAATAGAGAAAATAATAGTATTTGAACAAGAGTGGAATAAGATATCATGTGAGTGTATTTTTGAAAACTCTACAGCAAACTCTAAGTACATATTAACTACTTTTTTTTTTTATGTGGTTTTCCTGATAAGGCGCCATATACAGAAAGATTAAATGACTTTTCCAAGACCACCAGCTGGTAAGTAAGCAAAATGGAACTTAAATCCAATGGCTTCTAGAGCAACTCTTTCTATTTCTTTATGTGTCCAGTAATAACTTCTATTTGTAAATAGATGTTTTATAAATTTTATGATGCCCTTCACACACAGTGCATTTCCTCATAGATAATGGAAAGCCATTTTCTTTGTCAAGGAACAGATAAGTATTTCATTTTGAAATGCATGCCTTTTGGCACATTACACTGATGGTCATTGAATATAATTTTGTCTAAAGCAAAAGCAAAATATCTCTTTGTCAGTGTACAACAATAATATTGATCACAATATTTTCAGTCAAAACTTCACACCATCACTGCATATTTATATTATGTTTTCACATATTAGTGTATAGATAAAAATTTATTTCTTGGCTTAGAATTACATGGTCAAGTTATCAAAGATAGTCTTTAGGAAAAAAATAATAAATTTAAAAGGGCTTTGAAGAATATGTTTATCTTGCATATTTAAAAACATAAAATGAAGCAATTATGTTAAAGTATGATTTTTTCATATAACACATGGAACTCTGCTTTTTGTTTTTACTTTTAGTGAATTTTACCCTTTTGTAATAGTTTAAGGAGCATTATGAACTTTTTGTAAATGCAGAGTTGATCGTCAGGCTTGGTACTTTTGTGGTTTTTATAGCTAAAATCAAGTATAATCATTATATTGAAAATATAGGTTTCTATGGTGCTCAAAGAGAGCATTTTTTCATTTAAAATCTAAATCTGTAGACTCCGTCTTTGCATCTTGGGTGAAATATCAGTCTGCTGTAAATTTTTAGTCATCCTTATATATCAAAACTTATTCTGATCACTTTAGCCAAATGAACAGCCACAGTTTAGCTATTACAATACCCACCAGTAAGGAAACTCTGAACATCATGTGAAGTTGTATCTTCTCACTTCCCCGAACTTGGAAGAGCTTGGGTCTGGGGAGCCTGCAATGGAGAGTAAGTGGCCCACATCTGGTTCATGTGTCTTGCCTATATTCGCCATGCATTGCTTCTGCCCAGTGTAGCCACCTCTCCTCCCTCTGCCACTACACTGGCCTTTCCAGTCCCAGGTTGTTATCTTAGTCTTTTGGATGTGGACCAATTACCATTCTTTTCAGTTCTTTCATCCTATCACCTTTCCCCAAAAAACACTCCAGGTGATAAATATAAAATTTTTTGTGGCCCTCGAAAGTTTCTTTCACTAGACTTGAGAAGAACTGAAAGACTCCCTTCACACAACCCTGAGACCCTCACGTTCTTCATGGCAGCAGGGAGGGTCAAAGGGAAAATTCATCTAGAAAATTATTTTGTCCAGGTTTCAACTTTTTTAGATATTCAAGTTCAGAGTTGTGTTAAGTGTCACAAATTTTTCTTACATTCTCAGTAGATCCAGCAACAGTGGTCTGGCACCTCCCTTTGTATTGAGAGAATACTTGCCACTTGGTATTTAGTTCTCTAGCTACTGTGCCTTGGCCAAAGCTGACAGATAATGTTCACAATAACATCCTGTGACACAAACATTTGTAAAAACAGAATGTAAACAATTCTTCCAATCCCTTTTCAAGAATCGTCACCAAAAAGAGTAAGGAACATGACAGGTAAGGATCCTACAGCCTGAAAAATTTATCAAAATCAACATTAAAAAGTATTCATGATGGTAATAAATATTTATAAGTAAGGTTGTTCATCACAATGTTAAAATTGAAAAGGTAAGAATCAACTAAATATATGTCACGTATGACATAGTTTAACATATTGTGGTACATCTGTATAATTAAATACTGTACTGACACTATCAGAATTCAGGGGATAAAAACAGGTCTTATATTCATATTATAGGAATAATGAATTTATTACAAGAATTTGGCATAACAAATATGGGAACACTGAGGCAGTGAAGATCTGGAAGTTGGGAGTGGGAGATCAGAGAAACAGTCAATAACCAGTGCGTCTAAAGCAAGAAGCCAAGTATATTTGGACACCAGAGAAGGACTATGAAGAGGGACCTTCCACAAAGCTCTGTTGAAACTGTCATGTCTGAGGAATTGATCGCTGTGTTTAGCTATCACTTCTGCAGATTCTCAGCCAAGCCCTTAATGGTGAGTCACTCTTGACTGGTGACTCTGTCTGTCACTTTGGCTGGTTGTGACAATTTTTTGAGAATAATGATTTCTGATTTCCTTCTGCCAAATCTCATGCACTGTCCTCCTTTGGCCAACTCTTACCCATTAGTGTACAGGGAAAATGACTGGAAAACAGTGTTCAGCCTTATCCAGTTTGACATAACATGATCCAGTACCCTCTATTTATTTATTTATTTATTTATTTATTTTTAAAAATTCTTTTGGCCAAGCCACACTCCATGTGGGATCTTAGTTCCCTAGCCAGGGATCAAACCCATGACCCCTGCAGTGAAAGCTCGGAGTCTTAACCACTGGACCACCAGGGAAATCCCAAGTACATTCTCTTTAAACCTAACTTCAAATGCAACTCAACAATAAGAATAAGTTTATAACTAAGCAGCTTAACTTTTCAAAAGTTAATTGATTACCTACTATGTGCTAATCACTGTGTTTATGTGTTCAGATATGTGTAAAAAATGGATTCTATCCTCACAGGATCTATAATCTAGTAGAGGGGAGGAACAAAAATAAAGATGAAATCCCAATGTAAAAAGCACAGTGATAGGAGAAATATGAGTAGATCTCAAAGTACATAAAAACTGCATCTAATCCAGACATAGGGATCAGAGAATGCTTTCCAGATGCAGTGATTTTAAACTTGGAATTGAGTAATAAATAGAATGTATTGAAAGCATTTGTGAGAGTCTATATCAGGGGACTATTTCAGGGATAGTATTTGGAGCAAATGACACAGTGTTTCATAAAGAACAAACATTTTAACAGTTGCAAATACCTGTACCAGATGCTATAATATCCTATTTTATGCACCCATGAGTGTCAGCCTGAAGGCTTTCTGCCTGTAAGAGCATGTTTATCTTAATGCCATATTATGACTTCGGTGGGCCCTAGACTAATTGGTTCTCATAGTCCTCCAGAAAATGTATTAAATATTATAGTTAATGACTGTGTTGACATAAAGACAAGTATAATTTGTACTGTATTATATTTATTTTTTCTTAGAAGTTTAAAAGAAATTAAAACTTCTTTGAAGGCCTCTAAAATTATCATTGGTTATAGGTATTACTTAATGTATAAGTCAGCCTGGTTTGGCCCACACTCAGGCCAGGCCAGAGTTAGTTGCCCAGGAGCCTGTTGCTTCTAAAGCCCAGAAGCTTCCCTGGTGTAATCTGACACCTGCCTGTATATGCAAAGGGCAAGGAGAGACCAGAGAAAGAGGCAGACCACTCCAGATGTAGGTAGGAGGTTTAACAAGCAAGGGAACTTACTAGGCTTGTCTTAGGAGGCTGAAAGCCAAATAGATCTCTGCATCTGCCTGCCAAACCTAAAAGTTTATATAGAAGCCTTAACTGGGTTCAGTCATATATACCATCCAGAGATAGCACCACATTGCTATCTCAAGGCAGTATCCTTAGGGCAGTTTCTGGGAACAAGGAAGGCAAGTGAAATACACATTCCAAGGATAGGGAGTGGGTAGGGAGCCCAAGTCCAGATCATGCATCAACCAATGCTCATATCTTCTCAGTGACTCCCTCAATACTCTACCCCTCTTGACTGACTCTTACAATATCACACATGCCCCCTTCTGCAATGTTCCCTGAGCAGTCCACAAGGGGTTTCGGTAGCATAAGGTGGCTCATTTAGCAGATGTCTGGTGGTATCTGAGGCAGATGTCACAGCAAAAATACAGGAACATGCAAGAGAAAACATAGGTTAGGACAATAATTTCCAAAATCAGTGACAACTTTTTCCACCAAAGCCCCATAGTCCAAACCACTGATTTACTAAGTCACCTAGGCTAGGGTATTCACTCAGGCTATTCACGTGTATCTTTATGTTATTTAATGAAGATGACACATTAACAGACTCATCAGGTATAAGCACACAACATTCTGTTTGGATAGTGGCACAGATGCCTTCTTGTGGGGCAATAATAATGTCTAAGGCTATACTATTTTGGAAGATAGCTTTTCTTATTAGGGACATTCCTGTGTTCAGTAAGGGCAAAGTTTGTTGGTTCTCATGTGGGGCTTGCTGGGCGAATTTAGTACGGGCTATAATGTCTTCTAAGCCAATGGAAGAAACACAGATGGCAGCCAAGTGATTGTATCATCAGGAGACAGAATGTGCCCACTTGGCCTTGAGAAGAGGGAGATTGACAGCTTTAGGAAATTGACCTGGTTGTACATACAATATATGTTGTCCAGGGGAGGCAACCCTGTCAGGTGTGAGGAGATGGACTGGGGGCAGGATGTGCCAGACCAGAACCCCAGCTTCCTCCTCTCTTTTGATGCTGTGTTCCATTCCAGGTGTGATGCATTTCAACAGGTCTGGCTCACAGCAGGATAATGGGATGCCAGTGGCTATTGAGTAGTTCCTCCTTAACCAGGAATGTGAAGTAACTCACCCATCTTGGAGCAACATCCCATTGCAAATTCCAGTAGATAACTCCTTTCCTGTTGTGATGGGGCTTGGCGTTCTCAGCAGCATAGCACGTTGATACGTGGTGACGGTCATAACAATGGCCATTTCCTGCGACTTCCATAACTGTGTCTCAGCAGAGATCTCCAGTCTGGCTTGTGAGGTGATAGACCCTACTGGTTGATTAGTCAAATGTATTAAAGTCTGAGTCAATACTTTACTCCCCCTGGCCAACCTGGATTTACCTTTAATAACTTAATCTGCTGCTTTCATATTTCTTTTTTTTTTTTTTTCTGTCTACCAACATTGCAGCCTGCAGGTTATGGGGGAGATGGAACTTCCACTCAATGCCAGGGTCTTTTGCCCCATCTTGCACATCATGACCTTAGAAATGTGACCCCAAATTGCTATCTATTCATTGAGGGTATCCGTACATGATACTCAGTTTCTCTAGTCCCTTAATAATAACAGACTGTTTTGCACAGTGGCAGGAGAGAAAACTTGGATGAAACCAGACTCAGTGTCCACACAAACCAGGAAAAATTTAGAACCCTCACTTGCAGGGAGGAGGCCAATACAGTCAATTTGTCAATCTTTCACCAGTTGGGAACTCCAGTTAGTGGGCCTAGACTGCTTTGGCAGTTGCCTTGGACGTTGCTTAGAACACACAGGACATACTGTTAGTGCATTAACCAAGTCAATATATTTGAAGGGCAATCTGACATTCTTGGCAATATTCCATCTCATCTGGATACTTCAGTGTCCACTCTTTCTATACACTCAATCTGCTATATCTACTGAATCATTGGTTGCTAGGGCTCATATCTGAGCCAGGGCATCAGCTTCCTGATTGTCCGGGGGTATCAGGACCTTATGAACCAGACCACGGAAAACAGTGAGGACTGGCCCAGGATCTTGCAGCTAAACCCAAATAACTTCACATACCCTGACCCCACAGGGCTCATTCATGGTCATCTACCTCTCAGCTTTCCATTGTCCAAGTCATAGGGTTAATCTCTTTAGAACAGCCCAACTATCAGTGCAAAGGTTTAAAGACCAAGGCTCATGAGTGATCATCTGCCAAAGTGCTCTGAGTTCAGCCCATTGGCTGCTGCTGTTTTTTACTTTCTGAGAAGCTTCACTAGGAGGATTGCTGTGCACTGCTAGAAAGTTGCTCTATGGGGGTATATTGGGACTCTGTCCCCTTCCAGGACTGGAAGTGACATCCTAGGGTCACTTCCCCTTTCTGTTGTCTCTGCTATAGGCCCTGACCCATACCTTCTGGAGTCACAGACACATCTAACTCAAACGGTAGCTGTGCTTGGGAGATGTCCAGAGCTTTATTCTGTTTCACTAGTATTTTTTTTTTTTCCTTTGCAAAGGTGGCTTGCTGCTCTGACACCAAGTCCCACACCTGCCCTTTCTTTACCAGGGGACATAAGGAGTTGAAAGCACTGTGCCAAACGGGGAATAAAAATGCTCTAAAATCCCCAAATCCCTACGAAGGCTTGTAACTCCTTTACATTCTTAGGGGTTAGATAGGTTTGCATCTTATGAAACACAAATTCTGGGACAACACACATCTTACCTGACCAAATGACTCCCCAGAACTTACAGCAGTACCTGGACCTTGAATTTACTCTTGTTTCACACTCAGTCTTCTCCCTCAAAGATGTTCCAGCAAAGCCTTGTACAGCATCCTGAAACAGAGGCAAGTCATCACATGTTAACATATCATCAATGTAATGGGCCCATTCTATTGATGTGAGGAAGGAGAACAGGGACAAGTCTCAGGCTACCATCTTTATTGTGGGGCTATGAAGGTAGCCTTGGGGAAGCACTTGAAAGATTCATTGTTTTCCCTCCCACACAAAGGCAAATTGATCTTATCAGAAACCTCTACTTGTCAAAGTACAGTAAGTCCCCTACATATGAACCTTCAAGTTGCGAACTTTCAAAGACGTGAATGTGCATTCACCTGTCCAATCAAGTAAATTAGTTCACGCGTCTGGCATACATTGTCATGTTTGTGCATCCTCTACAAGTGGTTGTGCTTTTGTGTAACTTACTGTACAGCACTGTATAGAGTACAGTAGTACAGTATCTATTTGAAGCCCAGGATGTCCAGAAGCAAGAGTAAAAGCAGTAGTGATGTAGGTGGTACTGCTAAGAAGCTCCAGGAATTGGAGGCCCAGAGAAAGGACTAAGAGAGACAAAAGGAAAAAGAAGTAACTGAAGAACCGAAGATTCACGATGCAGGAAATGGCAGGGCATTTTCTTTATTTGAGGAGGCACTGTTAGTTTTTGAGGCACAGGACCTGAACATAAAACGGTACACGAAGGATGCAGCAGCCGTTCAGAATGCAATCCAGTGCTACCATGTCATCTATGACAAGAAAAAAAGAGCTACTACCCACATGTCACTGGATTGTTTTTTTCAAGAGGGTAGGTAGAATTGAATCCAGCAAGGAACTAGAACGTGTGCCATCAACGTCAGCCATGAGTGAAGTGGCAGCTTGCCCTCCGTTTCCTATTGCTGATGACCCTTCAGCTCTACCATCTTCCACCTCCTCTCCCTCCTCCAGTCAGTAACTCTTCTTGCCTGTTCACTCGATGCCAACCCCTGTATGCCAGCTCTTGTACAGTACTACTGTACTTTTCAAGGTACTGTACTGCAAGATTAAAAATGTTTTCTTTATTTTTTGTGTTTGTTTTTTATGCATTATTTGTGCAAAAAATATTATAAACCTATTACAGTACAGTACTGTATAGCCAATTGTGTTAGTTGGGTCCAACAAAGTTGGACCCTACAAACAAAATGTACTTATGAACACACTCTCAAAATGGAACTCATGCCAAAGCACATGAGTAAAACAATAATTATCTGAAAATGACAAAAGACTTAAAAAAGCCATTGTTAAAGATTTGATAAGAGTTTGTTATAATGCAATTGAAGGGAATTTGATTATTTCTGTGACATATATTTTAAAATTATGACTGATAACATATACCAGGACATATCAAATTTCTAGGATTTTCATACAAATATACCCTAAAGAAAGTTTAGTATCGTTTCTTAGACAATGAAATTTAACAAATAGAAAAAGTTACATAGTTGTAAGAAACTTAGCTCTTTTATTGGAGAAGACTCAGTTTTCTTAAATAATTGCTAACAACAAAAAACAACCTGATAAAGGCAAAACATGGAATTTTTGTTCTTAGCAGATTACATTAAAAGCAAAGAAAAAACTTTGTCTACAATTTCCTTTTAAGAGCACACCAATAATCTAAGAAAACTAAGACAGAAAACCAAATTCTAATATTGCACCAGAGTACTTTTTGATATTAAGATTCTCCTTTTTTTTCTTTTTAATTTCAATAAGCCCATTCCAATTTTAGTTTGACTACACATAAAATTCCTTTCTCAATATTCTTTTTTCACAAACCTTGTCTTTTTTAAGTCTGCTTTACATATATAGTCATTTTCTTTCAGCTTTAGTATTTCTAGTAGTTTTGTAAAATGCTTACCTTTTTTACAAATTTTGGTAATACACACTGAATGTAGAAAAACATCACATATATACATCATACATCTGCAGACATACGTAAACAGGTATCGACAGACACAAACAGAAGCCGCATAGCTTTTATTCCAAAACTTTAGCCATGAATCAGCCACTCACCTGGCTAAAGCTTTTTACTGATATTTGTGATTTCATGGAGGCTATGGACTAGATTTCTGGGCAAGGGAACTTCTATAGCAATCTATATTTTAAAAAGTCTCTCCCTCCTGCCTTTTTTTTTTCTTTAATCTCTTTGGGCAATGTTTTGGTTATTTCCTGGGACATGTACATTTTAAAGATATGGTAAGATTTACCACTTCAAGAGACAGAGAAAGAATACAAATTTTCTTGTAGACATTTTGAAGTAATCACTATTTAAAGTTTTCCCTTGTATTAGGGGTGGGACTGCAAGGGACGTGTCCTCTGTTTTCTCAACAATCATCACAACATCCTCTTCTGCATTCTCATCACTTTCCCAGAGATCTCACCTCTTAGCATACTAATCAGGTTTTGTCACAAGTGCCTGGATCTTAATCCACAGCATTTTGTGACCCCCCAGCTTTGCAAAAGATCCCGCTAAAGTCTCAAATTTATAATCCTGCTCTTCCACCTTGTCTGCTAGCTCAGAAGCTAGCAGAGTAGTGGACAATTGCATGTCCTTCTCTAATCTCAGGTCTCTTAAATTTCTAACTTGAGTTTCAACCTCTAGTTGGGTGTGTGTCCAGTCAAACTGCCTGTGGTAGAGGTCAGCTCACTGCAGCAATCACTTGTTTCACTTCTTTATCACAGGGTGCAATGCACAGTTCCTCAAACAGATGCATTATAGCAGTTGGCATCTTCAAGACATGCCTATACTCACAAAACAGTTCACAAGCACTAACATAAGATCCACCCCTCTCCATACAGAAGTCAATGGCCAACTCAGGATTTCCCCCAAGGATGCCTCTATCCCATATCTCATGTTTTTGGTCTCTTGGTTGGCTCACCAATTGTTGCTTTGCAACCCCGGGAGCTCCCTAGGTATAATTTGAAACCAGCCCCCATACCCAGAAGGCAAAGAAAGGCCGAAAAAAGAGGAAGATCACTCCAAATGGTAGGTGGCAGATTTAATTAGCAAGGGAACTTACTTATGAGGCTTGTCTTGGGTGGCCACAAGATGAGTAGATCTCTGCACCCACCTGCCAAATCATAAAAATGTATATACAGGACTTAACTGGGTTCTGCCATATATACCATCCAGATAGTATCAACATCATATTTCTATCTTAAGGCTGTATCCTTGGGGAAACTTCTGGAAGTGGGTAGTAAAATTGCAATGCGAATTCCAAGGAGAGGGAAAGGGGTAGGAAGCTTCCAATTGTCCAGGACCAGCCCTTGGGTCACTGGTGGTCATGTCTTCTTGATGACCTCCCCCAACAGAGCCCTATAAGCAGTTCACAAAAATAAGGATGGGAAATGGCAGATAAATACCCCAGCTCCTCCCCACTCAGGTGAGAATACTTAGAGCATATATTACACAGTCATCCAGAAGTCCTGGTCTGTTGCTCATCATAGTAACCTACTCATTAACTCAACTGAATTGGCTGCCTGGGATCACTTCAAAAATAAACCATTTATATTCAAATTATTTTCTCAAGATCTTTTATTTTTTTTCTGGAAGAATACAGATGATAAAAATAATGGCACATTTGAGGAAATGAAAGATACCCTGTAGGTTTGGGATGTAAAGCAGAAGGGAGAATATTGGGCAAAATTATCCTGGCGAAAGCAGGGCAAGATCTCGAAGGTCTTATAACCACTTTGAAATGTTTGGATTTTATTCTAAGGACAAGAGAAAACCACATGAAGCTTTTATAAAAGAGGTCAGCCTGATCAGAATTGTTTGAAGAAGCTAATACTTAATGTAAGGTGGTATAATTGAGAACACTGAAACCAGAAGGAGGGAGTCACATTTGGAAGTTGTTGAATTAATCCAGGCAGAAATGGGGACCTGGACTCAGTTCATGACAATAAGTTTGAGAGAAATTAAGTAAAAATCGGAAAATGTTTTAGAAGATAGAGATGGCATGATTTGATAACAAGCAGGGAGAATAGAGTAAGGGGGACATATAAGGGTGGCATTAAAGTTTCCAACCTATTAATCAGAAAGTAAGGATGGGGGAAAATAATAAAATATTGCAATAGTATAATTACAAGTTTATATATATTTGTTTGTTTACTTTCTTTTTTTTCAATTTTTATACAGGTTCATATCTATAAAATTTTTAATTAGAGTTTTGTTTTTTGATAAATGTGCGTGGAATAGTAAAGAAAGCCTAATGTTAATTGAAATGAGGTCATTTAAGGTGAAGAGTTTTGTCTGAGGATAATTAACAATCCAAACCCGCAAGTGACTCATTTATTTTGGACTCATATATCAAATGTAATGTGTAATTTGTAATATCTACTTCACATTTTTACTGTTTAACCATATTTTGAAATCTGGTTCCAAATTAGTGATTGAGACCTAAATATTTTCTTTGAGTATTCTTCTTTAGTTATATAGCCACTTTTCAGATAGGACTATAGAAGCTTGTGTAATGGAGACTAGTAATCATTCAGCTAATTTGATCACCGATAATGACTAATTTGATTCCTATGCCCCAAACAGAGAAATCTATGGTATTTTAATCTTATGGATAAGCTATCCACAATGGACTAGTTACCCAAATAATGAAAAACAGTCACTGTTTGAATCATTCCTTAGGAATTTGCCATTTCATTTATCCAGCTGAAATTCAATATTTTAAAGTATATCTTAAGAAAATGATAAACTAAGATTGTGTTTGTAACAAATTAATCAAATATTTAATGTTCTTAATAAATAATACCTTATAAATCAATAACATATATACATACACACAATGACAACAGCAATAACAACTAACTTGATTTAAAAATGTGCATGGGTAAGTCATTTGTGAAATATTAGATATAAATTGCCAATAAACATGGCACAATATAAATCTCAGCAGTGAAAATATACTGTACATTAAAATAAAAATCTATTTTTCTTCAATCAGCCAAAACCTATTTTTTAGAAAGGTAGTGGCTAATGAAGTTATTCATGTATAATAGTTTAAAGAACGTTCTTCCACTTGACTCTTGCCTTTAGCCAGGAACTCAGCTAATCAGGATTCTTTGCCCAGGAAGTTGTTCAGTGTTTCATTCTTGAATGGTCCAGGACGCTAGTGTTTCATCTTTCATGGCGTTCTTTAATACATAATAACCTTGAGCTTTAAAAAAAAGAACATTATTCCATTCCACTGTTTTTAGTATATCCTTTCTGAAAGCAATTTGGCGAAGTATATCAATAAACTTACCATACATATCCTTTGAGACTCTAGGATTTCTAGGAAAATAATCATAAATTTGTTAACTTTTTATATAAAGGATACTCAATTATTTTTTTTAATAAAGAATAAAAAAACAAAAAAGCAAAAAAGAAACAACCTAATATTCAACAATATTTGTTTGGTTAAAACTTATTGGTATATGCATATTATATAATATTAGGTGGCCATGAATATTTTCAAAGAACATTTGACAATATAAAAGAATCTGTAAAACGGTTGTATGTTTCAGTCACATTACTATGATTTGTATAATACTAAAGTAAATATGATCTTCTAAATTATGGGAGTGGAGAGGTACCAGGACTCCTGTAGCATATATTGTAGATGAATTTGGCTTCAAACGACCTTCTATAAATAATTAACTACTCAGATGCCCATATCTGGTTATCAGTTTTAGTATGCCCCTGTGCTTTCCTTTGTAAGGTATAAGCTGACTAACTTATGGGAAGGGCCAGTTCGCAGGGTAATTTTTGACCTTTTTTTTTGCGGTATGCGGGCCTCTCACTGTTGGGGCCTCTCCCGTTGGGGAGCACAGGCTCCGGACGCGCAGGCTCAGCAGCCATGGCTCACGGGCCCAGCCACTCCGTGGCATGTGGGATCCCTCCGGGGCAAGAACCCGTGTCCCCTGCAACAGCAGGCGGACTGTCAACCACTGCGCCACCAGGGAAGCCCTTTTTTTTTTTTTTTTTTTTTTTTTTTGCTTTTTGATCTTTAGTCACAGAACTTATCCACAATAAAGGTTCCAAGAAAGTCTGAGATATTTACTATTGTTGAAGATTTTCCAAGAGAATCAGCCAAATGTATTGCAAATTTGTCTTTCCACCACCCAAAGCAACTAGATTATTTATTTCTACTCATAAATTCTGAAGTTAGTTAATAGAAATGATCACTGAGTAATTTACAGCTCCTGATCTTGTAGTGTCACTTGATACTCCAGATAATTTATCTGAAATTGCTTGAAAGGGGTAGTTCATTTAGAAGGACATATATGCAAATAATTTTTGCCATCTATTTTATGTAACTATAATTCTCTGGCATTCTTTTTCTTTCTTTTATATTTATATTTTTATTTATTTATTTATTTTTGGCTTGTTTTATTGATTTATTTTATTGAGGTATAGTTAATTTATAATATTATATTAGTTTCAGGTGTCCAACATAGTGAGTTAGTAACTTTATAGGTTTTACTCCATTAAAAGTTATTACAAAATAATGGCTATAATTCCCTCTGCTGTAGAATATATCCTTGTTGCTTACATTTTATACAAGGTTGTTTGTGTCTCTTTTTTTTTTTTTTTAAATTGGAGTATAGTTGCTTTACACTGCTGGCTCAATTTCTGCTGTACAGCAAAGTGAATAAGTTATATGTATACATATATCCACTCATTTTTGGATTTCCTTCATATTTGTGTCACCAGAGAGCACCAAGTATAGTTCCCTGTGCTATACAGTAGGTTCTCATTAGTTATCTATTTTATACATAGTAGTGTATATATGTCAATCCCAATCTCCCAGTTCATCCCTCCTCCTCTTTGGTATCCATATGTTTGTTCTCTACGTCTGTGTCTCTATTACTGCTTTGCAAATAAGTTCATCTATACCTTTTTCTAGATTACACATATATGTGTTAATACATGATATTTGTTTTTCTCTTTCTGACTTACTTCATTCTGTATGACAGTCTCTAGGTCAGTCCATGTCTCTGCAAATGATGCAATTTCGTTCTTTTTTATGGCTGAGTAATATTCCATTGTATATATGTACCCCTTCTTTTTTATCCATTCCTCTGTTGATGGACGTTTAGGTTGTGTCCATGTCTTGGCTATTGTAAATAGTGCTGCAATGAACATTGGGGTGCATGTGTTTTTGAATTATGGTTTTCTCAGAGTATATGCCTAGTAGTGGGATTGCTGGGTCGTATGGTAGTTCTATTTTTAGTTTTTTTAAGGAACTGCCATACTGTTATCCAAAGTGGCAGTATCAATTTACATTCCCACCAACAGTGCAAGAGGATTCCCTTTTCTCCATACCCTCTATAGCATTTATTGTTTGCAGATTTTTAATGATGGCCATTCCCACTGGTGTGAGGTGATATCTCATTGTAGTTTTGATTTGCATTTCTCTAATAATTGATGATGTTGAACAACTTTTCATATGCCTCTTGGCCATCTGTACATCTTCTTTGGTGAAATGTCTATTTAGGTCTTCCCCCCATTTTTGGATGGGATTGTTTTTTTCTTTTTTCTTTTTTTTTTTTAATATTGAGCTGCATGAGCTCTTTGTATTTTTTGGAGATTAATGCTTTGTCCGATGTTTCACCCATCTGTGGGTTGTCTTTTCATCTTGTTTATGGTTTCCTTTGCTGTGCAAAAGCTTTGAAGTTTAATTAGGTCCCATTTGCTTATGGGACCTAATTAAACTTATTTGCTTATGACCCACCATGAGGTGGGTCATAAAAGATCTTGCTATGATTTATGTAAAAGAGTGTTTTTTCCTATGTTTTCCTCTAAGAGTTTTGTAATGTCCAGTCTTACATTTAGGTCTTTAATCCAGTTGGAGTTTTGTTTTGTGTATGGTGTTAAGTAGTGTTCTAATTTCATTCTTCTATATGTAGCTGTCCAGTTTTCCCAGCACCACTTATTACAGAGGCTGTCTTTTCTCCATTGTATAATCTTGAATCCTTTGTCATAGATTAGGTGACCATAGGTGCGTGGGTTTATCTTTGGGCTTTTCATCCTGATATGTTTATCAATATTTCTGTTTTTGTGCCAGTACCATACTGTCTTGATTACTGTAGCTTTGTAGTATAGTCTGAAGTCTGGGAGCCTGATTCCTCCAGCTCCGTTTTTCTTTCTCAAGTTTGCTTTGGCTATTAGGGATCTTTTGTGTTTCCATACAAATTGTAAAATTTTTTGTTCTAATTCTGTGACAAATGCCATTGGTAATTTGATAGGGATTGCATTGAAAATGTAGATTGCTTTGGATAGTATGGTCATTTTTACAATATTGATTCTTTCAATCCAGGAGCATGGCATATCTCTCTATCAGTTTGTGTCATCTTTAAATTCTTTCATCAGTGTTTTATAGCTTTCCAAGTACAGGTCTTTTGCCTCCTTAGGTAGGTTTATTCCTAGGGATTTTATTCTCTTTGTTGCAATGGTAAATGGGATAGTTTCCTTAATTTCTCTTTCTGATCTTTCTTTGTTAGTGCATAGGAATGCAAGAAATTTCTGTGCATTCATTTTGTATCCTGCAACCTTACCAAATTCATTGATTAGTTCTAGTAGATTTCTGGTGGCATTTTTAGGATTTTCTATGCATAGAATCATATCATCTGTAAACTGCGACAGTTTTACCTCTTCTTTTCCAATTTGGCTTCCCTTTATTTCTTTTTCTTCTCTGATTGCCATGGCTACAACTTCCAATACTATGTTGAATAATAGTGTTGAGAGTGGACATCCTTGCCTTTTTCCTGATCTTAGAGGAAATGCTTTCAGTTTTTCATCATTGAGAATGATGTTTGCTGTGGGTTTGTCATATATGGCCTTTATTATCTTAAGGTAGGTTCCCTCTATACCCACTTCCTGAAGAGTTTTTATCATAAATGGGTGTTTTTTCTCCATCTATTGAGAAGATCATATAATTTTTAATCTTCAATTTGTTAGTGTGGTGTATCACATTGATTGATTTGCATATATTGAAGAATCCTTGCATCCTTAGGTAAATCTCAGTTCTCATGGTGCATAATCCTTTTAATGTGTTGTTGGATTCTGTTTGCTCATATTTTGTTGAGGATTTTTCGTCTATGTTCATCAGTGATATTGGTCTGTAATTTCCTTTGTTTATGATACCTTTGTCTGATTTTGGCATGACATTGATGGTGGCCTCATAGAACAAGTCTGGGAGTGTTCTTCCCTCTGCAATTTTTGGAAGAGTTTGAGAAGGATAGGTGTTAACTTCTCTGAATATTTGATAGAATTCTCCTGTGAAGTTATCTGGTCCTGGACTTTTGTTTGTTGGAAGACTTTTAATTACAGTTTCAATTGCATTACCTTTGATTGGAAAGTTGTACCTTTCCAAGAATTTGTCCATTTCTTCCAGGTTGTCCATTTTATTGGCATATAGCTGCTTGTAGTAGTCTCTTATGATCTTTTGTATTTCTGTGGTGTCAGTCATAACTTCTCATTTTTCATTTCTAATTTTATTGATTTGAGCCCTCTCCCTTTTTTTCTTGATGAGTCTAGATAAAGTTCATCAATTTTGTTTATATTCTCAAATAACAAGCTTTAGTTTCATTGATCTTTGCTATAGTTTTCTTCATTTCTATTTCATCTATTTCTGATTTGATCATTATGATTTCTTTCCTTCTACTAACTTTGGGTTATCCTTGTTCTTCTTTCTCTAGTTGTTTTAGGTGTAATGTTATGTTGTTTATTTGAGATTTTTCTTATTTCTTGAGGTAGTATTGTATTGCTATAAACTTCCCTCTTATAACTACTTTTGCTGCATCACATAGGTTTTGGGTTATCGTGTTTTTGTTGTCATTTGTTTCCAGGTATTTTTTGATTTCCTCTTTGATTTCTTCAGTGATCTTTTGGTTATTTAGTACCATATTGCTTAGTCTGCATGTGTTTGTGTTTTTTACATTTTTCTCTTGTAATTGATTTCTAATCTCATAGCATTGTGGTCAAAAAAGATGCTTGATATGATCTCAATTTTCTTAAATTTACCAAGGCTTGATTTGTGACCCAAGATGTAATTTATCCTCAAGAATGTTCCATGTGCACTTGAGAAGAAATTGTATTCATCTGCTTTTGGAGGGAATGTCCTATAAATATCAGGTCTATCTTGTTTAATGCATCATTAAAGGCTTGTGTTTCCTTACTAATTTTCTGTCTGGATAATCTATCCATTCGTGTAAGTGGAGTGTTAAAGCCCCCCACTGTTATTGTGTTACTGTTCATTTCCCCTTTTATGGCTGTTAGCATTTGCCTTATTTATTGAAGTGCTCCTCTGTTAGGTGTATAAATATTTACAATTGTTATATCTTCTTCTTGGATTGATCCCTTGATCATTATGTAGTGTTGTTCTTTGTCTCTTACAATAGTCTTTATTGTAAAGTGTATTTTGTCTGGTATGAGAATTGCTGCTCCAGCTTTCTTTTGATTTCCATTTGCATGGAATATCTTTCTCCATTCCTTCAGTTTCAGTCGTGTGTGTCCCTAGGTCTGAAGTGTGTCTCTTGTAGACAATGTATATACGGGTCTTGTTTTTGTATCCATTTAGCCAGTCTGTGTCTTTTGGTTGGAGCATTTAATCCATTTACATTCAAGATTATTATAGACATGTATGTTCCCATTACCATTTTCTTATATGTTTTGTGTTTGTTTTTGTAGGTTTTTTCTCTCTTGTGTTTTCCATCTAGAAGAGTTCCTTTAGCATTTGTTGTAAAGCTGGTTTGGTGGTGCTGAATTCTCTTAGCTTTTGCTTGTCTGTAAAGCTTTTTATTTCTCCATCGAATCTGTATGAGATACTTGCTGAGTAGAATAATCTTGGTTATAGGTTTTCCCTTTCACCACTTTAAATATATCCTGCACTCCCTTCTGGCCTGCAGATTTTCTGCTGAAGAATCAGCTGATAACCTTATGTGGAGTCCCTTGTATGTTATTTGTTGCTTTTCCCTTGCTGCTTTTAATATTTTTTCTTTAAATTTAATTTTTGTTAGTTTGATTAATATGTGTCTTGGTGTGTTTCTCCTTGGGCTTATCTTGTATGGGACTCTGCATTTCTTGAACTTGATTGACTATTTCCTTTCCCATGTTAAAGAAGTTTTTGACTATAATCTCTTCTAATATTTTCTCAGACATTTTCTCTTTCCTTCTTCTGGGACCTCTATAATTGGAATGTTGGTGTGTTTAGTGTTGTCCCAGAGTTTTCTGTTCTCATTTCTTTTCATTCTTTTCATTCTTTTTTCTTTACTGTGCTCTGTGACAGTTATTTCCACCATTCTATCTTCCAGCTCATTTATCTGCTCTTCTGCCTCTGTTATTCTGCTACTGATTCCTTCTACTGTATTCTTCATTTCAGTTATTGTGTTGTTCATCACAGATTGTTTGTTCTTTAGTTCTTCTAAGTCCTTGTTAAACATTTTTTTTATCTTCTTGATTTATGCCATCATTCTACTTCCAAAATCTTGGATCATCTTTACTATCATTTCTCTGAATTATTTTTCAGGTAGATTATCCATTTCCTCTTCATTTATTTGGTCTTGTGGTTTTTACCTTGCTCCTTCATCTGCACCATATTTCTCTGTCATCTCATTTTGTCTAACTTACTGTGTTTAATGTTCTCCTTTCTACAGACTACAGGGTTGTAGTTCCTCTTGTCTGCCCCCTCATGGGTGAGCTTGGTGCATGGGTTTGTGTAGGCTTCCTGGTGTGAGGGACTGGTGCCTGTGCTGTGGTGGGTGGAGCTGAGTCTTTTCCCTCTGGTGGGCAGGGCTGTGCTCTGGTGGTGTGTTTTGGGGTGTCTGTGAGCTTAGTATGACATTAGGCAGCTTGTCTGCTGATGGGTGAGACTGTGTTCCTGTCTTACTGGTTGTTTGGTGTGAGGTGTCTAGCACTGGAGCCTGCAGACAGTTGGCTGCAGCCAGGTCTTGGTGTCAAGATGGATACCTCCAAGAAAACACATACTGATTAATATTCCCTGTGCCCAAGAATTCTCTAGCAGTCCAGTGTCCTGGACTCAAGACTCCCACCCTGGAGGCCCAGGCCCAACACTTTGCTGGGGAACAAAGAGCCCACAAACTGCTCAGTGCAGCCAGAGGAAAGAAAAATAACTCTGGCAGGCAGTTGCAACAGACTAGGGTGCACTCGCTCTGGTGGGAGTCCCTCCCAGTGCCCTTGGAGGCAGGTGCTGGCATGTGGGTGTGGCGGTGGCCCCACCCCTTGTGTGCCACTCAACAATGGTGCCTCATTTCCTCGGAAGACCCAAGGAAATTCCCAAGGAGGATTTGTGATGGTCTGTGCTCAGGACCCCAGGGCTTACATGGGCAGAGGAGACCTTAGCTTGAGGGGCAGGTGAGATTGCTCAGATGGGTGCCTCTTCCAGTGCCCATGGAGGTTGAAGTAGGCAGGTGGGGAAGGGGTTGCAATGGTGGCCCTGCTTCTTGCACACCACTCAACAGTGACATCTTGCTTCTAGGTGTCCCAGGCTTTTTCCACAAATTTTTCCATTTGTGGAGCTCCTTACTCCTGTCTCTTCAGGCTGTTTATTTTCACAGCAAACAGCTGTCCCCTCCCTGGTGCCAAACCCACTTTCCAGCACCCAGCCTCACTCTGCAACAAGAGACACACAACTCAGGCTGGGGTATGCAAGCCTGTGGCACAGAAAGTGCAAGCAGTTCTGACGTTGTCCTGCCTTCCACAGACCATTGGCTGCATTCTCCTTCAATCTTCCAAAGTTCTTTTTCTGTCCCAGTTGATTTCCCCACCATGAAGGGTTTTTCTGAGTTCAGGAACCTCTCCTCACCTTCAGCTTCCCACTAGGGTTGCTGTTTCCTTTTTTGATTCCCTTTTTTCTTCCTTTTGTCCTACCCAGTTGTGAGGGGATTTTTCATGTAATTTAGGTGTCCAAATTCTTCTGCTAATATTCAACAGGTGTTCTGTGAGAATTGTTCCATTTGTAAATGTGTACTTGTGAGGAGAGATGAATTCCATGTCCTCTTATTCCACCATTTTGACCTCTCTCTGACATTCTTAATCTCTTTGTGATAAACTTTATTTTACCCTGGTTTTTTTTTTTTTTTTTTGCTTATGTTCAAGGGATAGAATCAATTTCCATGAACACATAACATTTTTATGGAAAAAAATACACCCTCTTCATAAAGATACTCAAAGCTCTGAAATATTTTTTATTAATTGGAATTATTGGGTTGGCCAAAATTTTCCTTTGTTTTTTAAGTAAAAATAAAAGACACATTTTTCATTTTCTCCAAGAACTTTATGTTCCAGGTGTCTTTTTTTTTTTTTTTTTTTTTTCAGGTGTCTTTTACAGTCTTTCAGGGAATTGAAATTTTTCCATTAAGAGAATTTTGTAAAGACCAAAAATAAATGGAAATCCAAAAGTACAATGTCTGGTGAATATGGCAGATGAATCAGAACTTCCCAGACAAGCTGTCACAGTTTTTGCCTGGTCATCAAAGAAACATGCAGTCTTGCTTTATCCTGATGGAAAATTATGCATTTTCTGTTGACTAATTCCTGATGTTTTTCACTGAGTGCTTCTTTCATTTGGTCTAACTGGGAGCAGTACTTGTTGGAATTAATCATTTGGTTTTCCAGAAGGAGCTCATAATAGAGGACTCCCTTCGAATCCCACTGTATACACATCATCTTCTTTGGATGAAGACTGGCATTTGGTGTGGTAGGTGGTGGTTTATTTTGCTTGCCCAACAATCTCTTCCATTCCACATTATTGTACTGTATCCATTTTTCATTGCCTGTCACAATTTGTTTTAAAAATGGAATGTTTTCTTTACATTTAAGTAGAGAATCGCATGTGGAAATAGTTAAGGTTTTTTTTGCTTAACTTATGTGGAACCCAAACATCAAAGCGATTAACATAACCAAGCTGGTGCAAATGATTTTCAACACTTGATTAGGATATTTTGAGTATTGTCGGCTATCTCCTGCGTGGTATAACATTGATTGTTCTCAATTAATGTCTCAATTTCATCGCTGTCAACTTCAACTGGTCTACCCGACAGTGGAGACTTGTCCAGTGAGAAATCTCCAGCAAGAAATTTCTCAAACCACTTTTGACACGTCTGATCAGTCATAGTACCTTCTCCACACAATGCACAAATCTTTTCTTGTGTTTCTGTTGCGTTTTTACCTTTCTTGAAATAATAAAGCGTAATATGCCAAAAATGTTGCCTTTTTTCTTCCATCTTCAGTATTAAAATGGCTATTCAAAATTCACCAATTTTGATAAGCTTTTTAATGCATTATGATATGAAAGCTGTCACAATACAATCCAGCAAAATTGTTTTGAATGAAGTTAAAGACAACTAAGAGCTACTAGAGCCATCCTATGGAAAAACCGAACGAAATTTTTGGCCAACCCAGTATCTCAGTCACTTTTAAATCGCAATGATCACCTTCCTTTTCAAGTTCTCCAAAGACTTTTATATGCTAAATCAACTTCCCAATCAATATTCAATGGAGGAAAAAATGGCTCATTCACTCATTCATTCATCCAACAAGTATTTATGGATTATTTTTCATGATATACTCCAATGAAAAAGAGTACTTGCCTTCATGTAGTTGAATAACTAAAAGGAAAACTAAACATTTCAATAATTTTTAAAGTATTTATTAATTGCTATTAATACATAATCATAATTATATTGATATCAGTTATGTATCAATAGCAATTAATTCAAAATTATCTGATGTATTAATTAACATAATCTCTGAACTTCTGTTCTGTGCACAGACAAATTCACTCTTCACTTATCTTTCTATTTAAGAAGGAAAGAAAATGAATTGTGTAAATACTTCTTAAAAGGGTTCTTAGTAAGGCAAAGTCATTCCAACTTTTCAGGTTGTATATAATCAAATCTTAACTGCTTTTAAAGGAAGGCCCAGCACAAACACTATGTGTCTTATGACTCCCTAATTGACTTCCCATCCAGAAGTGTTCCTCTTTCTCAAACTAGCAATAGCACTTCATTTGGAAATTTCTTCTAAGGAGTATAAACTCTTTTTTTTTAAAGATACAGTTGTATGCATCTATTCCACTTATTAGAGGGTAATATTTTGAAATTTTAGACCATAATATTTAAATTTTAATGTTCAATATTTTGCTGTAACATGTACCCAGTAAATGTTGTTGAATTAACAGATGCATTAAAATGCATAATATTAAGATGAGTATTTGTGTGTGTATGTGTGACAGCAAGAGATAGGCAGAAATTTTATACTGACCCAGAAACATCTTGTTTCTATCAAGTCTCTAACTCAACATACCACCTGATAGAGCAGAATATTGAAATAAGACTCTTTTCTCTGACTCTCATATTTGTCACTCTGAATGTTAATTGTCTCTAGCCCTGTTTTCATGTGTCTTCAGGTTTTTTAATCTAGTAATCCAGTTTTCCACCCTGGAGACAAGGGACTTACTAGCAACCTGAACTCTGGAATATCTTATTCAGAGACCATAGTATTACTAAAGCCCTAGGGAAAGCAAATTCAGAGCATCACAGATGAAAAGTCCTAAGTTTTTTCTAACTTAGGGTTATCGTGGTATAGTTCAAAGAACTTGAACTTTAGCATTGATATAGGGAAGGTAGAGAAGATAATATTGAAGCAACTCTTGAGGATGTATAAGATTTAACAAGGTGAATAAAATGAGAAATATATTCCAGGCAGAGTCAGTGTTGCATGCAAAAATAAAGAAATGAGAAAAACTCTAGTGATTACAAAAAACTATAATTATTTAGTATTGCTAGAACTTAAAGTGCAAAGGAGGTAGTGGTAGAAGTTGAAGTTGGACAGGAATAGATGAATGAAGTCATGAAGGGTCAACTATAGCACATCTAAAAATTTGGACTTTATTCTGTTAGTGACATGGAGGCACTGAGGGTTTGGTAACATGAAATATCACTCTAGGTATATAATAGTATAATTGTGAAGTGAACTAAGAGGCTAGAGCAATAGATAAGGCATCTATATCAATGTAGAAGTTACTCAAGATCACTCAGGTCTTATCATAGAAAGATAGTGGTCACATGTCAAAACAATAAATAAGGAAATTGACTCTAAGTTTGGCAACAGAGAAGGGGAGAAGATGGTTTCAAAAGAAGTCATAAACCTTAAAAAATAAGATTGTTTACTTGTTTGTGTGCTTGTTCTGAAAAATGTGGGTCTGTAATGATCTGGCAGCATCTATGAAGAATGAGAAGTTCAGCAAGTACCAGCCATACTCTCGGTGAATGGAACTTTTCTGGTCAACGATAAAGAGTTCTTGAAACTAACAATGGTTGAGGATTTGGGGAAGGGAAAGTGGAGTCTGTACTTACTTAAAAGATAAAATTGGAAGCATTTAGGTATTATTTGGTCGTGGGTAGTAGAGAAAAGGGAGAAGTTGAAGGCACTATCCCATTTATGGGCTTGGTTTTGGATGACTATTCGATCATAATAAGACTGAAATGTTTAGAGGTTAACTGAAATGGTTTTTGATCCTGGGCTCATTGCCTATCATCTACATTCTCCAAGATACATTACCTAATTTTGAAACTTAACTTTCTCGACTGCAAAATGAAAATATTACCTACTTAATATGGTTGTGTATTAAATAACAGTATACCTGTAAAACACCTACCACAGATCCTAATAGACAGCATCAGACACTGTAAACATTAGTTCTTATCCAATTTCTACCCTTACTTTTCCCAGGCCATTTATAGACAGACAGTATGGCTTAGTGGATAAGAGTTTGGACTTTGAATTAGACAAAATGAGCTTAAATCTTGGTTCTGCCAAGCACTATTTGATAATGGTGAGTTAGTTAATCTTTCTAAGCTTCAGTATGCTAATCTGTAACATGGGAATAGAAATACCAACATATCAGTGTTGTCCCAGGGGTTAAGTGGGAAAATATATTTAATTTGTATTGCCAAGTGCAAGTCATATTGTACTTAAACTCCATAAAAAATAATTATTCTTAAATTGCTCTGAGAGGACATTTTAAGAGAGTCCCCATACTGGATCCAAAGCTTTCCTCTTTGATGCCTGTAATTATTTGTTGTGCCTTCCTATTGAGTAGACATATTTACTTTCCAAGAGCAATACATTTCAAGTATCAATGACCAGGACGTTGTATAGCCCCACTCATGATGCATAATGCAAGGGAAATGCCATTCCATTGAATTATTATTAATAGATTTTGGCTTAAATGTCAGAACTGAGAGCAATTAGTCTTGAACCATGTTCCTCCCTGTGTTTGAATTGTGATATGCCAGTCTGAAGCACATATGCAGTTCATGTGACTGCTGGTTCACCTGTCACTTGCACTATAAAAAGTATTCTATTTGCTTCAAGTTCTGAGTAACACTTTTAAATTTTTGGAAAGCTTGATTAGCTAAAACAAGCCTGCCTGACATGGAATATGGCAGGGTTGCACAAATTCTGCCAGGATATATTTTTTTAAAGATTGTGGGAAAAACCTGCCAAATCTGATCCATCTGTTCACATATGAGTTCTTCAATATTAATAGGCTGGGCAATTGGGAGAATTATTTAATTAATCTCCATGGCTAGTACATCAGGTAACAACAATTATCTTTACTCTTATCACAGCAGTGTTGCTGTTTAAAATGAGTTCAATTTGTGTTCAGTACATTTTAACTGATATTGGTACCCTGACAAATAAACAGTATCATGATGTTACCACTCACCGTGAAGCAAGCAAATCAATAAAAGAGAAAGTCAGAAATAGTCTGAGTGAGAACTGTCTGACCAACAAACATTTCTGCCAACCTTGGTCTTGGAGTCATTTCTATAGGATTGGATTTATGTAGATTGCTTTAGTTCCTGGAAGTTACATGGTAAGAAATGAGGTCAGTGAGAGTAAAGAGTCGTGAGTTCTGACTGTCTTTACTAGTTCCTACCTGTCTGACATGGATAAAATATTTAATTTGTTTGTAAAATGAGAACAAAAACTACTATAAAAGGCCATTGAACATGGACATATAATTGGCCTAGCACATAGTATATACTCAATAAATATTTGTTGAATTGTCAAATAAAATGATGTATATTATTTATGCCTTCCCTGCACAGTGCTTCATACATGGAATCAGTACTATATGAATATAGTTCTATTTCTCTTTTTTAGGTAGATGACAGTAGGAAAATGGATAAATAGATACACAGATAAATGGAGGGAAAGTACTGAAAAAGCAGATCCCTCTTTCTTCAAGGTATTTCCTCCAGTTACTAACATTAAAAATTCACCAACAGAAATTGTTTCACATGAGTTTTGAAATAATTTTGGCAATTGTATATGCTTCAAGGGAAAAAGAATTAGCATTTATTGGGTACCTATTTGTATGGCACATACAGAAAAGGGCACATTGCCTAACTTTTTGCACTTCAGTTTTAAAACTTTTTTATGAAGTAGTTATTATTACACTACTTTACAGATTAAAAAAAAAATAGGACACTGAAATTTACTGTCTTGCCCATGGTTATCCAGATATGCCACAAGTATTGTGAGAACCTAAAGTAGAAATAAGAACTGACTCCAAATATGTATGTACCTTCTTATTCTATTATGCTATTCCATGATGACAACAAAATCATTTTGAAATGGTGAGCCTTCATCTATTGTCAGTGGACACTTTGGTAGCACTAACTCAAGAAGAGAAGATAAAAATAATAGACTAGAAGAGTGGATTGTGGAAAAGAAATAGAACACTTCACAAATTTTTCTTTGGGCTAAATAGTTTTCCTTGTCACTATTTCTTCACTCCTCTTCTCAACTGGAGCTTTTTAAAGTTTCAGTGAGCACTGTTTGGGTTTATACTCTCACTTTACTATTTAGATACACTGGTTCAATTTATACGTCAACTTGGTAGGCCACAGTACTTCAGTGTTGCTGAATAGGTAGGTATTTTTTTAGATGAGATTAATATTTAAATTGGTAGACTTTGAGTAATGCAAATTACCCTCCTTCTTGTGGGTGGAATTCATCCAATTAGCGGAAAGTCTTAAGAGAAAATGACTGAGGTCCCCCAAGGAAGAGTGAATTCTGCCTCCAGACTGCATTGGACTCAATCTGTAACATCAGCTCTTCCCCGAGTCTCCAGTTTCTCAACCTGCCCTGCAGGTTTTGGACTTGCCAGTACCCACATTTACATAGCAATTGTATGACACATACTGCATATATGTACACACATCCTGTTGGTTCTTTTTCTCTGGAGAGCATGAATAATACGCTAGGTCCATGAGTTTGGGCAAGTTATTAAACCATTCTTTGCCTCAGTTCACTCATCTATCAAATAGAATAATCATATGGACTTTATTGGTATTAAATAAGCTTGTATATCTTCAGCATATCGAGAACTGAGGAAGGCACATTTTAAGTGTTTGCTATTATTTCAAAGTGTTTGGGACATGCTTTCTGTTCCACACTGCTTGCTTAACAGTTTCCTCCAGAGAAATCCTACCACATTAAAACATGAGTCATTGTTTTGCTGAAGATATGGATCTTGAAATCAGAAGTCCCTGGTGCTAAATAAGGCCTGACAAATTGCATTCATTTTTTTTTTTTTGTATATCCCAATCCCCGTAAGCATTGTCTTGTTTGTTCCCCTTCCTGAGATGTTCTATATGCCAGGTAGGTATTTGTACACTGATATGTGGGCAAGGGCATGGAGAAAGGGGAGTTCTCTGAGGCCCAAGAGGACGTGGCCACCCTGGAGAAGGATTATGAAGAAGTGGGCACAGAGTATATGGATAGCAAAGATGAGAGTGAGGAGTTCTAGGGGGTTCTGTCACCTGCAATGCCTGGTCTTTTTCCCCAGTTTTTTATTTCTCATTCCATTTTTCCTTAACCCCCTACAAATACAATCCAGATTGCATGTGAAAATCAAACAACCAATCAAGTTATAAATTCTCAGCACAAACAGGCTACCTGATTCTTGAAAACCTGAAATTTCTTATCTTCCCTAGCTGTGCACAGGGCCACAGGTCAGGGTAAACACCATATTAAAATTAGATGCACACACTGATTTTATTTCCAGATGAAAAAGTATGACACAGTTTGAAGCACTTTGAAGTAAATAATGGTTTACTAGAGCACTTAGTAAAGAGACTAAGATCCATGAGTTAGTTCTCTAACACTTTTGAAAAGTCTATTAAAGATCAAGAAATGAAAAAATGTCTTAGGTTACATTTAGCCCCAAGTGAGTCATACTACCTACTTCTTTTAAAATCAGAAAATTGATTTTATCGTGGCTAAACAGTCCTTTATTGTAGTCTTTCAAATCATCCATTTTAAAGATCATCTATTGGCATGATTCTTTGCTTATTCTGGAAACTTGGATATAAAAAAGTTGTTTCTGACCACACTTTTCCACTTTTTCTGAACTTATTCCAAAGTTATATGAGTTCAAAAAAATTTAATATACAAAGTGAGTTTGTATATATTTTCTTTTAAATAAAAATTGTATGTGTTTCAGATGTACAGCATGACTATTTAATATACATATACATAGTGAAATGATTATGTAGTCAAGCTAATTAACATATTATCTTCTTAAATAGTTACCATTTTTTGTGTGTGATGAGAGCACCTGAAGTCTACTCTCTAGCATATTTCCAATATTCTATATAATATTATTAACCATAGTCATCATGTTGTACATTAGATTTCTAGCCTTATTTTCTCTACAGAACTGCAACTTTATACCTATTAACTAACATCTCCCCGCTTCCCCCACCATCTCAGACTCTGGTAACTATTATTCTAATCTGTTTCTATAAGCTCAAGATTTTTAGATTCGACATATCAGTAGGATAATGCAGTATTTGTATTTCTGTGCCTTTTTTTTTCATTTAGCATAATGTTTTCATATTGTTGGTTAGCATCCTTTCATTCCAACTTGAAGAACTCCTTTTAGTATTTCTTCTAAGGCAGGTATAGTGGTGATGAACTACCACAGCTTGCTTTTCTGGGAAATTTTAAAAATCTCCTTCCTTTCTAAATAACAGCCTTGCCAAGTATACTATTCTTGAAGATCAGGATTTTTTCTCTCAGAACTGTAAATATATTATCCTAATCTCTCCTGACTATGAGGTTTCTGCTGACAAATCCAATATGTGCTTATGGGGATCCCTTTATATCTGAAGAGTTGTTTTTCTTTTTCTGCTTTCAGAATTCTCTGTTTTTGAATTTTGAAAATTTATTAAAATGTGTCCCATTTAAGATCTCTTTATATTTATTGTATTTGAAATTCTTTAGGCTACTTGGATTTGGATGTTTAGTTCTTTCTCCAGATTAGGGAAGTTTTCTCTAATTATTTCTTTAAGTATGGTTTCTGCTCCTTTTTCTTTCTCTGCTTCTTCTAGGACTATATAATGCATATATTGCTTTGTTTAGTGGTATCCCATAAGTCCTGTAGACTTTCTTCACTCTAGTTCACTCTTATTTCTTTGTGTCTTCTGACTGGGTAATATCAAATGCCCTATTCAAGCTCACTGATCCTTTCTTCTGCTTTATTGAGTATGCTGTTGAAGTTCTCAATGGAAGTTTCTAGTTCAGTCATTGTGTTCTTCAGCTCTTTAGAATTCTATAGAATCAGTTCTGTTTGATTCTTTATGCTATTTATATCTCTGTTGAAATTCTCATGATGTTCATGTATTGTTTTACTGATTTTGTTTAGTTGTCTGTCTTCTCTTGCAGTTCGCTATGCTTCAAGATAATTATTTTGAATTTTTTATCAGGCAATTCATAAATCTCTGTTGTTTTGTGATTGGTTTTTGGTGCTTAATTTTGTATCCATTATGGTATTATGTTTCCCTGATTATTCATAATTCTTGGGGCCTTGTATTGGTGTCTACAAATTTGAAGAAGTAGGCGCCTCTTTAAGTCTTTACTAACTGGGTTTAGCAGCTAAAACCTTTCGCCAATCATTTTGAGCAGAGATTCTGGAAGGGTCATTTTGTTGAGTCTGTGGGCAGACTCATCTGGTGCCTGGGTCAGCAGGTGGGCAGGCCTGGTGTCTGAGTTCATGGGAATGGGCCTGAAGCCTGGGTCCACATGGACAGATATGATACTGGGGTCCAAAATACAGGCTTGTAAGCTGAGTCCACAGTGACAGTCCTGGAACATATGTTCATGTGATAGGCCCTGGATCCTGGGTCTGTGGGTGCCTACCTGGCACCAGGGACCACCAGTGTAAATTATGACTGGCTCCACTCTATCAAGCCTGGAGACTGGATCTGCAGGGGCCAGCCTGGTTCTGGGAAGGGCCTTGAGTCTGAGTCTATGTAAATTGCCCTGGCACGTGGGTGGGCCTGTTGCCTTGGTCCATCGAGATGAGCTGCATCCTGAGTGCACAGGTACTGACCTCCTACTGAGGTTCACTGAGGCAGGTTTAGTGCTGGAGTTCATAGTGAAGTCTGGTGCTCACTTCATTCTCCTTCCCCATGGAGAGGGTATCTTTCTTGGAACTGGACTACCCAGATTTGAGGAAGGGGTGAGATTGTCCATCATACCCTCTTCCATGTATCTTTTATTTCTGTGCTCTACTCAGTTGCTATAATCTCTCACCTGGAATCCTTAGCTCTTGTAAAGGTATTTTTTTGGTGTGGATAATTGTTCAAATTGATGTTTCTTTGAGGGGACAAACACCGAAACCTCTTATTCCACCACTTTACTGATGTTCTCCTCTGATATGAGGCTTTAATGGAGCTAATATACCATGTCTAGGATAGAAAGAAATTACTTAGGGCTTTCCTGGTGGCACAGTGGTTGAGAGTCCGCCTGCTGATGCAGGGGACACGGGTTCATGCCCCGGTCCGGGAAGATCCCACATGCCGTGGAATGGCTGGACCCGTGAGCCATGGCCGCTGAGCCTGCGCATCTGGAGCCTGTGCTCTGCAACAGGAGAGGCCACAGCAGTGAGAGGCCCGCATACCGCAAAAAAAAAAAAAAAAAAAAAGAAATTACTTAAATATATGCCTAGTTTCTAAGTATGGTCAAACTTTATATGTTCTTTCTGATTTAGGAGTGATGTCAAAATCAAGTTCTGCTTAAATGAGATAGAAATGTGAAGGTATAGGTTTCTAAAGATTAAAAAAAATATGCAGTTCTCTTAGCCTTTGTTAACAGCTATATTTTCCAGTTGTCTAGGTTACCCTTCCAGACATCTCATCTACATGTCCTATATAAAACCTCAAAATTCATATATTCACAAGTGAAATCATCATTGTCTCCCCAGATTCACATGGAAATTTATTGTTTTATCATATCCCAATCTCTTTTTTTTTCTAAAATTTTTATTGGAGTATAGTTGATTTAAAATATTGTGGTAGTTTCAGGTGTACAGTAAAGTGAATCAGTTATACCTATACACATATCCACTCTTTTTTAGATTTTTTTTCCCTTACAGGTCATTACAGAGTATTGAGAAACATTCCCTGTGCTATACAATAAGTCCTTATTAATTATCTATTTTATATATAGTAGTGTGTATATGTCAAGCCCAATCTCCCAATTTATCCCTTTCCCCCTACCAAATTTCTCAAGCTATAAATTCCCATACCTCTTTCTTTTCTCAAACCTGATAGCTTTCAAATCATGTTAATTCTAATTTTAAAGATGTTTTCCCAAACTAGTCACTGTTGTACATCTTTATTGCAGCTGCCTTAATAGATGATAGTAAATAGGTGCAAAAAATATCTGGTACAATGGCTAGTGGAAACTTGCCATCCACATCATGAAAATTTATTAATCTATCCTATATTCTTTCTCATTAAGAAAATTGTTCCCCAGATATCTACTTCTAATTACTGAGATTCTGAACAGGATGACGGAGGAGCAGTAATTAACTCTATTTACCCTGCTCAAATTCTGGATGAATTGAGAAATGGGCAGACTCAGAAAATGGAAATCAATTTATAACTTTATTAATAATGTAGGTAGGAGAAACTGGCTTAGATGTGTGGGAACAATGAATTCCCTAGTACTAAATCTCAGAAGCAGACACATTACCACATTAGAAATCTGTTAAGTTATCCTCCCCATTGCAGCCAGCCCAATACAATTTAAGTGGAGAGCACTAAACCAGTATGCTTGTTTCCTGCAAGAAGCTGTCTCTGAAGAAAAAGAGGGAAGAGAAAGTAGGTTGAGTTACAGGCCCTGTTTCTCTCCCAAGGTATTTAGATTACCTTATTCCACTCCCTGGGCAGTAATAAGGCATAATATAAAGAAGTCAATATTATTTAGAAGAGTAGGGAGGAAGTGTTCCACTAACATCCCTAGAGATAACTCAAAAGACCAAATTTATTTCCCATCCCTAATCCAGACTACCTGGAGTTAGCCAAACTATGAAGTTAAGTTCACAATCCTCCATACTGTCACATTTACCCAAGACTTCTAACCCCAAATGCAAACAGTTAGGGTCCAATTACAAAGTTAGAAAGAAGCATCCACACAAGACGATCCTAATTTCTGACATCAACTGCAAGTTTGAGGATTTCTCAAAACCATCCTCAGGTTTAATAATTCAATAAAAAGGCTCACAGAACTTACTGAAACCTATTATACTCGTGGTTATAATTTTTACTGAAGAGGATACAGAAAACTAGTCAGAGGAAGAGACACACTGGGTGGAATCTGGGAACATTCCAAATGAAAGACTTCTGTTGTCCTCAGGATGGGTTGCCCTACCAACATCAATGTATGATAATATACACAGAGTGTTGCCAATTCTGGGAGTTTACCCAAGCTTTAATGATCACAGTTTTCATTGAAACTTTGTTGTGTAGACATGATTGTGGATCCATTGCCCATGTTGAACTTAAAAAGATGCTTGTTTTATTAAATAATTTTTTATTGTGGTAAAATCACATAATATAAAATGTACTATTTTAACCATACTTAACTGTACAGTTCAATGTCACTAAGTACATTGACATTGTTATGCAACTCTCACCATCATCCATCTCCCGAATTTTTCACCTTCCTAAACTGAAAGTCTGTCCCCTTTAAACAGTAACTCCCCATTCCCCCTTCCCAGCCTCCCACCCCTGGTCCCTGGCATCTACCAATGTACTTTCTGACTCTATGAATTTGACTATTCTAGGTAAAACGTATAAGTGGAATTTAAACTGGACTCAGTCTCTACATTGACTGATGTTGCATCATCCAAAGCCCCTACCCTATATTATATGGTTGGGGTTTATGATATAGCCAGCCCCTACCTAAGACTATAAGGTGTGTGGCTGCTCTCACCCTGAGTCATTTCTTTAGAGTAAACTAACAAAAGATGTCCAAGGGTCTACAATGAAAAACAAATATACTCATATCACACAGAAAATTTCAAGGATTTAGAGATTACCATCCAGGAGCTGGGGTCAAAGTCCAGACTTCTCTTTGGACAAGGCCCTAATCATATACACAAGCCCTATCATATCACTTCTGAACTGCATTGGTGGTGTTCTAATTGACTTCACAGCCACCCACCCAGTGTTTCTCACTTTAAGACCATTAAACTATCAGGAGTAATCTCCCTTCAAAAAAGGAAAAAGAAAAAGAGAAAGAAAGGGATGGTGGAAGGAAACTAGACCTACTCATGTCATTTATGTTTTTTTCTCTTTAAAAAAACTTTTTTTTTTTTTTTTTTTTGCTGATTTTCATTTCCTTTGTGGTATATAAAGCCCTCTAAAATCTAAGTTACTGTTCCATTTTCTGACATTCACCTAAGGCCTCACAGTGCACTCCTGCAGGATGACATAAAATTCTTCACTGATGGCCACTGTTCTCTAATATTCTACTATTTTTTATGGTATGGCTTAATCTGTTGGTGTTGCTTATTTCTATAATTTCCTTCAACCCTTCTTTGTCTTAACTGTTGAATCTCCAATATATGGACTGTATATAGTAATGGTAGTGTATGAGGGTAGACCAATTGTTATAGTAAATAGCCCCAAAAGCTCAGTGGTTAAACATAATACAAAAGATATATTTCACACCAGTGGGTATTTGGCCAGCTGCCTTCCACACAGTAATTCAGGGACCCAGGCTCCTTTTAGTTCAACAATGTGATTTTCTAAGGTATACTTTCAGAGTCCTCCACTGGATCCGCTATATTCAATTAAGTGTTGAAAGAATAAAGATCTTTAGAGAGGTTTCTAAAGGCTACTAGTGGTAATGGTATGTGTTATTTCTGTTTCCACTAGTGAGAAGTAATCACATGGTCTCATCTAGATGCAAAGGCCCAGGAAATGCAGCCTAGCAGGAAAATTCAATGGAGAAACTACGGAAAAATTGGTAAACACCTAGAGAATTTCTGCCAAAACAGTTTAAATGTTACCACCTCAATGTTTCCTTCAAAATGTCTGTCAGACAGAAATATTTATTCTGTTCTTGATAATGGCACAGTTTTTGTTCCTGTAGTGCCATATGCCACATTGATTGCAATTTATTTATTTGCATATCTACTTCCTTCAGGGAACTATGAGCTCTTAGAAAGAAGTGGCTATGTTTTATTTATCTTTTTATCTCCAGAAATTATTATAAATATCTGACATATAGTAGGTATATGATAAATACTTGTGAGTGGTATAATTAATGAATGTCATTCAAATATATTGCATTTAATTATAGGAAATTTATCTGGCTACTATCAGAATCATTAAGTAGAATTTGAAACAAGTTTTGTGACTTAGAACTTTAGAAATAGGGGGAGGCTGCACTATCAAAGGAGGAGAAAGAAAGGGAGAAAAAGAAATGGTAATGAAATATTAAAGGAAGTAAAATGGAATTTAAAAAAATCGTTTTATTTCTCTTACAATGTATATAAGTACTACTGCACCACAGGGGTTGACTTTGGTTAATAGAAGGAAGGAAGATCACCTGTGATTATAGAAAGCTGAAAAATTTGCACTCTGATGAAGACAGGGAAGAATCTAAATTTTAAAACCAACCAACAATAATCTTGAATGTAGTGTTTGGCCAGAAGTCCTTTATTGGTGGTCACTGGGCAGAAATACACTTTTTTATCCAAGAGTTACTACTAACAAACATTTAAAATACTGAAATATGGCCATATAGTGTTTCTATGTATAATCTAGAGATCTACTCATTGCCATATTATTTTTATCACAGCATGTAACTATTAATGTAAATGTGCATCCATGTAAGGAATGTACTTGTAAAGTAGTTCAATTAAAAAAAAAAAAAAAACTTGGATACACAAAGTTAGGGCAATTAACTGAAAAAGAAAGAAAGAAAGAAAGAAACCAAAATGGTGACCTGGGTTTTTGGGTAACCTGATTATCCCTGTAGATAATTGGAATGAAGATTATGAGTGTAATTTTAGATGGATATATACATAACATTCTAAGTAAAAATAATCTTGTATTAATTTCCTAGGGCTGCCATAACAAAGTACTACAAGCTGAGTGGCTTAAAACAAACAAACAAACAAACTGAAATTTATTCTGTCACAATTCTGAAGGCTAGAAGACTGAAATCATGGTGTTGGAGCTGCTTTCCTCTTTCCAAAGGCCTCTAGGGGAGGACCCATCCTTGCCTCTTCTAGTTTCTGACTGTTCCCATCTATTCTTGGTGTTCCTTAGCTTGTAGAAGCATCACTTCAATCTCTGCCTCTGTTGTCACATGGCATCTATATGGATGTCTGTGTGTTTGTCCTAGTTCCCCTCTTCTTCACAAGTCATATGGGATTAAGGTTCATCCTAATGTCCTCATCTTAACTTGATTAAATCTGTGGAGACCCTGTTTACAAATAAGATTATATTTACAGGTACTTGGTGTTAAGACTTCAATATATCTTTTGGGGGAAGACACAATTTAATCCATAACTAATCTATAGGGGAAACCAAATCCAGGTGCTTAGTTTATCTCTTTTTTGCTTTCTATGCTTTCCAGTTCTAGATTTTATAGTTGTTTACTGTGATTTATATGGATAAGAAAATAACATTTTACATTTCTTCAACTTCTTGAAAGGCACTAGCAACCCATCCTGGAAGATGTCAGCAGTTTTACTTCTTCTCTTTGTGCCTAATGAGACCAGCTGGTGTTCACACACTAAGTTCCCAAACAAAGCTATGATTTCAAAAAGTGCTAGTAATTTCCATAGTCCCATTGGCTACTGAGCTTCTTGAAGTTAGTCTCTCAGGCTCAATTTTAGCACAGTCATTGGCAAGTTGTTGAGATTTCTCTTCTATCTCTAGCCTACTAGGCATATTTAGTAGATAAAATTTTGACCTGAAATTTAAAAACTGCCAGATATTCCTCCAGCAAAGATGGGTTTATTTAGGATCAGCAGAGAATTGCTATTCCACCTCTACAGCAATGGCAAGCCACATGCAGGTCCCCACACAACAAGGGAAAGAGAATGCTTTTGTAGGGAGGAAAACGGAGTTGGGAGGACTAGAGTAAAAAACGAGTCCATGGTTTCTGAAATAAAAATAGGGTTGTGGTTGTTACGGTTGACTAAAATATAAAGTGATTTGTCCATAAGAAATTTGGAATCCAATTTCGGCAATAACCGTCTAGCCCAAGAAAACCTCACAGTTGACACTTAGTGTGGGGTTTTGGGAAACTTAGGACACCACAAAGTTTATCTGGATCTAGGTGTAGTGCTTATTCCAATATCAGATGCCCTAAATATTGAATTTAGGTTTGGCAAACTGCAATTTTTCTTGAGTGACCTTATGGCCCTTTAAGGCTAAAAGCTTTAGCAAATTGATGTGGTCTTCCTGTGAGGAGGTTTGAGAAGAGCAAAGAAGAAAATCACCCATATATTGCAACAAAGTAGAACCTCTAGGGAACTTTATATCATCCAGATCAGCCTTCAGTATTTGCAAGAAATAAGGACTCTCAGTAAAACCCTGAAGCATTACTGTCAAGGTAAATTTCTTTTCTTCCCAAGTGAAGGTAAAAAGGTATTGGCTAGATTCATCAGCTGAATACTAAAGAATGCACTGCATAAGTCTACTACAGTAAAGAATTTATCAATACTTCCAATGGGAGTGAATTTCATGATGTATTAGGGTTAGGAAAAACAGGGTGTTGAGGGATAGCAATGTTGTTTATTGCTCAGAAATCCTGGAAACACCTCTACCCTTAGCCCTTAGATTTTCTTACCAGTAACATGGGTGTGTTGCAGAGGCCAGAACAAGGGACAATAAGGCACTGAACCTTGTAATCTTCTATTATGGGCTCTATGCTTTGAAGGTCTTCTCTACTTACAAGGTACTGATTAATTCTGGGAAGAGATTTTGAGAGGTCTGTTTGAATTTTGATTCAACGGATCTCTAACATCCATTGGAGATTTTGCCCATAAGGAAAGTGGTAGCTGATTCAACAGGGACAAATTGATCTGTGTTTCTAGAATCTACTCAAGTACTGTCAGAGATGGCTCAAATAAAAGATGTCAAAGACTCATTTAATTTACCTGGTAGTTTACTTTGATGACTACTGTCAATGTCTATAATTATGTCCCCATATTAGGAGAAAGAAATACCAGCATGATACTTCTCTAAGAAGTCTTGGCCCAATAAATGGATGGGAGGAGAAGTTAAGGAGAAAAGTGTGTGTATCTCACATAGGGCCTAAACAAAGGAGAAAACGTTCAGAGAAAGAAACATCTTGTGGTTCATTAGAGATCCCCACTATTTGAACTGTTTTAATACTCCGTCCTAGGGAGGAATTGTTTTGTAATAGTGGGTTGAGCACCGAGAGTGTGGTTCTGGTATCAGTTAGGACTGGAAGAGATTAATCCTCAATCTGGAGAAATATTTCCTCAAGCTGATTAAGAGGGAGGATTGGGAAGACCCCTCCCCCGAAAGATCCTCAGAACTCTGTCTTTGAGAATTGGGGGGATGCTGGAAAGGCTGCTTAGAGGTCTGAAGGTAACCAGAGTGCTTAAATTTGTAATAGTCTCTTCTCCTGTGCCCCAAATCTTTGTAATAACAGCAGAAACTAGGAGGGTTTTGGTTTCATTTAGGAGCCTTCATTTAATGGAGTTATCAAGAATTTTGGCAGTATTCCTTTAAGTTAACTCATCTAGAGTGTGTGAGAGCTGGTTTGCCAATGTAACTAAATCTGGAGTGGGCATAGTTTCCCATTCCATCCTGGTCCTTTTTACTAGAAGGGAAAGGTTCTGGTTCAACCCATTAGTAAACAGAATTAAAAGTTACCTGAGTGGAATCAACATCTGAAGGAAGACCAAAATTTCCTTTAAAAACATTCTGAAGTGGACTGTAAAAATCATGAAGAGGTTCAGCAGACTTTTGTGTGCAAGCCTGAATTTTGTTCCAATCAACAGCCTTTGGAAAACCAAGAATATTTGCTCAATGAAATTGCCTAGTGATTGCTGGAGCCTGACCATATAACAAGTTAGCAGGCTAGTCTCCCAGCTGTAATTTTGGAGATTTTTCAGGATTTTCCCATTTAGTGCTTTTTGTTCATTGCTGGACCTGGCCTTCACTGACAAGCATATGAATTTAGCTGATAAAAGTCAGAGAAACCAAGTTGATAAGTTTGAGTGACTAAATTCCTCAGCAAAATTCTGAGAATGATTGGTTACTTTGGGGAAATATTTAGCTGAAAAAATAAAAACAAAAAACTACCTGGCCCCCTGGCCCCCACTTCACCTTTAATCCAGGGAATATAAGAATTAAAAGTTTAGCCTCTGGATCCTCAGAAGCCTTAATTTTAAAGAGACAGGTTCTGACAAGAATAGAGAGTGGGGAGAGTTTCAGAGGAAAGGAGAAGTTTGGCAAGAGAATTAGCATGGGAGAAATCAAGGTATAGAGGTAGATGGTATAGAAAGGAAGGAGAAAGATTACACCAGAGGTGGAGTCTGATATTGAGGATCCAAGGGAGAGACAAGATGGCATCAGGGGTGGAGTCTGAGACAAAGAAGTCAGGAAGACTAGATTGAGGCTTCAGGAGCCATTTTATCTCTCTTTCTTTCTTTGCCTCAGTTAACCTTAAAATCTTATTTGGCAGAGAGGCAATTTTAGACTCCTAATAACATTGGGAAGCCTCAAAATACCAATCAAAATAAGCATTCCATTCAGTTCTAGAACTTTTTGAGCTATTATAGTCCAATTCAGTTTTATGGAAAGTAAGCCTGGAGATTTCAAAAGTTACTTGTAATGGTCATGGGTATTCTAAATTACTTTTGGTCAAGATGGTCTATTTAAGTTAGAAATGCACATGCAGAAGGACTGAAGTTCTTAAACATAAAATAGGTGAGCGTCCCTGTTAAGTATGGGCTCCCTCAAGACACTTACATAACAGATCTCATTTCTCAGAGGTTTTTCCTCTAGAGTAAAAAAACAACTTTCAAACAGCTCAAAGAGCTTATAGAACAAACAGTTCAATTCGAACAGATTGCAAGCTAATACCAGCTAGTCCTAAGGAGACATCTTGGTCCTGGAGGAGTCAGCCTGAAGACTTTTTTAGCCAATCTCCAGAGGACAGACCCTTCCAAAGGAACAGGACAAAGTCTGAAAAACTGGCACAGTTTCAGAGAAACAACCCTTGTTCCTGAAGGAATGGGTTGAAAGCTAGCTAGTTTCAGGAGAAACAGTCTCTGTTCTTAAGAGAATAAGCCAAAGCCTTCTCAGCAAGTTTCAATGAAACAGTCTGATCTCAGAATCAGACTGAATGGCGAATACATTAGCAAATGAATCAGTGAACAAAGGATTAATCTCCAAAGTATATAAACAGCTCATGCAACTCAATATTAAAAAAAAAAAACAATCAAAAAATGGGCAGAAGACCTAAATAGACATTTCTCCAAAGAAGACATACAGATGGTCAAGAAGCACATGAAAATCTGCTCAACATCACTAATTATTAGAGAAATGCAAATCAAAACTACAATGAGGTATCACCTCACACTGGTAAGAATGGCCATCATCAAAAAATCTATAAACAGTAAATGCTGGAGAGGGTGTGGAGAAAAGGGAACCCTCTTACACTGTTGGTGGGAATGTAAATTGATACTGCCACTATGGAGAACAGTATGGAGGTTCCTTAACAAACTAAAAATAGAACTAGCATATGACCCAGCAATCTCACTGCTGGGCATATACCCAGAGAAAACCATAATTCAAAAAGAGTCATGTACAAAATGTTCATTGCAGCACTATTTACAATAGCCAGGTCATGGGAGCAACCTAAATGCCCATCGACAGACGAATGGATAAAGAAGATGTGGTACATATATACAATGGAATATTACTCAGCCATAAAAAGAAATGAAATTGGGTCATTTGTAGCAATGTGGATGGATCTAGAGACTGTCACACAAAGTAAGTCAGAAAGAGAAAAACAAGTATTGTTTATTAACGCATATATGTGGAACCTAAAAAATGGTACAGATGAACAGGTTTGCAAGGCAGAAATAGAGACACAGATACAGAGAACAAACGTCTGGACACCAAGGGTAGAAAGTGGCAGGGGGTGGTAATGGTGGGATGAATTGGGAGATTGGGATTGACATATATACATTAATATGTATAAAATAGATAACTAATAAGAACCTGCTGTATAAAAATAAAAAATTCAGACTGAAGAGCCAAAAGGGTACTGACATACAGAACAAGGTCTTAACCAGAGAGATAAAATCTTTGAATAGATCTTGAATAAAGTCTGGAGAGCTTCAAATACAAGGAGGATTTGAGCTCAGATCCAGGAGAAAGTTGTACCTTCCAACTTCAGTCTTGGTGAATGACAATGGAGTCAATTGCGGGTATGGGACTCATTTGCTCATCAGCCCTGGAGCCATCTTAGGTTTTCTGTGGTCCCTGTATGTGCCACCAAAGTGGTAGTCTGAAATAAATAGACTACCAGATATTTCTCTAGCAAAGATGGGTTTATTCAGGTTCAGCAGGGAACTGCAATTCATGGCCTGAAACCATAGGGAGCCATGTGTAAGTAAGTCCCTGCACAGCAATGAAAGGAAAACACTTTTTTTTTTTTTTTTTTTTTTTGCAGTACGCGGGCCTCTCACTGTTGTGGCCTCTCCCGTTGCGGAGCACAGGCTCCGGACGCGCAGGCTCAGTGGCCATGGCTCACGGGCCCAGCCGCTCCACGGCATGTGGGATCTACCCAGACCCGGGCACCAACCCGGCAGGCGCACTTTCAACCACTGCACCACCGGGGAAGCCCAGGATAACACTTTTTTAAAAGAGTAAAAGGAAGTTGGGAGGGCTATCTTAAGCAAAGAGTATACGGCTTTTCATTGGCTGAGTCCGCATGGGAAAGAAGAGGAGTCTTTTTTCTTGTTGGGCTCTGCTGTTATCACAGGGCATGAGAGCTTCCCCTGCTGGTCTCCCAACTCTATTTAATTTGTTTCTATTATTTTTTTTTACAGAATCCACTGGACATAGAGTTGAAGAAGGTAAACCATAGCTCATAAACCTAACTATACCCAAATACAGCAGATGTAACACAATCAAAGTCACCTCCCAAATACATTGGTATTAAAATCAAACATCAGAGTGGAATTTTCCCTGCAAACTTTCTGTTTCAAAGACAAGTTAAATGTGAATTTTGTCTTTTTTCTGCTGAAATGTTGAGGAAGACATTTAAAGCTTTCTCTTGACCCTTTGTTTCCTGCAGTAAAAAGAATCAAATAGTTCAGTGAAAAATCTTAACAACAAAAAGAGGAAAGAAGAAAGCTGTATATTGCCAGGAAATTAAACAATACTATACCTGGACGCGATTACACTAGGATAGCTAATTAAACATTTGAAAACTTGGATGTATGAACTTACAATATTTGCTTCAAGCTTGGTTGCTTTTCTGGCTCTCTTTAATGTAATTCACCAGAATTAAGGTAATATGAAGTTAATACATTAAACACACATGCATGAACACACACCATGGTTCCACAAAGATAACAACATAGGCTGTACTGAATTTGGAGAACAAGTGTTGAAGAGGTGTAGATTTTAAACTCTTGCAGACAAGAGGTTTTTTTTTTTTTTTTTTTTAAATACACAGACTCCGAGAAAATATAATTTCTATGTAAGATATGTTCCCCGATGACAATCTATTCAACAAAATTTTTTAGCACTTACTACATGCAAAACTCCATGTTAAGTGCTCTCAGGGACAGAAGTGTGGCATTAGAGGGGAAAAATTATAATGTTTGAAAATGTGATGAAGACATTAAAGGTAAATAAAATTAGCTATGTAAATTGTGAAACATTAGTTTCATCACTCCATAGCTTCAGTGAAAGTATAAAAATTCTATCATTTCACAAGATAGAAAATAAACAAAAAGAAATACACTTATCTTGTCCAAATAATCTATCCTACTAAGTCTACTATCTGTTCTATTGCCAATATATACAGTATTATCATCATACTATACTGTTATGAAGAATCTAAAGGCAAATTAGACATAGACTGATCTTCAGCTCCCACGCAAGTTTGGGAGTTCACAGAAACCTTTAGTTTCAACGTTTTGTTTTTGTTTGCTCTTGTTTTGATTTGTTTGTTTTTGTAAATTTCAACAAAGGAGTTTCCACCTTCTAAAAGCATTCATGTTAAATCTGGAATAATATTCCATCTGAACATTTATGTTAAGAAGTTAATTATTGAAAATGAAGACTGAAAGGTATATATGTTAGTTATAAATATTTTTCTGGAACATCAAACTAAAATTCTGTAAATGTTTCAAAATCCCACTGAACTACAATACATTTGCTTCTGTAGCCCTTTTCCTCATCTTCCTATCCTAAATAATCAAGAAATTCTTGATCTTGATAACCCCTTGATCTTTTATAGAATTCAGGACTTAGCTAATCCTTTTAGTAATATGCTCCATTGCCTTTCTCCTCTGCCCCTCCATTTGAGGTGCCAAAGATGGGGAAAATATCCTTCCATTTTGTTATGCAAAGATTGCATAAAAATAAGAATGTTTATTTGCTTTGGTGTTAACAGTTAAAAGTTTTTTTTTTTTTTAGATACTGGCATTGCTTTCTTATATATCTATTTTGGATATAGTTTTAACAGCTTGATCAAATATGGCTCATTGCAACTTTGATCTGTGTTCTTTCACCTTAGATTTATATATGCTTTAATAGGGTGATGGTGCCAGTTGCTTCATGCCTCACTACTTATATGCAGGAAAAATGAAAGTAGTAGTTGTTATAGAGTAACAAAGATCAGGAAAAATGTTTGTCATATTTCCAAGAAGGAATAGAATAGCTCTGTTCTTGAGTCCCCAAACCAGTTTTAGAAAATTCAGGATATTTAACAATACGTGGCATAAAAAGATGAAAAAAGATAAAGCAGGACCAGCAGTAGTCAGTAACAAAATATTCAGGATCATAGGACATGAGGAAAGGGCAGTATGAAGAAGACCTATATGCTCAACTAAGAGAGATAACAGTGAGAAAATATGTATGAGGAAGTTCACACAGTATCTCATGGACGATAAACCAGGTTGGAGATGGGGGGAGAAGAGAATTGAAATTCACACAAATCTTCACAGCTGAAATATATGGATAAGGCTGGAGTTAAACATCTGAAAATGAACATTAAAATTTATTTTTGTTTGAAGTTAAAGAGAATTGCTCAGGAGTAATGTGATAAACACATACACCGGAAGCTTTTGTTCGTTTAGTGGCAATACTCAAAGTTCTCCCATAGGCTACAAGATAGAAGGGGGGCATGCTTAATGTCATTATGTTTATTCTAAATACAATCTTACTAAAGCTACTTAGAAAAACGTCTTGCATTTGCACGAATTGAATTAATGGCTCACTTTCTTGTTCATCATTCTTGTGGAAGAAAATAACTGAAGATTACATTATGGCAGAAAAACATGATCTCAGGATACACTTCCCAGGAGAGCTGTGTACAAGACCAAATAGAAGAGGGGGTTTGAACAGGAAGGCAGGTTTTAATTACAAGATCACAAGTGGCTATAAATTGCTTTCTTCAGAATGAGACATTTAGTGTATACATTTGAAGGGTAACATATCAAGTAAAAGAATATTAGAAAAATGTAAATTAATCTGAATGCTCTCTAGTGGGAGAGAACATTTTATACAGGACAGGAAACCCGGAAACCACAAAAAGACTGACAGATTTGACTATACACAAGTTAAAATGCCTGAATGACAAATAAACCCAAACAAAATAAAAAGACAAACAATTGATTGAGAAAATATAGTTGATTGATATGATAAATGAACACTTTGTGTTTTGTTTTTGTTTTTTTTTAACATCTTTATTGGGGTATAATTGCTTTACAATGGTGTGTTAGTTTCTGCTTTATAACAAAGTGAATCACTTATACATATACATATGTTCGCATATCTCTTAGCTCTTGTCTCTCCCTCCCTCCCACCCTCCCTATCCCATCCCTCCAGGCGGTCACAAAGCAACGAGCTGATCTCCCTGTGCTATGCGGCTGCTTCCCACTAGCTATCTACCTTACTACGTTTGGTAGTGTATATATGTCCATGCCTCACTCTTGCTTTGTCACAGCTCACCCTTCCCCCTCCCCATATCCTCAAGTCCGTTCTCTAGTGGGTTTGTGTCTTTATACGTGTCTTACCCCTAGGTTCTTCATGACATTTTTTTTTCTTAAATTCCATATATATGTGTTAGCATACGGTATTTGTCTTTCTCTTTCTGACTTACTTCACTCTGTATGACAGACTCTAGGTCTATCCACCTCATTACAAATAGCTCAATTTCATTTCTTTTTATGGCTGAGTAATATTCCACTGTATATATGTGCCACATCTTCTTTATCCATTCATCCAATGATGAGCACTTAGGTTGTTTCCATCTCCAGGTTATTGTAAGTAGAGCGGCAATGAACATTATGGTACATGACTCTTTTTGAATTATGGTTTTCTCAGGGTTTATGCCCAGTAGTGGGATTGATGGGTCATATGGTAGTTCTATTTGTAGTTTTTTAAGGAACCTCCATACTGTTCTCCATAGTGGCTGTACCAATTCACATTCACACCAGAAGTGCAAGAGTGTTCCCTTTTCTCCACACCCTCTCCAGCATTTATTGTTTCTAGATTTTTTGATGATGGCCATTCTGACTTGTGTGAGATGATATCTCACTGTAGTTTTGATTTGCATTTCTCTAATGATTAATGATGTTGAACATTCTTTCATGTGTTTGTTGGCAGTCTGTATATCTTCTTTGGAGAAATATCTATTTAGATCTTCTGCCCATTTTTGGATTGGGTTGTTTGTTTTTTTTCTTATTGAGCTGCATGAGCTGCTTGTAAATTTTGGAAATTAATCCTTTGTCAGTTGCTTCATTTGCAAATATTTTCTCCCATTCTGAGGGTTGTCTTTTGGTCTTGTTTATGGTTTCCTTTGCTGTGCAAAAGCTTTGAAGTTTCATTAGGTCCCATTTGTTTATTTTTGTTTTTATTTCCATTACTCTAGGAGGTGGGCCAAAAAGGATCTTGCTGTGATTTATGTCATAGAGTGTTCTGCCTATGTTTTCCTCTAAGAGTTTTATAGTATCTGGCCTTACATTTAGGTCTTTAATCCATTTTGAGCTTATTTTTGTATATGGTGTTAGGGAGTGATCTAATCTCATACTTTTACATGTACCTGTCCAGTTTTCCCAGCACCACTTATTGAAGAGGCTATCCTTTCTCCATTGTATATTCCTGCCTCCTTTATCAAAGACAAGGTGACCATATGTGCATGGGTATATCTCTGGGCTTTCTATTCTGTTCCATTGATCTATCTTTCTGTTTTGGTGCCAGTACCATACTGTCTTGATTACTATACCTTTGTAGTATAGTCTGAAGTCAGGCAGCCTGATTCCTCCAGCTCCATGTTTTGTTCTGAAGATTGCTTTTGTTATTCAGGATCTTTTGTTTTTCCATACAAATTGTGAAATTTTTTGTTCTAGTTCTGTGAAAAATGCCAGTGGTAGTTTGATAGGGATTGCATTGAATCTGTAGATTGCTTTGGGTAGTAGAGTCATTTTCACAATGTTGATTCTTCCAATCCAAGAATATGGTATATCTCTCCATCTATTTGTATCATCTTTAATTACTTTCATCAGTGGCTTATAATTTTCTGCATACAGGTGTTTTGTTTCCTTAGGTAGGTTTATTCCTATATATTGTATTCTTTTCATTGCAATGGTAAATGGGGGTGTTTTCTTGATTTCACTTTCAGATTTTTCATCATTAGTGTATAGGAATGCCAGAGATTTCTGTGCATTACTTTTGTATCCTGCAACTTTACCAAATTCATTGATTAGCTCTAGTCGTTTTCTGGTAGCATCTTTAAGATTCTCTATGTAGAGTATCATGTCATCTGCAAACAGTGACAGCTTTACTTCTTCTTTTCCAATTTTGATTCCTTTTATGTCCTTTTCTTCTCTTATTGCTGTGGCTAAAACTTCCAAAACTATGTTGAATAAGTGTGTTGAGAGTGGGCAACCTTGTCTTATTCCTGATCTTAGTGGAAATGGTTTCAGTTTTTCACCACTGAGGATGACGTTGGTTGTGGCTTTTTCATATATGGCCTTTATTATGTTGAGGAAAGTTCCCTCTATGCCTACTTTCTTCAGGGTTTTTATCATAAATTGGTGTTGAATTTTGTCGAAAGCTTTCTCTGCATCTATTGAGATGATCATATGGATTTTCTCCTTCAATTTGTTAATATGGTTCATCACATTGATTGATTTGCATATATTGAAGGATCCTTGCATTCCTGGAATAACCCCCACTTGATCATGGTGTATGATCCTTTTAATGTGCTGTTGGATTCTGCTTCCTAGTATTTTGTTGAGGATTTTTGCATGTATGTTCATCAGTGATATTGGCCTGAGTTTTCTTTCTCTGTTACATTCTTCTCTGGTTTTGGTATCAAGGTGATGGTAACCTCATAGAATGAATTTGGGAGTGTTCCTTCCTCTGCTATATTTTGCAAGAGTTTGAGAAGGATAGGTGTTAATTCTTCTCTAAATGTTTGATAGAATTCACCTGTGAAGCCATCTAGTCCTGGGCTTTTATTTGTTGGAAGATTTTTAATCACAGTTTCAATTTCACTGCTTGTGATTGGTCTGTTCATATTTTCTGTTTCTTCCTGATTCAGTCTTGGCAGCTTGTGCATTTCTAAGCATTTGTGCATTTCTTCCAGGTTGTCCACTTTATTGGCATAGAGTTGCTTGTAGTAATCTCTCATGATCTTTTGTATTTCTGCACTGTCAGTTGTTACTTCTCCTTTTTCATTTCTAATTCTATTGATTTGAGTCTTCTCTCTTTTTTTCTTGTTGAGGCTGGCTAATGGTTTATCTATTTTGTTTATCTTCTCAAAGAACCAGCTTTTAGTTTTATTGATCTTTGCTATCATTTCCTTCATTTCTTTTTCCTTTATTTCTGATCTGATATTTATGATTTCTTTCCTTCCACTAACTTTGGCGTTTTTTTGTTCCTCTTTGTCTTATTGCTTTACATGCAAGGTTAGGTTGTTTATTCGAGATGTTTCCTGTTTCTTAAGGTAGGATTGTATTGCTATAAACTTCCCTCTTAGAACTGCTTTTGCTGCACCTCATAGATTTTGGGTTGTCATGTCTCCATTGTCATTTGTTTCTAGGGATTTATTTATTTCCTCTTTGATTTTTTCAGTGATCACTTCGTTATTAAGTAGTGTATTGTTTAACTTCCATGTGTTTGTATTTTTTACAGGTCATATCCTCTAATTGATATCTAGTCTCATCTAGTGTTGGGGTCAGAAAAGATACTTGAAACAATTTCAATTTTCTTAAATTTACCAAGGCTTGATTTGTGACCCAAGATATGATCTATCCAGGAGAATTTTGCATGAGCACTTGAGAAAAATGTGTATTCTGTTGTTTCTGGATGGAATGTCCTATAAATATCAATTAAGTCCATCTTGTTTAATGTATCATTTAAAGCTTGTGTTTCCTTGTTTATTTTCATGTTGGCTGATCTGTCCATTGTTGAAAGTGGGGTGTTAAAGTCCCCTACTATGAATGTGTTACTGTTGATTTCCCCTTTTTATGCATTTCTTTCTTTCTTTATTTTTTTTTTGCTGTACATTGGCCTCTCACTGCTCTGGCCTCTCCCATTAAGGAGCACAGGCTCTGGACGCGCAGGCTCAGCGGCCATGGCTCACGGGCCCAGCTGCTTCGCGGCATGTGGGATCTTCCTGGACCGGGGCATGAACCCATGTCCCCTGCATCAGCAGGCAGACTCTCAACCACTGTGCCACCAGGGAAGTCCTCGATTTCCCCTTTTATGGCTGTTAGTATTTGCCTTATGTATTGAGGTGCTCCTATGTTGGGTGCATAAATATTTACAATCGTTATATCTTCTTCATGGTTTGACCCCTTGATCATTATGTAGTGTCCTTCTTTGTCTCTTCTAATAGTCTTTATTTTAAATTCTATTTTCTCTGATATGAGAATTGCTACTCCAGCTTTCTTTCGGTTTCCATTTGCATGGAATATCTTTTTCCAACCCCTTATTTTCAGTCTCTATGTGTCTCTAGGTCTGAAGTGGGTCTCATGTAGACAGCATATATATGGGTCTTGTTTTTGTATCCATTCAGCCAATCTGTGTCTTTTGGTGGAAGCATTTAGTCCATTTACATTTAAGGTAATTATCAATATGTATGTTCCTATTCCCATTTTCTTAATTGTTTTGGGTTCGTTATTGTAGGTGTTTTCCTTCTCTTGTGTTTATTGCCTAAAGTAGTTCCTTTAGCAGTTGTTGTAAAGCTGGTTTGGTGGTGCTGAACTCTCTCAGCTTTTGCTTGTCTGTAAAGGTTTTAATTTCTCCGTCAAATCTGAATGAGATCCTTGCTGGGTAGAGTAGTCTTGGTTGCAGGTTTTTCTCCTTCATCACTTTAAATATGTCCTGCCAGTCCCTTCTGGCTTGCAGAGTTTCTGCTGAAAGATCAGCTGTTAACCTTATGGGGATTCCCTTGTGTGTTATTTGTTGTTTTTCGCTTGCTGCTTTTAATATGCTTTCTTTGTATTTAATTTTTGACAGTTTGATTAATATGTGTCTTTGTGTATTTCTCCTTGGATTTATCCTATATGGGGCTCTCTGTGCTTCTTGGACTTGATTAACTATTTCCTTTCCCATATTAGGGAAGTTTTCAACTACAATCTCTTCAAATATTTTCTCAGTCCCTTTCTTTTTCTCTTCCTCTTCTAGAACCCATATAATTTGAATGTTGGTGCATTTAATGTTGTCCCAGAGGTCTCTGAGACTGTCCTCAGTTCTTTTCATTCTTTTTTCTTTATTCTGCTCTGCAGTAGTTATTTCCATTATTTTATCTTCCAGGTCACTTATCTGTTCTTCTGCCTGAGTTATTCTGTTATTGATCCCATCTAGAGTATTTTTCATTTCATTTATTGTGTTGTTCATCATTGTTTGTTTCATCTTTAGTTCTTCTAGGTCCTGTGAAATGTTTCTTGCATTTTGTCTATTCTATTTCCAAGATTTTGGATCATCTTTACTATCATTATTCTGAATACTTTTTCAGGTAGACTGCCTATTTCCTCTTCATTTGTTAGGTCTGGTGGGTTTTTATCTTGCTCCATCATCTGTGGTGTGTTTTTCTGTCTTCTCATTCTGCTTATCTTACTGTGTTTGGGGTCTCCTTTTTGCAGGCTGCAGGTTCATAGTTCCCGTTGTTTTTGTTGTCTGTCCCCGTGGCTAAGGTTGGTTCAGTGGGTTGTGTAGTCTTCCTGGTGGAGGGGACTAGTGCCTGTGTTGTGGTGGATGAGGCTGGATCTTGTCTCTCTGGTGGGCAAGTCCACGTCTGGTGGTGCGTTTTGGGGTCTCTGTGGAATTATTTTGAATTTAGGCATCCTCTCTGCTAATGGGTGGGGTTGTGTTTCTGTTTTGCTAGTTGTTTGGCATAGGGTGTCCAGCACTGTAGCTTGCCTGTCGTTGAGTGAAGCTGGGTGCTGGCATTGAGATGGAGATCTCTGGGAGATTTTTGCTGTTTGATATTATGTGGAGCTGGGAGTTCTCTTGTGGACCAGTGTCCTTAAGTTGGCTCCCCCACCTCAGAGGCACAGCACTGACTCCTGGCTGCAGAACCAAGAGCCTTTCATCCACACGGCTCAGAATAAAAGGGAGAAAAATTAGAGAGAAAGAATTAGTAGAAGTAGGAAGAAAGAAAGAAAGAAAGAAAGAAAGAAAGAAAGAAGATAAAGTAAAATAAAATAAGATATAATAAAGTTATTGAATTAAAAAAATAATTATTAAGAAAAATTTTTAAAAAAAACGGATGGATAGAACATTAAGACAAATGGTGGAAGCAAAGTTATACAGACAAAATCTCATACAGAAGCATACACATACACACTCACAAAAAGAGGAAAAGGGGAAAAAAATCATAAATCTTGCTCTCAAAGTCCACCTCCTCAATTTGGGATGATTCATTGTCTATTCATGTATTCCACAGATGCAGGGTACATCAAGTTGAGTGTGGAGCTTTAATCCACTGCTTCTGAGGCTGCTGGAAGAGATTTCCCTTTCTCTTCTTTGTTCTCAGCTCCCAGGGCCTCAGCTTTGGATTTGGCCTCACCTTTGGGTGTAGGTCGCCGGATGGCGTCTGTTTTTCACTCAGACAGGACGGAGTTAAAGGAGCCGCTGTTTTGGGGGCTCTGGCTCACTCAGGCCGGGGGTAGGGAGGGACATGGAGTGCGGGGCGAGCCTGCGGTGGCAGAGGCTGGCGTGATGTTGCACCAGCCTGAGGCTCACCGTGCGTTCTCATGGGGAAGTTGTTCCTGGATCCTGGGAGCCTGGCAGTAGCGGGCTGCACAGGCTCCCCGGAAGGGAGGTGTGGATAATGACCTGTGCTCGCACACAGGCTTCTTTGTGGCGGCAGCAGCAGCCTTAGCATCTTCTGCCTGTCTCTGGGGTCCGCGCTTTTAGCCGCAGCTCGTGCCCTTCTCTGCAGCTCCTTTAAGCAGCGCTCTTATTCCCCCCACCGTGCACCAGGAAACAAAGAGGGAAGAAAAAGTCTCTTGCCTCTTCGGCAGCTCCAGACCCCTTTTCCCGGACTCCCTCCCGGCTAGCCGTGGTGCACTAACCCCTTCAGGCTGTGTTCACGCCACCAACCCCTGTCCTCTCCCTGAGCTCCAACCAAAGCCCAAGTCTCAGCTAGCAGCCCCACCCGCCCCGGCGGGTGAGCAGACAAGCCTCTCGGACTGGTGAGTGCCGGTCGGCACCGATCCTCTGTGCGGGAATCTCCCCGCTTTGCCCTCTGCACCCCTGTTGCTGCGCTCTCCTCTGTGGCTCCGAAGCTCCCTCCCTCCGCCACCCTCAGTCTCCACCCGCGAAGGGGCTTCCTAGTGTGTGGAAACGTTTCCTCCTTCACAGCTCCCTCCCACTGGTGCAGGTCCCGTCCCTATTCTTTTGTTTCTGTTTTTTCTTTTTTTCCTTTTGCCCTACCCAGGTACGTGGGGAGTTCCTTGCCTTTTGGGAGGTCTGAGGTCTTCTGCCAGCGTTCAGTAGGTGTTCTGTAGGAGTTGTTCCACGTTAGATGTATTTCTGGTGTATCTGTGGGGAGGAAGGTGATCTCTGCGCCTTACTCTTCCGCCATCTTCCCCTTGTCCTCCGACACTTTGTGTTTTTAACATTTGATAGCCTTCTCTAAATTGATTTTAAAAAATATAAAACCAAGAGGAAACAATATCAAATAACTAGGCTATTCACAAAGAGGAAGTTCAATTGGCCAGCAACCAAATGTAAAGAAGCCTCTGTTTAATTATGTGACAGGAAAGTACAATAAAAAAACAAGGAAATAGAGTCCTTACTCATCAAATTTGAAATTAAAAAAAAAAAAAGATCAAAGTCATCTATTCTGTCAACAATGTACAGAACTGTGCTATCTCATAGATCACTGGGAAGGTGAGTTGCTACAAGCTTGCTAGAAAATAATGTGGTATTACAATCTTTATGACATATACAAAGCATCTCTATATAAGGACACTCAAACAGGAAATTTTTCATTACAATAATTGTTTATAATGGGGAAAAACTATAAAAACCTGAATATCAGTTTGCTGCAAATAATATATTGATTTTGGTATAAGAGGAAAATTTAATATGTATAAAGATTAAAGATAGAGGATCAGGACAGGGGAAAAAAGGTTGGTACCCAAGCCAGCTAAGGCACGTGGTGGCATTGTGCTCAACCGAGGAATGTATTATGTGAGATATAAAAACTTTGTCTAGGACTAATTTAAAGAAGAAAATGAGACACAGTAAGCTAAAATGGAAATTGGGGGATTTCGAGTTTAGGATACTAGGTTTCAAAATCTAGCTCATCTCTCTGATCCTCCTTTTTCTCATCTGAACAATGGAGCTAAAATACTTAAATCACAGGGCTGTTGTGAAAATGAAAACAGATAATTTTAAATCACTCAGTGTAGCTCCTGTTAGAGTATAAGTACTCGATTTAGGGAAAGAACGCTGTAGGTATCTAAAGATTCCCCCAGTACCAGCTTCACTAGGGCTCATCTCCATATTGAGACCAGAGATTGGCACAGCATAAGGAGAAAAAGCCTGACTCATTGCTCATGCCAAACATGTAGATGAAGAAAAGTGTTATTTTGAGTTTAGTTGCTTTGAAATATTATTGTTGTTTTTCAGACACTTCCTGAGCACATAAATATTCATGAGTGCAAATCAAATATTGTAGTTATCATCCAAATTAAAAGATGTAACACCCCTTAAGAGGAAAAGATGCTTTAAAAAAGTACTTTTTAAAGTTTAGTACCTCCAGTGTAAAGTATAAAGCTTCAAAAGGGTATTGAAATTTATGGAGCTTAATGTTTTTTCAACAGAGAACAAAGAACTTAAGACTGGTTCTAAATGTCCCTATTTCCTACAAAGGAATAATAAAAGTTGCTTCTGTCATCATTTTAGGAAAGCCTTTTTGCAAATACCCATTCCCACCCCGAAAACCACAACCATTAAAAAACCTGTACTTGAAATTTATGCAAAGAGTGTATGAGACAAAATCACAAAAGAAATACTGACTCACACACATATTCTTGCTTTACATAGGAAGGGAGGTAAGTCCGTGCAACTTCCGTGAGTTCTTCTCCATGATTTTCCTATGAAAGTTAATGGATATATAAAGTTGAGTGATGGTTGGTACATGGCAAATGTAGGAATATTCTTTATCCATTTTAACTGTTCTTTGGCCCTTTTTAAAAAAATTCCAGGTAAATATCTATAATACCTTTTACATGCAGATTTAGTAGAGTTTCATTTTACAGCTTAAATACGATACTCTACAAGTTTATAAAGGTGCATTACATTTGAGGGAGCAATCCCTAAAGTCAATCCTAAGGCATGAGTTAACCATATAAGAGTTAAACTATAAAGATATTCATCATAGCCTTTTTTGTATATGTGAAAATAAGGAATCAACATGTGTTCTGTAATAGATTAGCTTAATAAATCATCAGAAACCTATTAAACATAATGCTATTGTCATAAAAAATGTTGTAAACTAAATTTATTACTTTGAGATGATATTTACAGTAACTTGATAAGTGAAAAAAGGTTCCTTAATGTATGAAATAAGTCATATATGTTTTAAACACATGCATATACAGACCCAAGCAAAAACACACTGGATAATTATCTACAAGAATCTAAGTAAAAATATTGTTCACAGTAATTATCTTGGGGGATATTTTATATTTTAACAAATATTTTGCTTATCAACATGCTCTCATTGTTTCTAAAATCAATAAATATTTCTTTTTAGTCACACAAAATAGGATCATAAAAGTTATAGCTGCTAACATTTATTGATTGCTTACTATGTGCCAGGATATATTCAAAGCATGTGCTGTATGTCTTTTCATTAATATTTTCAACAACCTTGTTACATTAGTACTAGTTTTTTAAAGATTACTTTATAGGTGAAATAACTTGGGTATAGAGCATGGCCATAGCAGAGGTAAGAGTGTTTACCCAGGCAGCCTGACTTCAGAGATAATTCAGAAATTTAGCTTAATTAAATACATAATGTACACCACTTTAATGATCATGTGAAGTGTGTGTGTGTGTGTGTGTGTGTATGGTAGCCTCTTGTTTAGCTACTCCAAGGCTGGTTTAGATGTTCCCTCCCATTCTCTATGTTCCTGTGGTATACACAGCAAACCTTTGTCATTGTAATCAACATTCTTTATGCTGTTGATTTACTTATATGTTTTGCCTTTAGACTTTGTAAGTTACTTAATATGAGATTGTATTTTTATATCCCCAGCATACAGGAAAATGCTCATCAAACGGAAGATCCTAAATAAATATTTGTTGAATGAATGAATGAGTGAATGAATATAATTCAAACCTGTCCCTAAGATGTATAAAATTACATTATTCGACATGATTCACACATCTCTGTGAGTATGGTATTTCAAAATAATTAATGGCAAGCCTTTCAAATGAGAGGAGAAGAAAGCATGTCTTTGCTCCTCTGTATTCTATCCCCACTCAAAACAATTGTAAAATAAAATCAGCAGGCACACACATATTAATTTTAAGAGAGGAAGCCTTTCAAGATGAAGCACAAAAATACAAGTCTGTCTGAGAGGAAAATTCAGGGGGATGAAGAAAGAAATATATCTCTTATATTTTTACCAAAGAGAAATGACTCCATTCAAAACTTTATTTTAATTTTAAAGAAGGGGAAATATATATGAAGTGAGAATGAATTGTGCCAATTCAATGAATACTTTCATGGCAAAGTCTTTGGTAGATTTCAATCAGGTGATGCTTCAATCATGATGAAGTTTCTGTTTTCATTGTTTTGTTATTGTAGTCCCACTTCATAATGTAATTAACAAGTAAGGAAAGATACAAGGTCAAGGTAACTAGAAAATTGAAAATTTAGACAATGTTTTGATCATGGATCTATAATAATAGCACCTCTCACTCCCAATTTGACTTTCTCTAACAAATCTCAGTTAAGAAGTTGCGAGCACAGAAAGGCAAACATTTTCATTCATCTAGGATAAGAAGTACAAGACAATTGTTTAAATGTTTTATTGAAGTTATATAAACTAATGTGAATAAAGATGAAGAATCATATAATGATCAAATTTCAGATGACAATCAAATTTCTCTTTAAACAGTGGGGAGATTTACCATTGGTGGTAATGTTTTGATTCCAGTTTGAATGAACATATAGATGTAATGAATAACTGTTCATCTGCTTTATAACAGGGAAGGAAGTTGAAAATTAACCATCTTTAGTTTTGTCATTTTAATTCTTAAAACAGCATAACATGACATGCATAGATGGGTTTATTCAGGATCAGCATAGAAAGATAAAAGGTTGCATTCACAAAATGTAAATTCTAATATAGGGATTAAGAAATGTCAAATAGATTTTGACCATCAAGGCAAATAAGTGTAGAGAACCTTCAATATTGGCTGGTATATCAGTTTAGTACAAGTTACTTTTAGGTATTCTTAAAGTTCTTTGTGTCCTCTTCTTCAAAAATTGGTTCATAACTATACTTTTCTTTTAATTATGATGTATGTGATGCCTTTGTTTAGTAGACTCTTTTGCTGAATGTCAAACTGACCTGTCTACCAAATTTGTTTCCAGAAATTTCAGGGACTGTTCTTGGATCCCTTTCAGTATCAATCAAGTGATGACTCATCCCACCCAGACTGTAGTTCCTCTGCTTAGAAACCACAGCATGGGAATCCATGGCATTCATTGGTGGCCTTCATGTTCCCTACAAGGTGTAGAGACAACTTAATTCTAGTATGTAAGGGAAATATGATCACTCTCTTTGTTTTAATGCTAGCAGCTTGAAGCAGTCATTTCATATGCTCTGAAGCAAAAGCTATCTGAACTCTTATGTTAAATAAGGATCATAGATAATATACGGAAGATGGAGGAAGAGTAAGACGCGGAGATCACCTTCCTCCCCACGGATACACCAGAAATACATCTACACGTGGAACAACTCCTACAGAACACCTACTGAAGGCTGGCAGAAGACCTCAGACCTCCCAAAAGGCAAGAAACTCCCCACGTACCTGGGTAGGGCAAAAGAAAAAAAAGAAAAAACAGAGACAAAAGAATAAGGACGGAACCTGCACCAGTGGGAGGGAGCTGTGAAGGAGGAAAAGTTTCCACACACTAGGAAGCCCCTCCGCGGGCGGAGACTGCAAGAGGCGGAGGGGGGAGCTTCGGCACCGCGGAGGAGTGCACAGCGACGGGTGCGGAGGGCAAAGCGGGGAGATTCCCGCACAGAGGATCGGTGCCGACCGGCACTCACCAGCCCGAGAGGCTTGTCTGCTCACCCGCCGGGGCGGGCGGGGCTGCGAGCTGAGGCTCGGGTTTCGGTTTTGGACTGAGCGCAGGGAGAAGACTGGGGTTGGCGGCTTGAACATAGCCTGAAGGGATTAGTGCACCACGACTAGCCGGGAGGGAGTTCGGGGAAAAGCCTGCACCTGCCAAAGAGGCAAGAGACTTTTTCTTCCCTCTTTGTTTGCTGGTGCGCGAGGAGAGGGGTTTAAGAGCGCTGCTTAAAGGAACTCCAGAGACGGGCGCGAGCCGCGGCTAAAAGCGCGAACCCCAGAGACGGGCGCGAGCCGCGGCTAAAAGCGCGGACCCCAGAGACGGGCGCGAGCCGCGGCTAAAAGCGCAAACCCCAGAGACGGGCGGGAGACGCTAAGGCTGCTGCTGCCGCCACCAAGGGGCCTGTGTGCGAGCACAGGTCATTCTCCACACCCCTCTTCCGCGGAGCCTGTGCAGCCCGCCACTGCAAGGTTCCCGGGAACCAGGGACAACTTCCCCGGGAGAACGCACGGCGGGCCTCAGGCTGGTGCAACGTCACGCCGGCCTCTGCCGCAACGTCACGCCGCCTCTGACGCCGCAGGCCCGCCCCGCCCGCCGTCCCCCCCCCCCCCCCCCCCCCCCCCCCGCCCTGAGTGAGCCAGAGCCCCCGAATCAGCGGCTCCTTTAACCCTGTCCTGTCTGAGCAAAAAACAAACGCCCTCCAGCGACCTACACGCAGAGGCAGGGCCAAATCCAAAGCTGAGCTCCTGTGAGCTGTGAGAACAAAGAAGAGAAAGGGAAATCTCTCCCCCAGCAGCCTCAGAAGCAGCAGATTAAAGCTCCACAATCAACTTGATATACCCTGCATCTGTGGAATACCTGAATAGACAAGGAATGATCCCAAACTGAAGAGGTGGCATTTAGGAGCGAGATCTATGATTTTTTTCCCTTTTCCTCTTTTTGTGAATGTGTACGTGTATGCTTCTGTGTGAGATCTTGTCGGTATACTCTTGCTTCCACCATTTGTCCTAGGGCTCTATCCGTCCATGGTTTTTAAAAAAAATTTTTTTTCTCAATAATTAATTTTAATTGTAATAACTTTATTATACTTTACCTTCGTTCTTTCTTTCTTTCTTTCCTTCCTTCCTTCCCTCCTTTAGACAACAAATCACCCCAAATTGAGGAGGTGGTCTCTGAGAGCAAGATTTATGATTTTTCCCCCCTTACCTCTTTTTGTGAAGGTGTATGTGTATGCTTCTGTGTAAGATTTTCTCTGTATAGCTTTGCTTCCAACATTTGTCCTAAGGTTCTATCCGTCCCTTTTTTTTTTTTTCTAAATATTTTTTAATTCAATAACTATATTATACTTTATTTTATTTTTACTGTATCTTCTTTCTTTCTGTCTTTTTTCCTTCTTTCCCTCCTTCCTTCCTTCCTTCCTCCCTCCCCCCTCCCTCCTTTCTTTCCTTCTTTGCTTCTTTCTTCCTTCCTTCCTTTCCTCCTTTCCTTCTTTCTTTCCTCATACTTCTACTACTTCTCTCTACTTTTTCTCTTTTATTCTGAGCCGTGTGGATGAAAGGCTCTTGGTGCTCCAGCCAGGAGTCAGGGCTCTGCCTCTGAGGTAGGAGAGCCAACTTCAGGACACTGGTCAACAAGAGACCTCCCAGCTCCACATAATATTAAACAGCGGAAATCTCCCAGTGACCTCCATCTTAACACCAGCACCCAGCTTCACTCAACGACCAGCAAGCCACAGTGCTAGATAACCTATGCCAAACAACTAGCAAAACAGGAACACAACCCCACCCATTAGCAGAGAGGATGCCTAAAATCATAATAAGGCCACAGACACCCCAAAACACACCACCAGACGTGAACCTGCCCACTAGAGAGACAAGATCCAGCCTCATCCACCACAACACAGGCACTAGTCCCCTCCACCAGGAAGCCTACACAACCCACTGAAACAACCTTAGCCACTGGAGACAGACATCAAAAACAACGGGAACTATGAATGTGCAGCCTGCAAAAAGGAGACCCCAAACACAGTAAGATAAGCAAAATGAGAAGACAGAAAAACACACAGCAGATGAAGGAGCAAGATAAAAATGCACCAGACCTAACAAATGAAGAGGAAATAGGCAGTCTACCTGAAAAAGAATTCAGAATAATGATAGTAAGGATGATCCGAAATCTTGGAAGTAGAATGGACAAAATGCAAGAAACAGTTAACAAGGACCTAGAAGAAATAAAGATGAAACAAGCAATGATGAACAACGCAATAAATGAAATTAAAAGTACTCTAGATGGGATCAATAACAGAATAACTGAGGCAGAAGAACGGATAAGTGACCTGGAAGATAAAATAGTGGAAATAACTACTGCAGAGCAGAATAAAGAAAAAAGAATGAAAAGAACTGAGGACAGTCTCAGAGACCTCTGGGACAACATTAAACGCACCAACATTCGAATTATAGGGGTTCCAGAAGAAGAAGAGAAAAAGAAAGGGACTGAGAAAGTATTTGAAGAGATTATAGTTGAAAACTTCCCTAATATGGGAAAGGAAATAGTTAATCAAGCCCAGGAAGCACAGAGAGTCCCATACAGGATAAATACAAGGAGAAATACGCCAAGACACATATTAATCAAACTGTCAAAAATTAAATACAAAGAAAGCATATTAAAAGCAGCAAGGGAAAAACAACAAATAACACACAAGGGAATCCCCATAAGGTTAACAGCTGATCTCTCAGCAGAAACCCTACAAGCCAGAAGGGAGTGGCAGGACATACTGAAAGTGATGAAGGAGAAAAACCTGCAACCAAGACTACTCTACCCAGCAAGGATCTCATTCAGATTTGATGGAGAAATTAAAACCTTTACAGACAAGCAAAAGCTGAGAGAGTTCAGCACCACCAAACCAGCTTTACAACAAATGCTAAAGGAACTTCTCTAGACAAGGAACACAAGAGAAGGAAAAGACCTATAATAACGAACCCAAAACAATATAGAAAATGGGAATAGGAACATACATATCGATAATTACCTTAAATGTAAATGGACTAAATGCTCCCACCAAAAGACACAGATTGGCTGAATGAATACAAAAACAAGACCCATATATATGCTGTCTACAAGAGACCCACTTCAGACCTAGAGACACATACAGACTGAAAATAAGGGGATGGAAAAAGATATTCCATGCAAATGGAAACCAAAAGAAAGCTGGAGTAGCAATTCTCATATCAGACAAAATAGACTTTAAAATAAGGACTATTACAAGAGTCAAAGAAGGACACTACATAATGATCAAGGGATCGATCCAAGAAGAAGATATAACGATTGTAAATATTTATGCACCCAACATAGGAGCACCTCAATACATAAGGCAAATACTAACAGCCATAAAAGGGGAGATCGACAGTAACACATTCATAGTAGGGAACTTTAACACCCCACTTTCAACAATGGACAGATCATCCAACATGAAAATAAATAAGGAAACACAAACTTTAAATGATACATTAAACAAGATGGACTTGATTGGTATTTATAGGACACTCCATCCAAAAACAACAGAATACACATTTTTCTCAAGTGCTCATGGAACATTCTCCAGGATAGATCATATCTTGGGTCACAAATCAAGCCTTGGTAAATTTAAGAAAATTGAAATTGTATCAAGTATCTTTTCTGACCACAACACCATGAGACTAGATATCAATTACAGGAAAAGATCTGTAAAAAATACAAACACATGGAGGCTAAACAATACACTACTTAATAATGAAGTGATCACTGAAGAAATCAAAGAGGAAATAAAAAAATACCTAGAAACAAATGACAATGGAGACACGACGACCCAAAACCTATGGGATGCAGCAAAAGCAGTTCTAAGGGGGAAGTTTATAGCAATACAAGCCCACCTTAAGAAGCAGGAAACATCTCGAATAAACAACCTAACTTTGCACCTCAAGCAATTAGAGAAAGAAGAACAAAAAAACCCAAAAGCTAGCAGAAGGAAAGAAATCATAAAAATCAGATCAGAAATAAATGAAAAAGAAATGAAGGAAACGATAGCAAAGATCAATAAAACTAAAAGCTGGTTCTTTGAGAAGATAAACAAAATAGATAAACCACTAGCCAGACTCATCAAGAAAAAAAGGGAGAAGACTCAAATCAATAGAATTAGAAATGAAAAAGGAGAAGTAACAACTGACACTGCAGAAATAAAAAAAATCATGAGAGATTACTACAAGCAACTCTATGCCAATAAAATGGACAATCTGGAAGAAATGGACAAATTCTTAGAAATGCACAACCTGCAAAGACTGAATCAGGAAGAAATAGAAAATATGAACAGACCAATCACAAGCACTGAAATTGAAACTGTGATCAAAAATCTTCCAACAAACAAAAGCCCAGGACCAGATGGCTTCACAGGTGAATTCTATCAAACATTTAGAGAAGAGCTAACACCTATCCTTCTCAAACTCTTCCAAAATATAGCAGAGGGAGGAACACTCCCAAATTCCTTCTACGAGGCCACCATCACCTTGATACCAAAACCAGACAAGGATGTCACAAAGAAAGAAAACTACAGGCCAATATCACTGATGAACATAGATGCAAAAATCCTCAACAAAATACTAGCAAGCAGAATCCAACAGCACATTAAAAGGATCATACACCATGATCAAGTGGGGTTTATTCCAGGAATGCAAGGATTCTTCAATATACGCAAATCTATCAATGTGATAAACCATATTAACAAATTGAAGGAGAAAAACCATATGATCATCTCAATAGATGCAGAGAAAGCTTTTGACAAAATTCAACACCCATTTATGATAAAAACCCTGCAGAAAGTAGGCATAGAGGGAACTTTCCTGAACATAATAAAGGCCATATATGACAAGCCCACAGCAAACATCATCCTCAATGGTGAAAAACTGAAAGCACTTCCACTAAGATCAGGAACAAGACAAGGTTGCCCACTCTCACCACTCTTATTCAACATAGTTTTGGAAGTTTTAACCACAGCAATCAGAGAAGAAAAGGAAATAAAAGGAATCCAAATCGGAAAAGAAGAAGTAAAGCTGTCACTGTTTGCAGATGACATGATACTATACATAGAGAATCCTAAAGATGCTACCAGAAAACTACTAGACCTAATCAATGAATTTGGTAAAGTAGCAGGATACAAAATTAATGCACAGAAATCTCTGGCATTCCTATATACTAATGATGAAAAATCTGAAAGTGAAATCAAGAAAACACTGCCATTTACCATTGCAACAAACAGAATAAAATATCTAGGAATAAACCTACCTAAGGAGACGAAAGACCTGTATGCAGAAAATTATAAGACACTGATGAAAGAAATTAAAGATGATACAAATGGATGGAGAGATATATCATGTTCTTGGATGGGAAGAATCAACATTGTGAAAATGACTCTACTACCCAAAGCAATCTACAGATTCAATGCAATCCCTATCAAACTACCACTGGCATTTTTCACAGAACTAGAACAAAAAATTTCGCAATTTGTATGGAAACACAAAAGACCTCGAATAGCCAAAGCAATCTTGAGAACGAAAAAAGGAGCTGGAGGAATCAGGCTCCCTGACTTCAGACTATACTACAAAGCTACAGTAATCAAGACAATATGGTACTGGCACAAAAACAGAAAGATAGATAAATGGAACAGGATAGAAAGCCCAGAGATAAACCCACGCACATATGGACACCTTATCTTTGATAAAGGTGGCAGGAATGTACAGTGGAGAAAGGACAGCCTCTTCAATAAATGGTGCTGGGAAAACTGGACAGGTACATGTAAAAGTATGAGATTAGATCACTCCCTAACACCATACACAAAAATAAGCTCAAAATGGATTAAAGACCTAAATGTAAGGCCAGAAACTATCAAACTCTTAGAGGAAAACATAGGCAGAACACTCTATGACATACATCACAGCAAGATCCTTTCTGACCCACCTCCTAGAGTAATGGAAATAAAAACAAAAATAAACAAATGGGACCTAATGAAACTTCAAAGCTTTTGCACAGCAAAGGAAACCATAATCAAGACCAAAAGACAACCCTCAGAATGGGAGAAAATATTTGCAAATGAAGCAACTGACAAAGGATTAATCTCCAAAATTTACAAGCAGCTCATGCAGCTCAATAACAAAAAAACAAACAACCCAATCCAAAAATGGGCAGAAGGCCTAAATAGACATTTCTCCAAAGAAGATATAGAGACTGCCAACAAACACATGAAAGAATGCTCAACATCATTAATCATTAGAGAAATGCAAATCAAAACTACAATGAGATATCATCTCACACCAGTCAGAATGGCCATCATCAAAAAATCTAGAAACAATAAATGCTGGAGAGGGTGTGGAGAAAAGGGAACACTCTTGCACTGCTGGTGTGAATGTGAATTGGTACAGCCACTATGGAGAACAGTATGGAGGTTCCTTAAAAAACTACAAATAGAATTACCATATGACCCAGCAATCCCACTACTGGGCATATACCCTGAGAAAACCATAATTCAAAAATAGTCATGTACCAAAATGTTCATTGCAGCTCTATTTACAATAGCCCGGAGATGGAAACAACCTAAGCGCCCATCATCGGATGAATGGATAAAGAAGATGTGGCACATATATACAGTGGAATATTACTCAGCCATAAAAAGAAATGAAATTGAGCTATTTGTAATGAGGTGGATGGACCTAGAGTCTGTCATACAGAGTGAAGTAAGTCAGAAAGAGAAAGACAAATACCGTATGCTAACACATATATATGGAATTTAAGGGGAAAAAAAATGTCATGAAGAACCTAGGGGTAAGACAGGAATAAAGATGCAGACCTACTGGAGAACGGACTTGAGAATATGGGGAGGGGTAGGGTGAGCTTTGACAGGGTGAGAGAGAGTCATGGACATATACACACTAACAAACGTAGTAAGGTAGATAGCTAGGGGGAAGCAACCACAAGGCACAGGGATATTAGCTCGGTGCTTTGTGACAGCCTGGAGGGGTGGGATAGGGAGAGTGGGAGGGAGGGAGACGCAAGAGGGAAGACATATGGGAACATATGTATATGTATAACTGATTCACTTTGTTATAAAGCAGAAACTAACACACCATTGTAAAGCAATTATACCCCAATAAAGATGTTTAAAAAAAAATAATAAATAAGGATCATAAAAATAGTACTAGTAAATGTCACAAAGAGGGCCATTTTGTTAAATTTCATGGGTTTGCTTTAATCAATTCTACAGTGTAATAAGATTTATTAGTGGGCTGTGAGCTCCACTAAAACTGGACAATTCAGGAGAGGTACATGATAAGTCATTTCAGAAGCTTATTGTATGTTCTCATTCACCCTTGGAAGGAGATCAAGGAACATGCCGTTTGAGATGCATGACTTGTTGCCCTAAAAGAAAAGCTTTATGGCAGGAGTAAGATGGAAAATGGAAGTGTTTAGGCAGTGCCCTAAAGATCTATCTAGCAAAGGCCAACATCAAGGTTTTACATTTCCCAGCCCACTGTAAGACTTTAAAGGAGCTACAGGTCTGTATAGCCTGTAAGTGAAAGCAAAAAGTTGGATATGTAGGCATACCCACACATTCAATATGAGAACAAAACAAACTAACAAGCTCTGCCAATGGTGTCCAAGTATGTCATTTTCTCATGAAAATAAATGTGCATTGGTATTCCTTGATCGACTGGAACATCAGTGTTAGTTTTCCAACTTCAGCTGGAATTTTTGAACATAGTGTGCATCAGTTATATACCCTTAAAGTTTTGGCCACAAATGCAAACCAAAAGACAGACACATATTTGTATTTAATCTACATAATGGGCTGTTGGATGTTCATTATTTTAGCCATGCCTGGACATTGAGATTCCTTCCATCCACCTTGGATACTAAAGTTTTCTAAAGTAAAAAGGTTTAAGAAAAGTGTTTGCATAACTCAAAACTTAATCATATTATAGAGTCTAGCTAAATTTCCATGCTATAAATAACATCTAAGTGGGATAAATCAAGTAGTTTAATATCTTGGGCCTCTTTTGTATCCCATACCCAATGTTTTCTTCCCCAATTATAACTGTTCCAGTATGAAAATAAAATAGATGAAACCAAAACATTTTTGTTGTTAGCTGAAAGATGTCCGTGATTTTTAAAGAGCATTTAAGTCTTAAATAAAACATCAAAATTTCTCTGAATTTAGCTATGAAAATGCTTTATATATATATATATATATATATATATATATATATATATATATACTATAATCTCAGTTATCTTTAGTAGTATTTCAGGCCATAATCTTTATAATTTATGTTTAGAGAATTGCCTTATTTACAGTGACTATTCAGGAGAAGAAGCAGGAGTTTTATAATATAGATAGTATTTTTTTCCTTTTTTGAATTTCTAAACATGTGATTTTCTATACAACATGGCTTGCTGAGTCTGAGTATTGAGGGATTTAGTTTTATTGATAGAAGAAGAGAGAATAGAGTCTGCTATGTGGATAATTTATTTGATTTTACCATGCTGCATGTTTTTATAAGAAAAACTTTAAAGAAAATTAAACTCAGTAAAAAAGCACATAAAATGTTTTTGCAACAAAGCAAGTAAGGAAGTTTGCCTCTCCAAAGTGATGGGTAATGTTCTAGGACAAAAAGGGTTAAATTGCCTTCTGTTTGGAAATTCTGTGCTATCTCTTGAGGTTTAATAAGAAACCGATGTTTGGGATTAATATGAAGATTCGGAGTCCTCTGTTACTTATGAATTACTAAGAATTTAGTACAAATTTTAAAGTTAGAACCAATTCAAATTAATTGCTCTATGAATAATTTTTCTGTAGTCTGTCCCTGAAATTAAGCAAAAATATTTTAAACTAAAGCATAACAATTAAAACTCAGAGATTACCTTCTATTACTTATGAAGATACAACCAGGGTAGAAGGTAAATATTAACTAACTTTAATTAAGTGTATTCACCAAAAATTAAAAATAAATGGTTTCAGAAAGTTCTTTTAATGTCTCCATACTATTCTCCAAACTGTATTAAGCACATATAGTTTATGTCTATTTACATTTAATCAGAAATAATATTAATATTCATGGAGAAAAGAAAAGAATCAAGACAGAGCATGGCATGTGTGAGCAATTACATGAAGGTTTTTATTGCTGAAATTTAAACGGTGAAGAATGAAGGGGTAATACAGATGAAGCTGATGACAAACACAGAGGCCAGGAAATGAAACTTTGACCTGTTATGCTAAAGAATTTATACATCATCTCATAGGAAACATAATTCCAATGAAGAAATTTAATCCTAAAATAAATATGGTCAAATTAGCATGGATTGTTTTAATACATTTTTACAGTTATGAGACTAGTTATGAGACTATTACAGTGATATAGAATTGTAATGAGTACAGCCTGAACTAAGACAATAGTAATAAGAATAAAAGGGAGACTAAATTAAAAATATACATAAAAAGTAAAATTGGAAGGATGTGATCATGGGATAAGGGAAGCAGAAGATTCCAAATTTCTATTTTGGTGGAGAAGAGAATTCTGGATATATCAGTTGAGAAAATGAGGGTAAATTAAAAATGATACTTAAGCAAATAAGATATATTAAAATACTTTATAAATAAATATTTTCTTAAATTTTTCATTTATTTTTTTCAAAAAATCTTGGTTGGTGAGGTTGAGGATCAACATCTCACCTCTCCTTGAGGATTGCTTTGGCTCAAGACAGAAGACTCACCAAAGGTCAGGCGTCTTTCCAGCAGAGCCTGCATTTAATGCTTAATCAGCTCTATTGTATGAAAGTCCAGAGTCTTCACCCCAACTTGGGAACTCTGAAAAGGCTATTCCATTTCCAAAGCTACCTATGGGTCAGAAGATGCATTCATGTTCCTGCATTGAAGCCCAATTTCACCCTGTGTCCAATCCTGTCATAGATATGAATATACCTCATATTATCAATGAACCACTGGAAACTCCTTCCTTCTGATACTTTGTTATATAGAAAAATTAAATTTTATAAAGGTAAAGCCACTGTCTTTAGGTTCTTTTCTACTTGTAGTCAAAATTATACTACATTACATCGTGGTGAGAATGTATATGTATGTTGATACTGAAGGTCTAGTATGGGAATTGATTTCCCTCTGTGTTTTGAATGTAGTGTTTAATGAACCACCTTGATAAGGGCCTCGGAGACTTAATCTTAGTATTTGTTGATTGTTATCATGATGTATCACTAATATATTTTTTTAAATATTGGCAATAGTTTTTTTTTCTTCCATATTTGTATGCTGTGACTTATTTCAGTCTTCTGTGATAGTTAAATTTATGTGTCAATTGGCCAGACCGTGAGATGCCCAGGTATTTCTAGCTATATAAACATTACACCTGTGGATCTGTGAGGGCATTTCCAGAAGAGATTAGCATATGAATTGGTGGACTGAGCAAAGCAGTTGCCCTCCAAAATGTGAGTGGGCATTATCTTATTCTGTTGAGGACTAGAATATAACAAAAAGGCAGAGGAAAGTTGAATTTGTTCTCTGCCTGACTGTTGAGCTGGAACATCAATCTTCACCTGCCCTTGACATTCCTGGTTCTCAGGCCTTCAAACTCGGCTGGAATTTATAACATTGACTCTTCAGCTCTCAGACCTTCTAACTATGCTACTGACTTTCCTGGGACTCCAGCTTGCAGATGACAGATTGGACTACTCAGATCCCATAATCATGTAAGCCAGTTCCTTACAATGAATCTCATTATATATAGAGAGATTTATTATATACAATGTATATTATAATTGTAATATATTTAATTATATGTAAGTTAATGTGTTATATATAAATCTATAAATATACAAATATACATCTATATATGTCATATTTAGTTCTCTCTATATATGTATATATAATTTATATATAAATATCTATCTCTTCATATATATATATATATATTCTATTGATTCTGTTTCTCTGGAGAATAATGAATAATAAGCTTTTTTAAAAATTCATAAATATTATGTTTATTTTATATATATATATTTACATCTTTATTGAAGTATAATTGCTTTACAATGGTGTGTTAGTTTCTGCTTCATAAAAAAGTAAATCAGTTATACATATATATATGTTCCCATATCTCTTCCCTCATGCGTCTCCTTCCAGCCCACCCTCCCTATCCCACCCCTCTAGGTGGTCACAAAGCACCGAGTTGATCTCCCTGTGCTATGCGGCTGCTTCCCACTAGCTATCTACCTTACGTTTGGTAGTGTATATATGTCAATGCCACTCTCTCGCTTTGTCACAGCGTACCCTTCCCCCTCCCCATATCCTCAAGTCCATTCTATAGTAGGTCTGTGTCTTTAATCCTGTCTTACCCCTAGGTTCTTCGTGACATTTTTTTTTTCTTAAATTCCATATATATGTGTTAGCATACGGTATTTGTCTTTCTCTTTCTGACTTACTTCACTCTGTATGACAGACTCTAGGTCCATCCACCTCATTACAAATAGCTCAATTTCATTTCTTTTTATGGCTGAGTAATATTCCACTGTATATATGTGCCACATCTTCTTTATCCATTCATCTGATGATGGACACTTAGGTTGTTTCCATCTTCGGGCTAGAGTAAATGGAGCTGCAATGAACATTTTGGTACATGACTATTTTTGAATTATGGTTTTCTCAGGGTATATGCCCAGTAGTGGGATTGCTGGGTCATATGGTAGTTCTATTTGTAGTTTTTTAAGGAACCTCCATACTGTTCTCCATAGTGACTGTAGCAATTCACATTCCCACAAGCAGTGCAAGAGTGTTCTTTTCTCCACACGCTCTCCAGCATTTATTGTTTCTAGATTTTTTGATGATGGCCATTCTGACTGGTGAGAGATGATATCTCATTGTAGTTTTGATTTGCATTTCTCTAATTGTTAATGATGTTGAACATTCTTTCATATGTTTGTTGGCAGTCTGTATATGTTCTTCAGAGAAATGTCTATTTAGGTCTTCTGTCCATTTTTGGATTGGGTTGTTTGTTTTTTTCTTATTGAGCTGCATGAGCTGCTTGTAAATTTTGGAGATTAATCCTTTGTCAGTTGCTTCATTTGCAAATATTTTCTCCCATTCTGAGTTTTGTCTTTTGGACTTGTTTATGGTTTCCTTTGCTGTGCAAAAGCTTTGAAGTTTCATTAGGTCCCATTTGTTTATTTTTGTTTTTATTCCCATTTCTCTAGGAGGTGGATCAAAAAGGATCTTGCAGTGATTTCTGTCATAGAGTGTTCTGCCTATGTTTTCCTCTAAGAGTTTTATAGTATCTGGCCTTACATTTAGGTCTTTAATCCATTTTGAGCTTATTTTTGTGTATGGTGTTAGGGAGTGATCTAATCTCATACTTTTACATGTACCTGTCCAGTTTTCCCAGCACCACTTATTGAAGAGGCTGTCTTTTCTCCACTGCATATTCTTGCATCCCTTATCAAAGATAAGGTGACCATGTGTGTGTGGGTTTATCTCTGGGCTTTCTATCCTGTTCCATTGATCTATCTTTCTGTTTTTGTGCCAGTACCATACTGTCTTGATTACTGTAGCTTTGTAGTGTACTCTGAAGTCAGGCAGCCTGATTCCTCCAGCTCCGTTTTTCGTTCTCAAGATTGCTTTGGCTACTTGGGGTCTTTTGTGTTTCCATACAAATTGTGAAATTTTTTGTTCTAGTTCTGTGAAAAATGCCAGTGGGAATTTGATACGGATTGCATTGAATCTGTAGATTGCTTTGGGTAATAGAGTCATTTTCACAATGTTGATTCTTCCAATCTAAGAACATGGTATCTCTCTCCATCTATTTGAATCATCTTTAATTTCTTTCATTAGTGTCTTATAATTTTCTGCATACAGGCCTTTTGTCTCCTTAGGTAGGTTTATTCCTAGATATTTTATTCTTTTTGTTGCAATGGCAAATGGGAGTGTTTTCTTGATTTCACTTTCAGATTTTTCATCATTAGTATATAGGGATGTCAGAGATTTCTGTGCATTAATTTTGTATCCTGCTACTTTATCAAATTCTTTGATTAGTTCTAGTAGTTTTCTGGTAGCAACTTAAGGATTCTCTATGTATAGTATCATGTCATCTGCAAACAGTGACAGCTTTACTTCTTGTTTTCCGATTTGGATTCCTTTTATTTCCTTTTCTTCTCTGATTGCTGTGGCTAAAACTTCCAAAACTATATTGAATAAGAGTAGTGAGAGTGGGCAACCTTGCCTTGTTCCTGATCTTAGTGGAAATGTTTTCAGTTTTTCACCACTGAGGACGATGTTGGCTGTGGCTTTGTCATATATGGCCTTTATTATGTTGAGGAAATTTCCCTCTCTGCCTACTTTCTGCAGGGTTTTTATCATAAAAGGGTGTTGAATTTTGTCGAAAGATTTCTCTGCATCTATTGAGATGATCGTATGGATTTTCTCCTTCAATTTTTTGATATGGTGTATCACATTGATTTGCGTATATTGAAGAATCTTTGCATTCCTGGAATAACCCCCACTTGATCATGGTGTATGATCCTTTTAATGTGCTGTTGGATTCTGTTTGCTCGTATTTTGTTGATGTGTTTTGCATCTATGTTCATCAGTGATATTGGCCTGTAGTTTTCTTTCTTTGTGACATCATTCTCTGGTTTTGGTATCAAGGTGATGGTGGCCTCGTAGAATGAGTTTGGGAGTGGTCCTCCCTCTGCTATATTTTGGAAGAATTTGAGAAAGGTAGGTGTTAGCTCTTCTCTAAATGTTTGATAGAATTTGCCTGTGAAGCCATCTGGTCCTGGGCTTTTGTTTTTTGGAAGATTTTTAATCAGAGTTTCAATTTCAGTGTTTCTGATTGGTCTGTTCATATTTTCTATTTCTTCCTGATTCAGTCTTGGCTGGTTGTACATTTCTAAGATTTTGTCCATTTCTTCCAGGTGGTCCATTTTATTGGTATAGTGTTGCTTGTAGTAATCTCTCATGATCTTTTGTATTTCTGCACTGTCAGTTGTTACTTCTCCTTTTTCATTTCTAATTTTATTGATTTGAGTCTTCTCCTTTTTTTCTTGATGTGTCTGGCTAATGGCTTATAAACTTTGTTTATCTTCTCAAAGAACCAGCTTTTAGTTTTATTGATCTTTGCTATCATTTTCTTCATTTCATTATCATTTATTTGTGATCTGATTTTTATGATTTCTTTCCTTCTGCTAACTTTGGGTTATTTTGTTCTTCTTTCTCTAATTGCTTTTGGTGCAAGGTTAGGTTGTTAATTTGAGATGTTTCCTGTTTCTTAAGTTAGGATTGTATTGTTATAAACTTCCCTCTTAGAACTGCTTTTGTTGCATCCCATAGGTTTTGGGTTGTCGTGTCTCCATTGTCATTTATTTCTAGGTATTTTCGTTTAAATTTCTTCTTTGATTTCTTCACTGATCACTTCATTATATAGTAATGTATTCTTTAGCCTGTTTGTCTTTGTATTTTTTATAGATCTTTTCCTGTAATTGATATCTAGTCTCATGGTGTTGTGGTCAGAAAAGATACTTGATACAATTTCAATTTTCTTAAATTTAACAAGGCTTGATTTGTGACCCAAGATATGATCTATCCTGGAGAATGTTCCATGAGCACTTGAGAAACATGTGTATTCTGTTGTTTTTGAATGGAGTGTCCTATAAATATCAATTAAGTCCATCTTGTTTAATGTATCATTTAAAGTTTGTGTTTCCTTATTTATTTTCATGTTGGGTGATCTGTCCATTGGTGAAAGTGGGCTGTTAAAGTCCCCTACTATGAATGTGTGACTATCAATTTCCCCTTTTATGGCTGTTAGTATTTGCCTTATGCATTGAGGTGCTCCTATGTTGGGTGCATAAATATTTACTATTGTTATATCTTCTTCTTGGATTGATCCCTTGATCATTATGTAGTGTCCTTCTTTGTCTCTTCTAATAGTCTTTATTTTAACTTCTATTTTCTCTGATATGAGAAGTGCTACTCCATCTTTCTTTCAGTTTCCATTTGCATGGAATATCTTTTTCCATTCCCTTACTTTCAGTCTCTATGTGTCTCTAGGTCTGAAGTGGGTCTCATGTAGACAGCATATATATGGGTCTTGTTTTTGTATTCATTCAGCCAATCTGTGTCTTTTGGTGGGAGCATTTAGTCCATTTACATTTAAGATAATTTTCGATATGTATGTTCCTATTCCCATTTTCTTAATTGTTTTGGGTTCGTTATTGTAGGTGTTTTCCTTCTCTTGTGTTTATTGCCTAGAGTAGTTCCTTTAGCATTTGTTGTAAAGCTGGTTTGGTGGTGCTGAACTCTCTCAGCTTTTGCTTTCTGTAAAGGTTTTAATTTCTCCGTCAAATCTGAATGAGATCCTTGCTGGGTAGAGTAGTCTTGGTTGCAGGTTTTTCTCCTTCATCACTTTAAATATGTCCTGCCAGTCCCTTCTGGCTTGCAGAGTTTCTGCTGAAAGGTCAGCTGTTAACCTTATGGGGATTCCCTTGTGTGTCATTTGTTGTTTTTCGCTTGCTGCTTTTAATATGTTTTCTTTGTATTTAATTTTTGACAGTTTTATTAATATGTGTCTTGGTGTATTTCTCCTTGGATTTATCCTGTATGGGACTCTCTGTGCTTCCTGGACTTGATTAACTCTTTCCTTTCCCATATTAGGGAGGTTTTCATCTATAATCTCTTCAAATATTTTCTCAGTCACTTTCTTTTTCTCTTCTTCTTCTGGAACCCCTATAATTTGAATGTTGGTGCATTTAATGTTGTCCCAGAGGTCTCTGAGACTGTCCTCAGTTCTTTTAATTCCTTTTTCTTTATTCTGCTCTGCAGTAATTATTTCCTCTATTTTATCTTCCAGGTCACTTATCCGTTCTTCTGCCTCAGTTATTCTGCTATTGATCCCATCTAGAGTATTTTCAGTTTCATTTATTGTGTGGTTCATCATTGCTTGTTTTAACTTTAGTTCTTCTAGGTCCTTGTTAAATGTTTCTTGCATTTTGTCTATTCTATTTCTAAGATTTTGGATCATCTCTACTCTCATTATTCTGAATTCTTTTTCAGGTAGACTGCCTATTTCCTCTTCATTTGTTAGGTCTGGTGGGTTTTTATCTTGCTCCATCATCTATGGTTTGTTTATCTGTCTTCTCATTTTGCTTATCTTACTGTGTTTGGGGTCTCCTTTTTGCAGGCTGCTGGTTCATTGTTCCCGTTGTTTTTGCTTTCTGTCCCTAGTGGCTAAAGTTGGTTTAGTGGGTTGTGTAGGCTTCCTGGTGGAGGGGACTATTGCCTGTGTTCTGGTGGATGAGGCTGGATCTTGCCTTTCTGGTGGGTAAGTCCATGCCTGTTGGTGTGTTTTGGGGCATCTGTGGACTTGTTTTGATTTTAGGCATCCTCTCTGCTAATAGGTGGCATTGTGTTCCTGTCTTGCTAGCTGTTTGGCATAGGTTGTCTAGCACTGTAGCTTGCTGGTCGTTGAGTGAAGCTGGCTGCTGGTGTTGAGATCGAGATCTCTGAGAGATTTTCACAATTTGATATTATGTGGAACTTGGAGGTCTCTTGTGGACCAGTGTCCTGAAGTTGGCAGTCCCACCTCAGAGGTGCAGCACTGTCTCCTGGCTGCAGCACCAAGAGCCTTTTATCAACTGTGCTCAGAATAAAAGGGAGAAAAATTAGAAAGAAAGAATTAGTAGAAGTGGAAAGAAAGAAAGAAAGGAGGGAGGGAGGGAGAAAAGGAGAGAGGGAGGGAGGTAGGAAGGAAGGAAGGAGGGAAGGAATGATAAAAAGATAGAAATCAGATAAAGTAAAATAAAATAAAGTAAGATAAAATAAGTTATTAAAATGAAAAATAATTATTAAGAAAAAAATAGAAAAAAAAAAGGACGGATAGAACCCTAGGACAAATGGTGTAAGCAAAGCTATACAGACATAATCTCATACAGAAGCATACACATACACACTCACGAAAAGAGGAAAAGGGGAAAAAATCATAAATCTTGCTCTCAAAGTCCACCTCCTCAATTTGGGATGATTCATTGTCTAAAGGAGGGAAGGAAGGAAAGAAAGAAAGAAAGGAAGAAAAAGAAGATAAAGTAAAATAAAATAAAGTAAGATAAAATAAAATAAAGTTATTAACATAAAAAATAATTATTAAGAAAAAAACCCCAAAACAAACAAACAACCAAAAAAAATGGACGGATAGAACCCTAGGACAAATGGTGGAAGCAAAGCTCTACAGACAAAGTCTCACACAGAAGAATATACATACACACTCACAAAGAGAGGAAAAGGGGAAAAAATAATAAATCTTGCTCTCAAAGTCCACCTCCTCAATTTGGGATGATTCGTTGTCTATTCATGTATTCCACAGATGCAGGGTACATCACATTGATTGTGGAGCTTTAATCCTCTGCTTCTGAGGCTTCTGGGAGAGATTTCCCTTTCTCTTCTTTGTTCTCACAGCTCCCAGGGGCTCAGCTTTGGATTTGGCCCTGCCCCTGCATGTAGGTCGCTGGAGGGCGTCTGTTCTTCACTCAGACAGGACGGGGTTAAAGGAGCAGCTGCTTCGGGGACTCTGGCTAACTCAGGCCGGGGGGGAGGGAGTGGCATGGAGTGCGGGGCGAGCCTGCGGCGGCAGAGGCCAGCAGGACGTTGCACCAGCCTGAGGCGCGCCGTGCTTTCTCCCGGGCAAGTTGTCACTAGACCCCGGGACCCTGGCAGTGGCGGGCTGCACAGGATCCCCGGAAGGGGTGTGTGGATAGAGACCTGTGCTCGCACACAGGCTTCTTGGTGGCGGCCGCAACAGCCTTAGAGTCTTATGCCCATCTCTGGGGTCCGCACTTTTAGCCGTGACTGGGGCCTGTCTCTGGAGCTCCTTTAAACAGCACTCTTAATCCCCTGTCCTCGTGCACCAGGAAACAAAGAGGGAAGAAAATGTCTCTTGCCTCTTCGGCAGGTCCAAACTTTTCCCTGGACTCCCTCCCGGCTAGCTGTGGTGCACTAACCCCCTGCAGGCTGTGTTCACGCCGCCAACCTCAGTCCTCTCCCTGGGCTCCGACAGAAGCCTGAGCCTCAGCTTGCAGCCTCGCCTGCCCCGGCGGGTGAGCAGACAAGCCTCTCGGGCTGGTGAGTGCCAGTTGGCACAGATCCTCTGTGCAGGAATCTCTCCACTTTGCCCTCTGCACCCCTGTAGCTTAGCTCTCCTCCGCGGTTCCAAAGCTTCCCCTCTCTGCCACCCACAGTATCTGCCCGTGAAGCTGCTTCCTAGTGTGTGGAAATCTTTCCTCCTTCATAGCTCCCTCCCACTGGTGCAGGTCCAATCCCTATTCTTTTGTCTCTGTTTTTTCTTTTTTCTTTTGCCCTACCCAGGTATATGGGGAGTTTCTTGCCTTTTGGGAGGTCTGAGGTCTTCTGCCAGCATTAAGTAGGTGTTCTGTAGGAGTTGTTCCACGTGTAGATGTATTTCTGGTGTATCTGTGGGGAGGAAGGTGATCTCCGCCTCTTACTCTTCTGCCATCTTCCCGGAACTCCCCTGTTTATTATATTCTTAATTATTCCTTCAATGGTTTTATACAGCTGATGATACTCTTTCTGTTTTTTCTTTTTCTTTCCAGTGCTGTCATGGATTTATAATATTTTAAGTATATTGTTCTGCTATTTAAGATGATACATACAAAGAATGAAGAGAGAACTCATGATTTCGGAACTATTGTAAATATATAGAGGTCAAGGCTGCATGGCTTTGATTTATAGTCACAAAAATATAACAAAGCAACAGAATAGAAAGCTCATAACTAGACATACACATAATATGGTTAATTTATTTTCAATAAAAGTGGTCATGTAATTTGATGAGGAAAGTCTTTTCATGATATGATGGAAAAATTGCACATAAACTGACAAAAGAAAATAATTAATCTCAACCCTTACCTTAAATAATATACAGTACAATAATTAACTGAAAAGGGATTATAGTTTTGAATGGAAGAGCTAAAACTACACAATGTCAAGAATAAGCCTTAAGTTAAATGTTTGGGAACTTAGGTTAAACAATAATTTATCAGTTAAGACACAAAAGCATATACTGCATTAGAAAAAAAATATATAGGTTGGATGGACTTGGTCAAAATTAAAACCTTCTGCTCTTTGAGATATATTGCTAACAAATAAGGTAAGCCATACACTTTAGTTTACAGAATACTTTTCTGATAAAGACCTTGGTTCCAGATTATATGAAGAATTATTACAAGACAATAAGAAGTCAAGTCACTCAGTAACAATAAGCAAAAATAATTGAACAAAAACTTCTCCAAATAAGATATAGACCTAACGAATAACAATGTGAAAAGATGCTTAATACCATTAATCATTAAGGAAATGCAAATTAACGAAACAATGCAATATCACTAACTCCTTTTTAGAATGATTTAAAATTTAAAAGACTGACGATACCAAATGCTGTTGAGGATGTGCAATAATTGAAACTCCCATCCATTTCTAGTAGCAATGCAAAATGGCATAGCAACTTTAGAATACAGTATGGAAGTTTCTTATGAAATTAAATGTATCACTTACCATTCAATCCAGCATGCCCACTTCTGGTTTTTATTCAAAAAATGAAAACATATGCCTACAAAAAGACCTCTGTACTAATGCTCACAGCAGCTTTATACATTATAGCCAAAACTGGAAGCAATTCAAATGAATATCAATTGGATACTTGAGAAACAAAATATTACATATCTATATATCTCAAAAACATTATGTTAAGGCTACACATTGTATAATTCTATTTATATGCCTCTATAGAATAGGCAAAAATAAAAAAAATAAAAACTATTGACAGAAAATGAATGGTTACTAGGGACTGTGGAGATAGAGAAGGGACTGACTGTACAAAGAGTCACAAGGTAACTTTTGGAGGTGATAAAAATATTTTATATTTTAATGTAATATGAACTTACAACTGGATACATTTTTCAAAACTTATTAAACTGTATATTTTAGGATCACACTCACCATGCGATAAATTCATATATATGATAGTTTTAAAATAAATTGCATATTTTTCATAAGTTATCAGTTGCTTTTAAAACACATCTACTTAATAAGTACCTAAGACTTTTTTCAAGAATCAAGGAGAAAGATTAAATTCTTTTTTTCTTCAAAAAGTATTTTGTTAGAAGAAAATTACATTGTAATTAGTCAATATTAAATAATAACTGTTTATACAATGATTCTACTTTCTGCTTTTAGAATGTATTTCTATTGAACAATTCCAAAGTGTGGGAAGCTAAGAACAATGCATATACACATTTACTTTGGTAACACCTATGAAGTTTGGTCTTGTATCAGTTTTAATATGCTCATGAGGTATGTCTTGTTGTAGGCTTATGTATTCCTAAAAACTCAGGCAAAGTAGAGAAGCCTCTGCACCCAGCAAAGGGATCAAATGCACTTCAATTCCCCTCTTACTCCTGACAGAATTTTCAGAGTGCAAGTCTGAAACTTCATGTCTTCATTTCCTAATTAAGTGGAAATCACCTATTATGGGATCCCTGTAATGAAGGGAAACAAAGCATAACAGCAAAACAAAACAAAAAGGGTTCATTTTGTTAAAAAAAATTAAGAAATAACAATGCCTAAATAAATGTAAAGAAATTAAAATGCTAAATAAATATGAAAAGCATTTTGGGAGACATAACTTCGTTTTTATTTTGGATTTGCAACTGATTTTCCTGCATCATTTCTCTAAAACATATGTAACTGTTTACCTCCTCCACAGATACTTATATTTCCATATGGATTATTTTTAAACAACCCAGTTTCTAGATCACTGGAAAGGACTAGTTCTACAAAAAATATTATATTGCAAACACAATGAAGTTTAATCAAATAGAAGGAATTTTTACTTATGGAATTATATTCCTGTTCCATCTATTAAAGTTAGTTTATAAAATAATGTAAAAACTGGGGATACTGGTTTAAAAGAATTTATCAAATAAAGAATATTTACAAAATATTTTCTTCAGAGTGTTTCAATGTGCATATACATTATCTCATATTTGATAATGCAGAGCAAACAATATCATATTAAAATTAAGGCTGGGATTAAAAAGGAGCACCCTTGGGAAGTTAAGGAGGCTGTAGAATATGATAAAACCATATTTTTAAAGACTTCTCATTTTACCAAATATTAGTTTGGAGTCCTCATCAGTTTGCTCAGAGGAAAAAAGTTACTCCATAGCTCTGAGATTAAAAAGAGACCTGCTGAAGAAGAAATAATATATTTATTCTCTACATTCATTTTGTGATACAGAAGACACATTACATTATGCTTATATTAGACTTAAATAAATTTCATTATAAAAACAAGATTGGAAGAGAGCTTTGTAATTTAAAATCATACATTACTTATATGAATTTTTACAATAAAACACTTTCTGGGTGACAATGTTTCTATGCTTCTAGATAATTAAATATCAAAGTGCATAGAAATAGATTTTAGTCTGGTTTTGTAAGTTTAAATCAGGAGAATTTAGAATTCAATCCCCAAAACATCTGTAATCTATTCTGCTATCTAAAATGCTTGTCACTGATTACCTCTATTTATAGTAGGTGTGCAAATGTTTGCTAAACATGAAAATGAGAGTGGAAAGTGTGCAGCTTGATAGTAGTGAGTGCTCTAATTTCACCATAACTAGTAGGGTAAAGCTGTATAAAATCAAAGTGCATCAGAAAAATATTAAAAGAAATATTCATATTGTAGTCACTTTTCATCTGGTATATAAACAATTATTTATTTAAATGTAGTAGTTTTACTGCAATTATTATTATTTTTTGCCAACCACTACACTAATTCATCATTTCATAAAGCAAAACTCTGAACAGTCAAACCAATATGGATATTCCCCTTCCTGTACATGACTGCTTATTACTCTTTGAATGCATAATTACTTTGATGTAAATTTAGTAAAACTTTTCATTTTGCTTGTAGCCCTTCAGACTAAAATGAATATCTCCTGCTAGATCCAACTCTAATTTAATACCAAGGTAGAATTATTTCCATTTTAACAGTGCTACCCTCAATCCTATGAGCCAACTAATTTCCTAAGTAATTCCATGAAATAATTTTTTATTGACTATTAGATAATATTAATACAGATGGATAATTAAGAGATACTTTAGAATGGTTTTGTAGCACTCTAAACTATTGAGATGCTATTTGGAAAGATTGCATGGTAAAATATATTGCCCTCCTGACTATTCACTGGAAGCTCCAGAACATTATGCTTAATTTTGTTTGATCTGGGACTTCTAAAAGTCAAAAAAATAATTACTGAAATGTATAGAACACACTGAGAAAACTTGTTTTTTTTTTTTCAAGTTTTTTAAAAAAATTATATTGGCATATAGTTAATTTACAATGTGTTAGTTTCAGGTGTACAGCAAATTGATTCAGTTATACATTATATATATTTATTCTTTTTTAGATTTTTTTTTCTCATATAGGTTATCACAGAATACTGGGTTGAGTCCCCTGTGCTATACAGTAGGTCCTTGTTGGTTATCTATCTTATGTATAGTAGTGTGTGTATGTTCATTACAAGACCCTGATTTATCCCTCTCCCCCATGTTTCTCCTTTGATAACCACAGGGTTTTTTGTTTGTTTGTTTTTGTTTTTATTTTTATGTATTTTTGGCTGCGTCGGGTCTTTGTTGCTCTGTGCGGGCCTTCTCTAGTTGCGGCAAGCAGGGGCTTCTCTTCATTGCGGTGCGCTGGCTTCTCATTGCCATGGCTTTTCTTGTTGCAGAGCATGGGCTCTAGGCACGCAGGCTTCAGTAGTTGTGGCACACAGGCTCAGTAGGTGTGGCTTGTGAGCTCTAGAGCACAGGCTCAGTAGTTGTGGCGCAGGCGCTTAGTTGCTCCGCGGCATGTGGGATCTTCCCGGACCAGGGCTCAAATCCGTGTCTCCTGCATTGGCAGGCGAATTCTTAACCTGTGTCTCCTGAATTGGCAGATGAATTATTAACCTCTGTGCCACCAGGGAAGCCCACAAGTTTGTTTTTTGATATCTGTAAGTCTGTTTCTGTTTTGTAAATAAGTTCACTTGTATCATTTTTAAAATTAGATTCCCCATATGAGTGATATCATATGATATTTGTCTTTCTCTGTCTGACTTTCTTCACTTAGTATGATAATCTCTAGGTCCATCCACGTTGTTGCAAATGGCATTATTCATTCCTTTTTATGTCTGAGTAATATTCCATTGTATATATGTACCACATCTTCTTTATCTATTCTTCTGTCAATGGACATTTAGATTGCTTTCATGTCTTGGTTATTGTAAATAGTGCTGCAATGAACATTGGGGTGCATGTATCTTTTTGAATTATGGTTTTCTCGAGATATATGCCCAGAAGTGGAATTGCTGGATCATATGGTAGTTCTATTTTTAGTTTTTTAAGGAACCTCCATACTGTTCTCCATAGTGGTTGTACCAATTTACATTTTCACCAACAGTGTAGAAGGGTTCCCTTTTCTCTACACCCTCTCCAGCACTTATTGTTTGTGAACTTTTTGATAATCGTCATTCTGACCAGTGTGAGGTGATACCTTATTGTAGTTTTGATTTGCATTTCTCTGATAATTAGTGATGTTGAGCATATTTTCATGTGCTTTTTAGCCATCTGCATGTGTTGAGAAAACTTGTTTTGAAGGATAACTTATTATGTCTAGAAAATTTATAAATAAATCGAATGCATAGGACAAATACACATCTTTTTTTTTTATTTCCTGTACATAATACATTTGATAATAGTAGTGATGGGATAAACAACATAATTTATATTTATTTGTATAGTGATATTAAATTTCTATTTTTGAAAATGGTTTGGCATAAAATCAAATTAGATTAACTATTTGTGTTTATTTCAATCAAAGTTACACATGCATGCATTTTAAGCAACCATTTAAATGATTCTAGCTAAAATTAAATAAGTCTACTATAGCCTATCTCTCCTGCTGATTAGAACAGAAAACTCTGAACAAAATACAAAAAGCAATTACCCAACAGAGAAGATTCTGTTAGAGAAGAACATGGTGTTGTAGGAAGCATTGGAATCTGTCTCCCCACCTAGACAACAATCACACTGGCAGAATCTGAAAAAGGCCTATTGGCAGATCTATGACAAAAATACTTCAAAGCAACTGTCTTAATGATGTTTAAAGAACTAAAAGAAGATGTGAAAGAAGTTAGAAAATGATTAATAAACAAAATGGAAATATCAATAAAGACAGAAAATATTTTTTAAAAAAATTCTGGACGTGAAAAATACAATTTCTGAAATGAAAATTTTACTGGAGGGATTTGGAGACAGATTTATCCATGCAGAAGAAATAATCAGTGAATTTGAAGATAGGACAATAATTATTCATTATAAAGAACATAAAGAAAAAAGACTGAAAAAAGTAATCAGAGCCTAAGGAACTCATGGGACACAATCAAATAGATCCAGATATTCACTGTGGGAGTTCCAGAAAGTAAAGAGAGAGAGAAAAATTAATGGCTGTAAACTTCCCAGATTTAATCAAAGACATAAATAAAAACACCAAAGAAGTTCAACAAACTCCAAATAAGATTAACCCCAAAAGGCACACACCTAGACATTTTAATCAACCTTTAGAAACTGAAAGAATCTTGCAATCAGCCAGAGAGAATTGACTTGTTACATGCAAGGAATCCTCAAAAGATTATTAGCAGATTTTTCATCAAAAAGAGTGGAGGCTAGAGAGCAGTGGACCAGTATATTCAAAGAGTTAAAAAAAAAAAAAAAGTTAACCCAGAATTCTATATCCACGAAAAATGTTCTTTAAGAGTGAGGGAGAATATATGATTATCCCGTTAAATAAAAGTTGAAGGTTTCTTACCATCAGACCTGACCTATAAAAATGTTCATGAGAGTCCTTCAGGATGATATAAAATGACTCTAGACAATAACTTGAAGTCATGTGAATAAATAAAGAATTTGATAATTTAAAAAACATGGACAGTACTTTAAATTCATAAAATACATAAAGCTAGTAATATTGTAATAATGGTTTTTAACTCCACTATGTTTTGCATGTGATTTCAGAGACTAATACAATTTTTTAAAAATTATCTAAATGCTAATAATCCATATTTTTCTTTCTGCATAATTTAAGAGATTAACATTTAAAAGAATTATAAGTTTATGTTTTGGGACACACAATGTATAAAGACATAATATTGTGACATCAAAAACCAAAAGGAGTGTGGGCAGAGCTGTAAAGGAGTAAAGGTTTTATATGTTATTGAAGTTAAGATAGTAATAATTCAAATTAATGTGTTATAAATTTAGGATGTTAGATATAGTCTCCATGGAAACCCCAAAATAGCTGTAGAATATATACAGAAGGAAATAAAGGAATTTAAATATTTTCCTACAAAAAAATTAAGTAAACTCAAAAAAGTCAATAATGCAGGAAATGGTGAACAAAATGTATAAGGCATACAAAAACTAAATAGCAAAATGACAGAAGTAAGTCCCTCCATACTGGTGATCACTTTAAATGTTAAAGGATTAAACTCTCCAATGAAAGACAGAGAATGGCAAAATGGATGAAAACCTGATCCAATTTTATGCTATCTACAAGAGACTCTAGATCCAAATACAAATATATTGAAAATAAAGAGATGGTAAATGATATTCTATGCAATAGTTCCATGCAAAAGAGAACAGCAGTGGCTATACTAGTATCAGAAAAAAATAGGTTTTAAATCAAAATTAAAAGAGACAAAGACAATAGATATTAATAAAAGGTTTAATACAGCCAGAAGATTTAATAATTATAAATATTTATGCATCTAATAACACACCATCAAAATATATAAAGCAAAAAAAAATATGACAGAACTTAAAGGACAAGTAGAAAATTCAATAAAAATGGTTGAAAATTTCAATACCCCACTCTCAATAACGTATGCAAAAACCATACAGAAGATAAGTAAAGAAACAGAGGAGTTAAACAATATAAGAAACCAACTAGATCTAACAAACATATAGAGAACACTCTACCCAATAACAAAAGCATACAAATTCTTCTCAAGAGAACATGAGACATTTTTCAAGATAAACATATATCAGGCTACAAATTAGAATCTCAATAGACCTCAAAAAGATATTGAACAAAGTAACTTCCAAACTACAATTGGAGAAAGCTAGAAATCAATAATAGCAATAAAACCGGAAAATTCACAAATTGTTGGAAATTAAGCAACACACTATTAAACAATCAATGGATGAAAGAAAAAGTCACAAGGGAAATTAGAAGATACAAGGAGATTAGTGAAAATGAAAACACAGCATATCAAAACATAGGAAGCACGGTGAACAAGTATAAGGGGAAATTTTAGAGTTATAAATGCTTACATTGAAAAAGAAAAAAGATATCAAATCAACAACCTAACTTTACAATTTAAGGAAGTAGCAAAAAAGGTATAAACTAAATCCAGGGCTTCCCTGGTGGCGCAGTGGTTGAGAGCCCGCCTGCCGATGCAGGGGACACGGGTTCATGTCCCGGTCTGGGAAGATCCCACATGCCATGGAGCGGTTGGGTCCATAAGCCATGGCCACTGAGCCTGTGCGTCCGGAGCCTGTGCTCCACAATGGGAGAGGCCACAACAGTGAGAGGCCCGCATACCGCAAAAAAAAAAAAAAAAGTATAAACTAAATCCTAAAGTAGCAGAAGGAAGGAATAATAAAAATTAGACCAGAAATAAATGAAATAGAGAATAAAAAACAGTAGAAAATCAAAAAAACTAAAACTTGATTCTTTGAAAAGATCAACATATTTACAAATATTTAGTTAGTGAGAACAAGGGAAAAAGAGAAGATTCAAATTACTAAAATTAGATTGAAGTGGGCCATTAATACAGATTATGTAGAAATAAAAATGATTATAAGAGTGTACTATGATTAATTGTACACAAACATTGGACAACCTACACAAAAGAGAGAAATTTGTAACAACACCAACCCACAAAAATTAAATCATGAAGAAATTGAAAGTCTGAACAGACCTATAACAAGTAAGAAGATTGGATCAATAATCAAAAATCTCCCAAAAAGAAAAACTCTGGACCTGATGGTTTTATTGGTGAATTCTACCAAACATATAAAGAAGAACTACCATGAATCCCTCTCAAACTTTTCCAAAATATTGAAGAGGAGGAAACACTTTCAAACTTATTCTGTGAGGCCAGTATTATTCTGATAAAAATCCAGACCAAAACACTGAAAAAAGACGAATACTATAGGCTAATATCCCTGATAAGCATTGGTACAAAATTCCTTAATAAAATACCAAAAAAACAAATTCAGCAGCATATTAAAGGAATTAGATAACAAGACAAAGTACAAACTATTCCTGGAAAGCAACAGTTGTTCAACATGCAAAAATCAATCAGTAATACACTACATTTACCAAATGAAAGGAAAAAGCACATAATCATATTATTTGATGGAAAAAAAGCATTTGACAAAATTCAACACATTTTTATGATAAAAACACTTAAAATAGGAATAGAAGGAAGCTACCTCAGCATAATGAAAGCCATATATGAAATATCCACAGTGAACTATACTCAATGGTGGAAAACTGAAAGGTTTTCCTTTAAGATCAGGAAAAAGGTAGGGATGCCTACTTTCATCACTTTTATTCAACACAGTACTGGAAGTTCTAACCAGAGAAATTAGGCAAGACAAATAAATAAAAGTCATCCAAATTAGAAGGGAAGTAAAATTGTCTCTGTTTAAAATTTATACAATTTTATATGTATAATCTCTAAAGAGTGCACACACACAAAAATGGTTAGAACAAATAAATTAGGATAATAAATTTTGTCAAATACTTTTTCTCCATCAAATGAGATGATCATGGTTTTTCTCTCCCTTTATTTGGTTAGAACTAATAAAAGTTAGAACTAGTAAAATAGAAGGATACAAAGTCAAAAGACAAAAGCAGTTGCATTTCTGTACACTAAAAATAGACAATCTGAAAAGGAAATTAAGAAAACTATCCCATTTATAATAACATCCAAAAGAATAAATACTTAGGAAGAATAAATACTTAGGTGTAAGTCTTGTACCATGATACAAAACATTGCTTAAAGAAATTAAAGGAGACATAAATAAATAAAACTTCACATGTTCATGTATAGGAAGACTTAATGCTGTTAACATGCCAATACTATGCGAAGTGATCCACAGATTCAATGTAATCTATCAAAATTCCAGTGATTTTTTGTAGAAATAGAAGATCTTATTCAAAAATTTATATGGACTCTCAAGGCATGTTGACTAGCCAAAACAATCTTAGAAAACAAAGCGGGAGGACTCACATTTCATAATTTCAAAACCTGTTACAAAATTAATCAAGAGTGTGGTACTGGTATAAAGATAGACATATAGACCATTAGAATAGAAAAATGAGAAATAAAATGATTTTCAACAAGGGTTCCAATACCATTTAATGGGGAAAGGACAATATTTTCAATAAATGCTGCTGGGAAAACACTATATCCACATGCAAAAGAATGAATTTGGACTCTTACCTAGCACCGTATATAAAAATTAACTCAAAATGGACCAAAGACCTAAATATAAGAGCTAAAACAGCAAAACTCTTAGAAGAAAACATAGAGGAAAAGCTTCACAATATTACATTTGGCATTTGGCAATAATTTCTTGGATATATCACTAAAGGCACAGGTAACAAAAGAAAAATTGGACAAATCAGACATCATGAAAATTTTGTTTTTAATTTGTTCATCAAAAGTTACTGCTAATTAATTTGTTCATGAAAAGTTACTATTGACAGTAAAAATACAGTCCACAGGATGAGAGAAAATATTTGCAAATTGTATATCTGGTAAGGGATTAATATCTAGAATATATAACAACTCAAATTAAACAACAAGAAAACAAACAGTCCAGTTTTAAAAATGGGCAAAGGACTGGAATAGACATTTTTCCAAAGATGATAAGCAAACGGTCGATAAGGATCTGAAATGATACTCAACATCATTAATTCCTGGGAAAATGCAAATCAAAATTATGAGATACCACCTCACAGTGAGATGGCTAGCATAACAAAAAACAAAACAAAGACAAAACTAAAATAACAAGTGTTAGTAAAGATGGGAATCCTCCATGGGAACACACACTTCTTTACTTTTGTCTAGCTGTAGCCACATCCTTGTGGAACATTTGTGCATTGTTGGTGGGAATGTAAAGTTGTGCAGCTGCTATGGAAAATAATATGGCAGTTCCTTAAAAAAAATTATAGAATTATCATATGATCCATTAATTCCTCTTCTGGTTATACAGCAAAACATATTGAAAGCATATTCAAAGCAGGTCTTGAAGAGATGTTTGTACACTCATCATCATAGTAACATTATTCAAAATAGCTGAAATGTGAAAACAACAAAATAGGCTATCAACAGATAAATGGATAAGTAGAATATGGTACCTACGTGCAATGGAATATTATTGTGTCCTAAAAATGAAGGAAATTCTGATATATGCTACAACATGGATGAACACTGAGGATATTATGCTAGGTGAAATAATTTAGTCACAAAAATACAAATACTTTATTATTTTGCTTATTTGAAGTACTTAGAGTAGTCAAAATCATAGAGACAGAAAGAGGAACTATGGTTGCCCTTGGCTGGGTATTGGGGGAAATAGAAAGTTATTAATTAATGGGTATAGAGTTTTAGTTTTACAAACTGAAAAATTCCAGAGATATATGGTGGTGATGGTTGCACAATATTTTTAATATATTTAATACCACTGAATTGTACACATAAAAATTAAGATGGTAAATTTTACATTATATGTACTTTATCACAATGAAAACATTAAAAAAAACAATTACCTGAGGACTATTAAAAGTAATCAAAAACATATGAATCAAGAAGGGTTGTCAAAACTTGGAGAAACAATTACCATAGAATCAAAATTCCTTCTGTTGCCCCTACACTTCTTTTTCTCTTGTGGCTTTGACCCAAGGCCAGGCCCCAGTCATGTTGCTTCTTGGTGAAGCAGTAGTGTAAGTGGCTAACACTCTAATGTAGAACAAATTTTCTAGCCAGAGAGAGTGAAAAGACAGTCCCTTCAAGGCAAGGAATGTGGGGGAAACTCTAAGAGAAAGAGATGAAAAAGATCTTTTAATTCTGTATATAAATCTATACATCTTTTCTTGGTTTATATCAGAGCTATTTCTCATAAAAAATGATGAAGACCAGAAATTAAGGCTTAATAAAGTCTAGAATAAAGGAAAACTAAGAAAATTTTCTTCCATTGAGATTGTTCTAAAGAAACACTAAAGAAAGTACTTTAGTATGAAGGGAAAGAAACCAGAGGGTAATTTGGAAATCTGAGAGTGATGGAAGAGCAACAGAAACAGTAAGTCTCTGGGTACATATAAAATAATATTTTTAAATATTTTAAAATAAATATGACTCTGAATATTAAAGTTATAACATTATTTATTGGGGTTTTGAGGATATGTAATACAAATTACCACAACATCATAAAGTTCAATGAGGAAGGATAAGGGAACTACCTATAAGATTGCAAGACTTCCGTATTTTATGTGAATTACAGTATTTAAGTAGGCTATGAAAAGTTAGATATGCATATTGTAATCCCTAAAAATACCTCCAAAAATAATGAGTACTTGTAGCCAACATCCAATGGATAAATAAAATTCAGTACCTAAAAACATATTCATATAATCAAAAATAAGCCACAAATGCAGGACCAAAGGAAAAACAAAACAGAGTGGACAAACAGAAAAGGTAAAATGGTAGCAGTATATCCAACCATATCAAAAACTAAACTAAATCTAAATGATCTAAAAAAATTGAAAGACAAAAATTGTCAGATTGTGTTTTAGAAAACATCACCCAACCACCTGATGTCTATAAGAAATTCACTTTAAATAAAAAGTTTAAATAAAATGATAGAAAGTTACACACACCAACACCAAGAGAAAGCTGGAGTAGTTGCATTAATATAAGATAATGTATATTTCAGTAAAAAGAATATAACCAAGAACAAAGATAATATAATAATTCTAAATGTGTGTACACCAAACAACAAAGCTCCAAAATACATGAAGCAAACACTGACAATACTGAAAGGTGAAGTAGATAAACCCACAAATATAGTTGGAGACTTCAACTGTCTCTCTCAGTAATAAACAAAACAAATAATTAGAAAATGAGTAAAGATATCCAAGACCTGAATAACACTTTCAACAAAATTTATCTAATTGACAATTAGAGAGACTACTTCACCCACCTATAAAAGAATACACATTCTTTTCTTTTGTAGAGCACATGAAACACACACACACACAAACCCTAGACAATAAAACAAACCTCAACAGATTGAACATAATTAAAATAATAAATAAAAAAAGAATATTATCTGATCACAATGGAATTAAAATGGCATGTAGAAAAAGCCATATTTGTTGGGATAAACAGTGAGTGGGAAGGAAGAAAACGGAGGCACTAGTTTCCTAGATTTCCTTCTCAATACGTTTTTCTGCTGGTGTGAGAAAGAAATAGGAAACACTCAGTGTGATATTAAGAGAAGATACTTCCTTCCTTACTTATTTCCTTCCTTCTTTCCTTACTCATTTACTTATTTATTTACTCTGTGCTTACTTACTTTTAAAAATGAGAGATACTAGGCCCCTTCCTGTCTCCCAATCCAGCTCTGTATACAGAGCATAATAATTATTCAAGCTGAGAAGGGATGGCAAAAGTAAACAAACATATGACATTTTATGTGTAATTTCTTGGGAAGGCTTTTACCAGAATGTAGTGCATCTGGTTTAATCAAGCTTTGATTTTTTTAAGATTAGATGCATATAATTTTCTCAATTTTTAGGTGTACTTTTCTATGAATTTTGAAAAATGCACACAGTTATGCAAGCACCACCACAATCAAGATACAGAACAGTTTGATAAACTAAAAATGTTTGTTGTGCTCCGCTGCAGTCAGTTCTTCCCATCACTGCCCCTGGCAAACACTGATCTGTTTTACATATGGGGACAGATAGCTTTGTTTTTATTTATTTATTCATTTATTTATTTTTTAATTTATTCACTTTTTATTTTTATTTTATATTGGAGAATAGTTGATTAACAATGTTGTGATAGTTTCAGAGGTAGAGCAAAATGACTCCGTTATACATATACATGTATCTATTCTTTTTTCAAGTTCTTTTTCCATTTAGGTTATTACAGAATATTGGACAGAGTGTCCTGTGCTAAACAGTAGGTCCTTGTTATCTATTTTAAATATAGTAGTGTGTACATGTCAACCCAAACTACCAATCAACACTTCCCCCCACGCTTCCCCCCTTGGTAACCATAAGTTCATTCTCTAAGTCATGAGTCTGTTTCTGTCTTGTAAATAAGTTCCTTTGCATATATCTTTTTTGCTTTTTTAGATTCCACATATAAGAAATATCATACATGTCTTTTTCTGTCTGACTTACTTCATTTAGTATGATAATCTCCAGATCCATCTATGTTTCTGCAAATGTCATTATTTCATTATTTTAATGGCTGAGTAATATTCCATCATATATATGTACCATATCTTCTTTATCCATTCATCTGATCAGAGCAGGAATAAATAAAATAGAAATGAAGAAAACAATAGAAAATATCATGAAACTAAAAGACTTTTCTTTGAAAAATATAGACAAAATTGATAAATCTTTAGCCAGGCTCACCAAGAAGAAAAAGAGGGCTCAAAGCAATAAAATTAGAAATGAAAAAGGAGAAGTTACAGTGGACACCACAGAAATGCAAAGGATCATAAGAGACCATATGCTAATAAAATGGACAACCTGGAAGAAATGGAAAAATTCTTAGAAAGGTACAATCTCTCAAGACTGAACCAGGAAGAAATAGAAAATATGAACAGAATAATCACAAGTACTAAATTGAAACTGTTGTTAAAAACTCCCAACAAACAGAAGTCCAGGACCAGATGGCTTCACAGGCAGATTCTATCAAACATTTAGAGAGGAGTTAACATCTATCCTTCTGAAACTCTTCCAAAATATTGCAGAGGAAGGAACACTCCCAAACTCACTCTATGAGGCCATCATCACCCTGAAACCAAAACAAGACAAAGGTTTACAAAAATATAAAATAAAATAAAAGTACAGGCCAATATCACTGATGAACATAGATGCTAAAATCCTCAACAAAATACTAGCAATCCAAATCCAAAAATACATTAAAAGGATCATACACCATGATCAAGTGGGATTTACCCCAGGGATGCAAGAATTTTTCAATATCAGCAAATCAACCAGTGTGATACACCACATCAACTAATTGAAGAGTAAAAACCATATGATCATTTCAATAGATGCAGAAAAAACTTGTGACAAATTTCAACACCTATTTATGATAAAATCTCTCCAGAAAGTGGGCATAGAGGGAACCTACCTCAACATAATAAAGGCCATATACGACAAACCTACAGTTAACATCATACTCAATGGTGGTGAAAAGCTGAAAGCATTTCCTCTAAATCAGGAACAAGACAAAGGAGTCCGCTTTCACCACTTTTATTCAACATAGTTTTGGAAGTCTTAGACACAGCAATCAGAGAAGAAAAAGAAATGAAATGATTTCAAATAGGAAAAGAAGAAGTAAAGCTGTCACTGTTTGCAGATGACATGATACTAAACATAGAAAATCCTACAGATACTACCAGAAAACTACTAGAGCTCATCAATGAATTTGGTAATGTTTAAGGATACAAAATTTATGCACAGAAATCTCTTGTATTCCTATACACTAACAATGAAAGATCAGAAAGAGAAATTAAAGAACAATCCCATTTACCATCACATCAAAAAGAATAAAATACCTAGGAATAAACCTACCTAAAGAGAGAAATGACCTTTTTTTAAAACTAGACTTCACTATTCAAAGATAATCTCTTAAGAAGCCCCAATGAGGTCTTTTGCTGAATATTGTAATCAATAAATGTAAAGAATGAACACTCACTGCCTTCACACTATACGATCAGCTTTGTAGAAATATATCTCTGTGCTTTATTCCATACTTTGGTTGAGTGCTCCTGGTTTGCAAACTGTCTTTCTGTGTGTGCACAATCAACTTTTACTAATTACTACTTAAGTGGATCATTGGCTTTACTTTTTTTTAACTTTTGACACTGTTAATGATTTTGACAATTTTGTGCATCTTCTCTTGTGTCATGGATCATTTATATATCCTCTTTTTGAAGTTTCCCCATTATATTACTTCGTACCTTATAAAATCTATTAGATGTATAACTCTGAATCTATTTCTAGACTGTCTCTTTCTTTCCATTTGTCTATATGCTCATTCTTGTGAAAACATCACCCTGTCTTGATTAGTGCAGCTTTATAGTAAGACTTTAATTTGGATAGAGTTCTTTTTCAAGATTGCTTTGGCTATTCTAGGTGTGTTGAATTTCTATATGAATATTAGAATTAGTTTGTCAATTTCTAGCAAAAGGTGTACTGGATATTGATTGGCACTAAATTGAATTTATAGATTAATTTGAGCATAATAGCTCTCTTAATATTGAGTTTTCCAATCCATAATCATGTTATGGCTTTCCATTCATTTATATATTCTTAGATTATTGACTTTAAGCCTGTCTTCTTTTCTAAAATAAGCATTTAAATGTATAGATTTACTCTTAAGCATTATTTTCACTAAATTCCACAAACACTGATAGATTTTTAAATTACTGTTCCTATGAATCTTACACACATATGCACATACACAAATATCAGTTTCCTTGTGATTTTAATTTGATACTTGAATTATTTAGAATTGGGTTGGTTACTTTCTAAGTATTTAGGACTTTTCTAGCTATGTTAATGGTATTTATTTCTACTTTAGTTCTATTGTGGTTGGAGAGCATATTCAGTAAAGTTTCAAACTGTTAAAGTATTTTGCAAATGGTTTTGTGGCTTAAAATAAGATTTATATGAATGTTATATGTACATTGTCTTGTTAAGAGGTGTAGTGTTCTGTTAACTTCTATTAGATCTCATTGGATAATAGTGTCATTCAAATCGGCATTTTGGCTTATTTGTCTATCAGCTACTAAAATATATGTTAACATTTGCAACTATGAATGTGGATTTTTCTATTTATATTTGTATTTCTGAAAAATTTTCTTCCATGTATCTTGAATTTCAATTATAGTTGCTACACATTTAATAAGACTGTTAAATTTTCTTTACTAATATGTTCTTTCATTATTATAAAATGTCTCACAACTACTGGCAATACTCCTTTTCTTGAAGCCTATATTACACCAGCTTGCTTGTGCTTAGTGTTTGAATCTTTTAATATCCTTTGACTTTCCATCATTTATCTGCCTTTTATTTTTCCCTAGCTTGAAAGTATCTGCCTTTAAATGTTGAGTGTTTAATCCATTTACATTTATAGCATTTGTGGGGGGGTATGTTTGAGTTAGAATCTTTTTGTCCCCTCTGTTCTTTCCATTTTTCTGTCTTCATTTGTGTCATTCCAGTCTTTTTTTATGCCTATTTCTCTGTTCTGTAGGTTTATTATCCATAGCTCTTTTTGTCATCATTGATGTTTTTCATGGACATAAACAATTTATTTAGTAACTGTTCACTTTTCATATATTCACAAGGATGATATGTGTCAAAAATCAGTCTGAAGGATAATTTTTTAATAATTATGAAATACAAACTTGCAGTGATATCATTGTTTTAATTTTAATTGTTGCCCTTGAGGTTACAGTATGCATTTTTAAATTATCATAGACTACTTAAAATTAAAATTGTGTCCATGTATGATTGTCATTATAATGTCCATTTCTTGGTATATGCTGAGATTTCTAGATCTGTGGGTTGGTTACTGTGTTCAAATTTCAGTTATGCCTGTATTTATAGGGTAAATTCCTTAGTTCATGCACATGGTCTTTTCTTATTACATGTGATTTTCTGGGGATTATAATGGAAAGTCTCTGGTATTAGCAAACCTTACTAATTTGGTGGGACTTAAACTCCAACCTCTCTCTGTTATAATAGGCAGCTGCAGTTACCTGTGCTTGAATTTTTAGCCTTCTACCTGTGGTTTCCCCTTGATTTCTTGGATTCTTGCCTAAAATAAGCATAATTTAGTGGACTGTGAAGAATTTTAGGGGATTTTCTATGCACATTTTGGAGATCTTACTCTGTGGTTCCTATAATTCTGATATTTTTTCTCTCAATTTCCAGCCCTGTTGGAGCCCCAAATTATATCTCTTGACTCCTAAAGAAATAAGTCTTTAGCTTTCTATTTGAGTTCTATCTGGTGGCCACGTGATTGAGGAATGTTTTCGGGGGAAAACTATATAACTGTGGACTTACCCTCTCTATTGTCCTGCTTTCAAGGATTAAATCTCATCCAGGGTCTGCCTGCTTTTGTTCATTCTACAATGCCTTCAATTAATTGTTTTCCATATTTTTTCCAGAGATTTTAATGTTTATCAGCAGGAGGGTTAATCTGATATAACCTACTTTGCCATTAGTGGATGCCAGAAATTTGTTTGTAGGTTTGTTTTGAAAACCTACACGGAAGTAATAGTCATTATACAATATTTCTGAAAATACACAAAGTGATAATGGAGAACATAAAAATAACTGTCATTACACTAATTAGAAATAAATACTGTTGGTATTTATGCATTTTCCATATTTTTCTATGCACACAAATACCTACATTTATAGTTAAAATCTGAAATACTATAGGTATATTGTTATGCACTTAAAATCAAATTTTGTAAAGACATATTTTACTTAGCATAATATCATTATTTTCATAAATAACTTCTTAAAACATAGTTTGAATACCTTTTTATTGCATCACAAAATTAGCCATAATTTATTTAACTATTCTAATAAGTCATTTATAAGTATCTCATAAATAACTCCATATGAATCTTTGCATACAAATCTTTGTGTGCAAATTTCTCATTATTTCTTTAGGTTAGAATCCTAGAAATAGAGTACTAAGATGAAGGGTATAAATATTTTGAAAATTCTTGATATTTTTCCCCAAAATATTTTTCCACCAGCACTGTGTGAGGAAATCTCTTTTACAACACATTCAATCAGCAGTTTTTGATACTTGACTTTGCAATTTACCTAATTGATAAGGTTTACGTGTTTTTTATATGATATTGACCACTCATTATCTCACTTTATAATTATCTAGCCATATTCTTTACCCATTTTGTTGATTTGTATCAGTTCATTTTGTTATCTATATTACAATATAAACTTTCCAATATGGTTGTTCTTAATTCAATTTTGAGTATAAATATTTGACTCCACTGTAGTGGCCTCTCTTGTTTGCTTTGTTTGTTTTGGTTTGTTTGGAGGTAAAACTCACATAGCATACAATTAGCTATTTTGAAATGTACAATTCAGAAAACTTGCATTCACATTGTTGCACCATCACCACTTCTATCTAGTTTCAAAAATATTTTATCATCCCAAAAGAACCTCTGAAACCCTTTAGCTCTTTGAACATTTATAAGACAATTAATTTAAAATCTTTCTCTAGGAGTCCAGTGTCTGGGCTTCTTCAAGGATGTTTCCTGTCATTTATATTCTTCCTATGAAATAGTCACACTCTTCTGTTTCTTTGTATGCATTGTGATTTTTGTTGATAACTGGACATTTAAAATATGGTAATGTGTGAACTCTAGGTAGCAGAATTCTCACAGGCTCCCAGGGATTATTGTTTTTTCATGTTGAGTGCTGCAGTTGTCTATTTGTTTAGTAACTTTTCCAAACTACTTTCATAAAGATTATATTCTTTGTCATCTGTAGACACAAAGTCTTTCTTCCTCTGTCACCATAATTACCAGTGACCTGAGAGAGGTTTCTCTGAGTATCTGAATACAATTTTTAAAAAAAGAAAGAAAGAAAGAAAAAAGAAGTTATTTCTCCTTAAATTCCATTGAGAATTGCCCCTTGGCAGACTGCTTCAGTCAAATAATGTCCAAAAAATATTCAGCCTCTGTGTCAGTCCCTCAGTGACCTATTGGTCAGATCAAAATACACATCTCAGAATTTTTGGAGGATATTGTCCTTATTGCAAGCTGCAAGATGAAACCAGGCCTTTTCCTTGGCTACCTGCTGTGAGGCTGAAGGATAATAGCTGCCATGCTAAACATCGATATTCCCTGAAAGTTACCAGCCTCTTTCTTCACCAGGTATTCTCCTGGATGTTGTAGGCTTACAAAGTTCCATAGTTCTTGCCAGCTCAATATTTGTTTTGGTGGAGGGACTGATTCCTGGAGCTTCATACTCTCACATCTTCCATGATGTCACTTGGATACTAGGTTTTTGACTGTGGTCCAAAATAATGTTTATTTTTGCCACCGAATTTTCCAGTGAAAGCCTAGGCAAGCTTATCCCAAATTGCCTACTCAGAGCTGTCTCCTTGATATAACAATAATTCCTAAGTATATACTTTTTAAATTTATTAACACAATTTTCACAGAATTATCTCACTGGAAGCAGTATTACATTATAGAAAATTGAAGTTTGCAAAGTTTGGGAACATTGCCCCAAGAATGAAATCTACATGCTTTGACATCTTGTTTATTCTTAGCTAACAAAGTTAGCTAATGTCAGGAGTGGGGTGTGAACTCAAAGGGCTGGAAAAATTGCCAGGAAGATCACAGGGAAAACTTAATCCGCATTTGATTCATTCAAGAAGAATGAAGAAGGATTGAAAAAGGACTGTGAAAGATTGGTATATTCTTTAAAAATTGATATATAACTTTTTAATATAAGCATTTTCACTTTGACATTTTTAATGTGATAGTATTTAAATGTAATCAAATGAAAGAACATAAAACTACTCCTAAAATTTAACTTAGAAAATTATTCTTTTCATAAATACTACAACCACATTCTTTATTTCCTAAAGGTCTCTGTATGCAATATTAATACATATTCTCTTTATGCAAACTCATTTTGGCAGCAATGGTGCAAGCATATTTTCCATTTAGATTCCTTACTTATTAAAAATAATTCAAGAAAAGAGTTCAACTAGCATAATTTACTAGGCAGTACATAGACATTCATATGATGCTTATAGTTCAAACTTGATTTAACATTTTAAAATAATTTATAAAGGAAAAGGAAAAAATACATTCATACTGACACATGTCTGGAAATTCAAAATATATGCTAGATATGAATAAATATCATACACTTTTCTCTATAATGATTTTCTCTGCATTGGAGACAGCACATTTTAAGAAATTTTCATTTGAATAAGAATGAAAAATTCTGAGCATTAAAACATGCTAAATTGATTTCAGTTAAAGGGTATTAATGCTATTTTAGCCCCCCCATCCCTTCCATATCCATTGTCTAAGAATTGAAGTGATTTCAGTGCATTATCATGACTTTTACTTCTAAGTGGAAGTATAATATGTATGTGAGATTGATATGAGCTAAAAGGAATTGCTAGGCCAAAGCATTGTATAAGGCAATACTGCGAAATCAATAGCAAATGGGAAGAATAACACTGACACTGAGATAGTAAAGTCATATAAAAAATGAATTATTTGTCTGTTTCATACCATACAAAGAAGATTCGTCTCAGTTACCATGATAATCTAAGGAAAAGTTATTTGGAAAATTATCTCTCCTCTATTTTACTTTGGATTAATCTGAATAATACTAACATTGGAAAAACGAGATAACTTAGTTCATTAATCTATGCAATCTTTATTGAGAGCCTCTGTGAAGCTGGTATTCTGTGCTCGAGTTTCAAAAAAAGATTCATATGTCTATTTTAAGGATCTCACAGTCTAGTGACAGAGCCAGACAAAGTAACATACTTAAAGAACGGGGTGACTGGGGCTATGATACAGGAATACACAGAATGAGTTGGGGATATGGAAAGTCACTTAGCAGAAAGGTAAGATTCTCACCTGGGTATAAAAGGAAGTATTTTTGATGAAAACTCCCTCATCCATTTCATTCGATAACTCTCTTCAACTTTTACAGAACTCTGATGTTTTTGGTATTAAATAAAATTAAACTTAAATTACATTCTCACTGAGTAATCTCATATGCTTCCCTGGTATTAGTAATCATTTGTTCATTTAGGGTAGGTATGACTCAAACTTGTATTGGAATAAATAATGTAACATGAATTTCTGTCTCATATAAAAGTTCAGATAGGTAGGCAGCCCTTAGGCTGTCTATAATAGTTCTGCCCCAGAGCTACTCTGTTTTCTTCAATGCATGGCCTTAATTGCTATGGTCACTTTACTGTCTGAGATGGCTGCTTCAGCCACAACTACTACATCTACATTTCAGAGGAGGAAGAACAAAAGGAGAAAGGGCAATGAGTACATCTCAGTATATTTTTTTAAGGTAGGTTTCCAGAAGCTGATGCAGGACACTTCACTTTACATAACATTTGCAACTACTTAATCGTAAACCTACAACTAGCTGCCTGGGGAATGTAGTCATTCTAAGTTATTATTTTCATGGAAAGGTGACAGATATGTTTAGGAAACATCTCCTAAATTTAACCCTACTATCCACGTACTAATGACTATCAAATATATATCTCCTCTTCTTTACTGAGATTTCAGTGTATTTGTCCAACCATTTACTGGATTATCAATTTCAACAAATATATATTTAACATATACTGTGTGTTAGACATTGTGCAAAGTACCATGGATTAAATGGTAAATATAATAGTCTTTATCACGATCCTCAAATAGCTTATATATTGGTTTAGGGAGTCAATTAACATGTATTTCTTTCACAGTTTAATTAGTGGTAAGGTAGCGAAAATTTAGGGTGCTATAGGAAAAAACAGGAGGGCACTTAACTCGGGTTTAGGAGTCCCGAAAAATATCGTGGGTTGGCTGAGATCTAAGCTAATTTATCATAATTAAGAATGATCAAATGAACTCTAAGTGGAAGGTGGTTTCCACACATTTCCAGTGATACGAATATATTAAAGCAAGGCAAATTCAAACAGCAGAAAGAGATTTCAGTATCACTACAACATTGTGGGAGTGTAGGATGCTGATGAGACAGAGATGATACTTTAAATGTCTTCAGTAGAGAGCTCATGATGAGCATTTTGCCAATTAAAGAAAGAATTTTGGATTTTTAGAGAAAGCAGCAAACCATTAAAGGGTTTAAGAGCATTTCTGCTACCAAAGAGCAGATAGGGGATTATGAGACATAGATCTCCCCATAATAATTTTTAAAAATAATGAGATAGTCTAAAACTCATCTTTTTTAAAGTTGTAGAAGATCTACGGTTTCACAGAAGTCTAAATAAACCTAAATTTCTGGGAAGAATGAGTTTTTCCTAAGTAAGCAGAGACTGGTGCAGGAATATATATTTAGAAATTCATTTTAAGTGTGGGGAGGTGGAGTGGGGGAGGGATGGACTGGAAGTTTGGGGTTAGTAGATACAAACTATTACATATAGAACTGACAAACAACAAGATATAGCACAGGGAACTATTTTCAATATTCTGGGATAAACCATAATGGAAAATAATATAAAAAAGAATGTATATATGTGTATAACTGAGTCCCTTTGTTGTTTGCCAGAAATTAACACAACAATGTAAATCAACTATACTTCAATAAATTAAAAAAAAAACAAAGCCTGAAAATTTTATCAGAGATCTGAAGCTACACAAACAGACATAGCACAATTGGAAAAGGACCAAACAGAAATTTTAGTTAGAAAAATATAATAAATGAAGTTAAGGTGTCAATAGTTGGGTTTAATAGCAGATTAGACATAGCTGAGGAGAAAATTGGTGGATTATAGAAACAGAATGAACCTTGGAAAAATAAGAGGATGGAAAATACAGAAAAGACTGTAAATTAGGCTAAATTATGTTTAATTGGATTCCTAGGAGAGGAGAGAAAGGGGAAAAAGCAATCTGAAGAAATAATGTCAGAATTATCTATAATTGATGAAAACCATCAATTCACAGATTCAGGAAGCCCAATGCCCAAGCCCAACTTGTACTCTGCTCAAAGGCAAACGCAAAATGAAAATATTTTAAAGCAACAAAGGAATAAAGATGGTTTATCCTCAAAGGAGCAACAGACTGCTACTTACATCTCAACAGCAAACCTGGAAGCCAAAAAAGTAGAATGCCATATTCCTTATGCTTAAAGAAGATAGTTGCCAATCTAGAATACAATGCCCTGTGAAAATATCTTTCAAAAATGAAAATAAAATAAAGACATTTTCAGACAAACAGAAACAGTCCCCCACCAGCAATCTCACATTAAGGGAAATTCCAAAGGATAATAATCTTCAATCATAATAAAGAGGAAAACAAAATAAAAGGAAGGAATGAAGAACAATAAAAGTGGTAAATGTGTATGTAAATAAATATTGACTATAAAACAAAAATGATAATGTTGCATGGTATTAAAATGTATACACAGGGAATTAAAATGCGTGACACATCAACACAAGAGTCAGAAAAGCAGTGGTAAATGGAGTTGGAGTATACTAAGGTCTTTGCATTGTGCTGGTATAAGGTAAAATATCAGTTAATGTTAGACATTAGTACGGCAAGGTTGAATGTTTTTGCTAAACTACTTAATAGAAAAACAATGTATAATTACCAAACTAATATAGGGGAAAAATAAAGTAAAAATTACCTTTCAAAAACAAGATAAGGGAATAAAATGTCAAGAAGTAAAAAGAAAAAAATAACTAGGGAGATAATTATTTTTTAATATGTCTCCAGTGATTTTTTTTTCTTTTTTTACCAAAAACAACCTGAGGTATTTCTTTGATGAAAGAGTATAAGGTGGAGATAGTATACGATGAACTCAGCACCTGAAGATGAGTACAGCCTCCTGCTGAAGAGCAAGGCCAATTCTGTCTCTTGCTGACTGTGTGACCCTGGGCAAGTCTCTTCAAACAGCTAATCCTCAATTACATTTATAAAATGTAGATAATAAAATATAGGACTGGAACTAGGGTTGACTTATGTGCAAGTTTTAAGGGGGCACCTCCCCCTTAAATGCATTAATCTAGATACCTAACATTTTAATACAATATTTTTTAAAAATCAAAATTATTGCAAAATATGAATGATGGGGCTTCCCTGGTGGCGCAGTGGTTGAGAGTCCGCCTGCCAATGCAGGGGACACGGGTTCGTGCCCCAGTCCGGGAAGATCCCACATGCTGCGGAGCAGCTGGGCCTGTGAGCCATGGCCACTGAGCCTGTGCGTCCAGAGCCTGTGCTCCGCAACAGGAGAGGCCACAACAGTAAGAGGCCCGCATACCACACACAAAATATATATATATATATATATATATATATATGAATGATGAACAAAATATGAAAATTCTACATAAACTTAAGATCTGACCCTATAATTACATGACTCAACTCAAGTACCTTACTTTAATCCTGGCCCTGATAAAATACCTACCTCACAAAGTTATTATAAGACTCAAAAAGTACACATAAAACAGTTAAGTAAGAGCTCAATAAAACAAGATTATATCAATTATCTCATTTCAATTTCAATTGTACATTAATTACTTTCTTAAGAGAAGCACTAACACTTGGCTCTAAATGTTTAATTCATTATCTTATTTCAGAAGTGGAAACATCACAATACAAAACTAACAATAAAATTGGTGATACTAAGTAGAATTTCTACTGCATGAAATGGAACTGAAATTTTACATGAAAATGCAAGTGCTCAATTATGATCTTGTTACATACCAATTCAGCATTCCACTGTTATTTACTTTTTGGCATAGCTGTTCTAACAGATTAATGGTGCTTTCTCGCTTTTATTGTTTATTAAGAACAACAAATTAGCATATGAATGCTAATATAGAAGTTGGTGAAAGGTATGGTATAAGTGGAGAGAAGAAAGGGGCTTTTTAATATTAAATAAAATATTATTTTGATTTCTTTCAACAATAATTTGATATAGTTTTCAAATTAAAATTAACAGCTGTATACAAAAGAATGGCCTGGAGATTAGCACTGGGGAAGAACTTCTCTTCCACATGCCAAACATAGAAAAGGTTTTAGAATTTCTTTAGAAACAAAGTTAATTTTTAGAGAAAATTTTCGACAAGACCTATGATTGCCTAAAATTGTCATACTAGCACACGTTTTCACAAGTAGATACAGAAATACTAATAATTCCATATTTGACAAAGCCTTTATTCAAAAACAAGTTATTGTTTAATTGAGGACAGATAGATTGAAAAAATATCTATATAATACCCAATATTAGTAGCTCTTATATAGGAAAAGTTCATAAATGTTAATTAAGGAGACTGGTTGAAAATTGGTTACCTGTATTTAAGTCTCTACTCTAAAACTTAATTGCTGTGTAATGTGTAATCTGCTTAAACTCTGTATGCTCAATATTTTCCATCTGTACAATGGAAATAAAAATATAACAGAGCTACTATATGTATAGCACTTATTAAAATGCATGTCACAAAGTGTGAAAAAAATGTTAACTTTGATAATTATTAATCATTACCTCATTCATATACCAGGCAAACGTTTTTTTGAGAGTATAGCATGTGCCAGGCACACGAACCCTCTTATTCTACAATATTGTCTTTGTTGCTGTTATTTTGCTCATTAATTTTTGATTACTAATATGTCAGATGCATGTTGCATAACTTGGAATACTCCCTTTTGCCCTCAACAATAGAGAATTAACACTCCCGTTAAAATATCACCTGCTTTATGAGGGATATACTAAACTACATTTGGCCTCTGTGCACCCATAACTTTATTTAAAAGAACTGTGTTATTATAAGTTGTGTATATTATTTTGTCTCCTCTCTACTGTTGCTTAAGGAAAGTGGATGTATCTTCATCTTTTTATGCAGGGTCTAGAGAGTACAGTTTTGAGAACACAGATCCACAGAAATCGTCATTTGAATTGAGGGCTCAATAAGCACCTTCATTAGCTTGAATTATTTGGCATCTGCAATCTGTTCTCTCAAAATGGAGGAAAGATGGAAGGTCTATTACAAATTGTTTGGATTATCTTGTAAGTATAACTGTCATATGCAGAAGGGTGGGAATTATAATAATGAAGATTTCAAAGTTCATCATGGATCAGATATTCCTAATGATAAGCACTCATTAATATCTAACATTAGAAAAGAACCATTAGGCAAGAATTAAAGTTCGACTGGGGAGGTTAATAATTTAAGTGACACAATATTATCCTCTATTTTAATAAGATGTTAGGATTTGCATTATGTGTTTTGTCAGCTATAAATTTTGACAACTTCTATCTAACTCTTTGTAATGTAACAAAAGTATTTTATCTTATTTTTTTAACTAGGCTATTGTTACTATGCTGGAAAAAAATCAGAGTTGGTGAACTATTACCTGTATGGATTTTAAACAGAACTTGTTCATATTTCTTTCTTTCTGTGGACATTAGCTACTATTTTTTTTTTAGCCCTGGCTGAGACATATCGGTATATTTTGTAATAAAAATAATTATAATAGTCTTGACTTCCCCTCTCTCATTGTCACTTTAATTTTCAATTCTCTTACAAATAGGTCAGGTGACAGCTCTATCACTCAAATACTTCAGCTGAGACAATACTTTTCTCATATCAGCACCACTTGCCTGTGGCCATGGTGATCTGGGACAGATTTGTTATTTATTTCTGACAGATTATGTGTGACACCTTATTATATTTAAATGTGATACTAGGGCTAGGTCTTTCACTGCTACCTTATCTTCTCCCCTCTCCCACCTCCATGTTTAAAAAAAAAGGCAAAATGGATGATGAGGTCTATTTTCTGATAAACAATGAGTGATATTTGAAAGATGTTTTGTATTGAAACAGGTGGTAACAAAGTAACTAAATGAGGAGAGTATTTGTTAGAGAGAGATTGAGAGAGTGAGAAACACAGAATTGCCGTTGTTGCTTTTACTCTGGACAGAGGGGGTACATAGTGTGGCCCAGATTCCAGATGCTTTTTGTACCATTTCACGTGCCCTGCAGCTGTTACTTCTGTTGTGATTGCTGCATCACCTCCTGTCATTGCCCACTTGAAAGTGAAGAAATGGATCTAATAAAATGAACAAAACAGCACTCTCTGTGATTTACTTTGTTTGTGTTCTTTGGTTGAAATAGCACAAATCACAGATCCCTTTTTTTTCACCCAGAAATGTGCCTCTCTTTGACATCTAATTATATGAGATTATAATTTCATCCAGAAGCTTTAAAATGCATTTCATATTATGAAAAGCAAGTACAGTTCATATTCAATTTGATTTCTTCACATATTTTTAAATATCAAAATGATTAGGTTAGATTTAGGACCAATTCCCTGAGAAAGTTCATGATTAAAAGGCTCAGTTAGTCCCTGGCCATGAGATTATCAAGCAGTCAACACACCTTTAGAATTTTTTGAAGAAAGAGGAAAGAGGTCACTGCTCTCTGCCTTCTATATTGCCAAACTGATGTGTACATGGAGTTTGGGTAATATAATACATATTCATGCTGACAGCTAATTTTCAGGCTAATGCAATTCAAAGCAGAAAAGATAATGAACCCTAAAAAAACAGGATTTGTAAATGGAAATGCTGACAGACTCTTAACTCTAATAGCTGTGCTATTGGGCACCACAAAAATAACAAAGCTAATTTTAATGAAGATTTGAAAGTAGATGAGGCATTTATCTTTGGTAATTATGGTGCTTCTTTAGGACTAATATCTAAATGGAATTTAAACCATTTAAATGACCCAATGGAAGGGACAATCGTAGGACTAATTCTCACTCAGTGTGATTCCATAAGGGTTATATGTATGGGTATATTTCAAGAACATTTTATCCCATATGGAACTAGGCACATTCCAATTATAAATACACTATTCCTTTCTAACTTTGATTTGAGGAAGTCTGTTTCCAAAACAAGTCTAGTTGAAATTTTCTTAAATGATACTTTTTAAAATTAATTTATTTAAAACATTGTTGATAAGGGGGAAGATGTGTTACAAGCCTTGCTATCTACATACTTAAGCTTTCAGTATGTTTTGCTAAACCTAGATCCAGCCTCTTGGTTGACATCCTTATGAGACCTGCCCTCCTACTCTGGGTGTCAGTTATATTCACGTGTGCTACAAATATCTGTTAAGAGTGGTTCATATACTAGAAAGTATATTTAAATCTCAGGGAATGTCTGTAACATATTCAAATCCAAATACAGGTTTCCTCCTGTAGGAAATTTCAACCTAATCACAGAGGTGGAATACTACACAAAAGGTGAAAGAATCTCTATTACAAGCAAAGGCTACACTCTCTGTAAATGCTCTAGATCACTCGTGCTTATTTTTAAATAAAACTTTTATAAGTATTCTATTTGTGTGTGTGTGTGTGTGTGTACATGTATATCTAACAGACAGCATTTAGTGAACACTCTGGGTTCCAGGTTTTATGCTATTGGCTTTACATGAATTATTCCCTGTTGTCTTCTCAATAGTCTTAAAAAGAGTAGGTATTATTTTTATTTATTCAAAACACTGCTGAACATTTACACATTCCTCTTTCCCATTAATGAGAGAATTAGCGAAAGTAGAAGTTCACCTACTTAATAAAGTCTTCACCACTTTAAGAATAGGAATTTCAGACTTTTGTGTAGACATAGCATCATTAATACCATCTTGTAGATTACAGAATATCTCATTAAGAATTATTTCCTTCGAACCACTCAAAAATCTGAGTTACTCAACTAAGTTCTTATTTTTTACTTAAATATATATGAGGAAAATGAAGCATAGAGAATAAGTGAATTTCCAAATCATTCGATGGCTAAGAAGTAGAAATGGGAATTGACCTTTATCGTCTATCTTTTTAAATGAAAATTTTTATTTTAGAGCTATTACAAATTTATAGAAAAATTGTGAAAATAGCACATAGAGTTCCCATATGCCCTGTCCCCAATTTTCCTTATGATCAGCATCTTATATCACTATGGTACATTTGTGACAACAATGAAGTAGTATTTATGCACTATTATTAACTAAAGTCTATGTTCATATTTCCTTAGTATTTTCCAGATGTGCTTTTTCTGTTCCAGGATCTCATTAAGGATACAACACTACATTATTTGTCATGTGTACCTAGGCTATGGCAACTTCTTATATTTTCTTTGTTTTTGATGAATTTGACAGCCAAAGAGTACTACTTAGATATTTTGTAGATCATCTTTTTTTTAATTTAATTTAATTAATTTATTTTTTATACAGCAGGTTCTTATTAGTTATATATTTTGTACATATTAGTATATATATGTCAATCTCAATCTCCCAATTCATCCCACCACCACCCACTCCCCATTTCCCCCCCTTGGTGTCCATACATTTGTTCTCTACATCTGTGTCTCTAATTTCTGCCTTGCAAACAAGTTCATCTGTACCATTTTTCTAGATTCCACATGTATGCATTAATATACGATATTTTTTTTTCTAATTCTGGCTTGCTTCACTCTGTATGACAGTCTCTGTGTCCATCCACATCTCTACAAATGACCCAGTTTCATTCCTTTTTATGGCTGAGTAATATTCCATTCTATATATATACCACATCTTCTTTATCCATTCATCTGTAGATAGGCATTTAGGTTGTTTCCATGACCTGGCTATTGTAAATAGTGCTGCAATGAACATTGGGGTGCACGTGTCTTTTTGATAGATCATCTTTCAATTGAAATTTGCCTAATGATTTTCATAATTAGATTGGGTTTATGGATTTTGGAGGAGGAACATCAAAGAGGTCAAATGTCATTCTCATCATATCATATCAAGGGTACATACTATGGAAATGGCATATTATCATTGATGTTGACCTTAATCACCTGGCTCATGTAGTGTTTGGCAGGTGTCTCCACTGTAAATTTCTTCTTTTTCCTCTGTTCCATACTATACTCTTTGAAACAAACTCACTATGTACAGGTTACACATAGGGAGTGGGGAGTGAGATTCTACATCCTTGAGAGTAGAGTACCTATATCCTATATAAATTATTTGGAATTCTTCTGTATGAGAGAATAATTCTTCTACTCCATATGTTTATTCAATCACTTATTTATATCAGTATGGATTTAGGGATATTTGTTATATATTTTAGGTTATAATCCAGTACTACTTTATTTTGCTGCTCAAATTATTCCAAGTTTGGCCATTGGGAGCAATTTCACTTGCCTCTGGCATCCCTTTGACATACCTCTATCAATGTAGTGTTGTTTTGTTTTATTGTTTTAGATTTGTTTAATTTGTTTAAGTAGACCCTCACTTTCTGGCACTACAGGATTTTCTAGGCTTATCTTGTATATGTTCTGCTCCAGTCATTGAATTAATCATTTTTTCAAGGACCCTTGGTTTTAGAAACCAACATCTGGGAGCTAGGTGTGATTTTTGCTATCTTCTTATTTTTCATGTAGTCCAATTTCCATCAAACTGCATTTTGTGTAGCATATGAAGAGAGAGAATTATTCTATTATTACTGAGTTCCTCTGAAGAATGAGTCCATTATTCTGGCTTTTGAAACTTACTACTGCTGCATGCTATCTTTGCCTGCTATTCCTGATGCAATTTTGCACTATTACTTGATTGAACAATGCATTTGCATTTTGTGTCTCTACTTTACACATGAAAAAAAAAGTTCCTAATAATCTTAATAAATAATGTTTCTGAGGTCATATATATAGCTAATGGTTGAACATGAATTCAAACAAAACACTATAGTACTATAATACTACAATAGGTACTTCCTTGTTTGCAATTGAACTCATTGCCACTATGGCTGCAATTAGTTTTAGAAATAAGTCTGGTTATAATCTGCCTTAGTTTCTGGTCTTAGTCAAAATGCTAGTCCTGCTTAGTCACAAGGCCAGTGAAAGCACTCCAGAGGAATGAGTTTATATTCCTAAATGAAAGTTAAATGAGAAGAGTCTAAATTCTTCATGTTTGCTGATAACATTAAAAGACTCAGCTTGGTCAATAAGTAGCTTAGTGGGATAATGCATTGCATATGTTCATTAAATAGATGCTAAATCCTACTATGTGCTGGCAATGCAGTAAGTAATGTTGATCAATGACTTTAGTATTTTTTTCTATGTCTAAGGGGATTTATCTTTAGAAAGGAAAGAAATACATTTGAGCAAATAAATGAAAGTGAAGAAAAAATTAAATGAGTAATTGAGTAATTCTTCTTAGACTTTAATGTGTCTAAGAATCATTATGGAACTTCATTAAAATATATATTCTGCTTCAGTAAATTGGAATCTATAAAAGCATCACTCAACTACACTGAGAAGCAATGGTGTGGAGAATAGAAGGGCACAAAGGAATGGTTAATTTTATGAGTAGAGGAGTCAGAAAGGTTACATAAATGGAAAAGTGCATATTAGAGATAAAAAGAGTATCTGGATCAATGGAAAAAGAGGACCAGAGTTAGGAAAATAAAGCATTTAAAAGTAAAGTATTAATTACAAAAGAGTTCCACCTTTCATTTTGTGATATGAGATTTGGTTAGAGGATGTATATTTTTATTATATCATCTATCAAATTTGATATTCTGGATTATATTTTTTTCTTATTTTCTGACCAGATTTTTTTTAAAAAACACCAATTGCTTAAAATTCAAATGTCAAATCTTTTTTTCCCATGCCCTCACCAAAAGGTGAAGGTGTGTGTTTGTGTGTGTGTTTGTGTGTGCATGTGAGTGCATGAGTGAGATGGGCTGTAGAAATCTCAAAATGCACCTCTTCTGAGATAGGTTATGCCTCAATTCTTCAAGTTTATTTGATTGTATATAGATGACTAGAGATTTGAAAGATCAAATTACATTTTTTTTTTTTTTTTTTTTTGCGGTACGGGGGCCTCTCACTGTTGTGGCCTCTCCCGTTGCGAAGCACAGGCTCCGGACGCGCAGGCTCAGCGGCCATGGCTCATGGGCCCAGCTGCTCCGTGGCATGTGGGATCTTCCCGGACCGGGGCACGAACCCGTGTCCCCTGCATCGGCAGGCAGGCTCTCAACCACTGCACCATGAGGGAAGCCCCCAAATTACTTTTTGATGACAGATATGCTGTCTTTCTACAGCATGATATTATTACTTTTAATTATATTTTTAATTTCCTGAATTCTAGAAATAGTTTCCCAACTTATTTCCACAGCTCATTAATTAAAAATGTGCAAGGATTGGGCAGGAGTTTTTCTTTCTTTTTTGTTTTTTTTAAGGAGAGAAATGTTCTCTTTTCTTGGCAGCCAGATTCCATTAACCTTTTATCTTTTAACTGTTCTTTGATATGTGTTCTATAAAACAAGCTGAATATTCTTTTTGAGATGAATTATTCAGTCAAAACAGTTTTGTTACCATATACTGTAATAAAACAGCAAGCTATTGATTTGGCATTGCAAATGAACTAGCTTTATTTCTTTTTTCATATTGTAATTTATCATATTCTATTTGTATCTACACATGGATCTTGCAAGCCAATAACAATTTAACTCACTTGAGCTAGAGTTCAGTTGGAATATATTAACTCAGAAAATTGAAAAGAAATATATCAGATAGGTTTAAATACATGTGGTCATTAGAGTTCCATAACATACAGATGAAGTATATCTAGGAGAGACTCCAGTCTTCCAGCTGTGATAGAAGATGAACAAGATACCTATAAACATAAAAAAGTCCAAAGTTAATTAAATGAAAACTCATGCAGCACTACGCTGGATGAATATCTTCAAAACCAAAAGAATGGTGAGCTGGATAAAGGTGGCTTCATTGTTCAATCACCTATACATACCTATTGATACTTGAAAGGAGATTGGAACTGATTCTCACTGCATGAAAATCTTTGCAGAATTCACCTGGATAAAAATCCATCTGATTTTTTAAAAGCTTTTAAAATAAAATAACCCTGAAAAAAAAGTATATCATAATGAAGCCTCCCAATAATACTGTTTCATGGTCACTATTCACATTTACTAGAATCACACAAAAGAATGTCTTTTGTAACTTACTAAGGTTCACATAATTTTTAAAGTATGAGATCCCAGACTCTAGAATCATAATTTGTTAGTTCAAAAATCAACTCCATTAATATTATTGGACAAAGTGTTTAATTTCTACAAGCCTTGGCTTCTTCATTAAGTTAGGGAAATGAACACCTACTACACAGGGCTATTTTATGAGAAGACTGCATAGGATAAGTGAATATTGAGTTCTTAGCACAGTGCCTAGAATGTAGAGTTTTATTATTATCATTATTGTGTTAATCCAATTGCTAGATGCCTTTGCTCAATTTTTGGAGTAAATGTTATCTGTTGATATTTCAGTTCTGGCCTAAAGCTATTTCAGAAGGAATGAGAAATGTGGCTTCCAGTATCACAGAACATTTTATGTTTTCCATCTTGACCACTTCATAAAATCCCAAAGTTTCCTCTTGTTCATTTGCAAATCCTCCTTTGCTCCCTGCCCCACATTTCTCCATCCCTGTCTCCATTATCACATAACCATGGATTTTATTTTTTGGTCACTCTACATTAGTTTGCATTTCTAAGAAACTTACATACATGGAAGCATACATAATATACTTCACTTTTCTGACTTCTTTCACACAGCATAATTATTTTGAGGTTCCCCCATGATGTAGCATGTATTTTATTGCTAAGCAGTATTTCAGTGTATAGATATACCACTGTTTGTATGCCCATTCAACTGTTGATGGACATTTGGGTGGTTTTCAGGTTGGGGCTATTATAAAAAAGGTGCTATGAACATTCATGTTCAAGTCTTTGTACAGACATATCTTTCATTTCTCTTTGGGAAACACACAAAAGTTAAATAGCTGGATCTTATTGTAGATGTGTGTTTAAATTGTTAATAAACTGCCAAATTGTTTTCCAGTGTAGTTCTTAGGTTGATGAAGTTCCCATCTATTTCTACTTTCCTGAGAGTTTGTACCAGGAATGGATGGTGAATTTTGTCAATTCCGAAAAACAGAGAGCTAACTTAAGAAGGCAAGGAGTGAAATTCTGGGAGTGAAGTCCTAGGATGGCACTATGCAACAGACCTAGAGATTAATCCATTTAATCTGGTGTAGGAAGATGTAAGACCCTGCAAAAAAGTTATGTAGAAATATTTTTTATATGTGAGAAGTTACATACATATTTTCATACACACACATATATGTGTGTATACATCTCAAATAATATAAAATAAGGCAGTTAAAATCCAAGATAAATAATTGGTATAAGAAAAAAAACCTAATATCATTGCTCTCTCTGCAGTGAACAATGTTTTCATATTCACCATGATATAAGCAATACCTACATTAAATTTGGTAAATGACCTACAGAAAACACACAGCAAATTTAAATTTAAATTTATGACTTAAGAAATATGTAAGAGTATTAGCGTTCACAATGCAAAAAATGAAAGTGCAGTCGAATTTGGGAGGGAAAGTTAGGTAGAATTGCTGAAAAGAAGGAACGTATGAAAAGTGGGAGTGGTAAGAGATACTAACTATGGCTATTGAAACAGGAAGAAACATGTTCCTATACCCCTCAAAATTACAAAGATAAGCAATATTAGAAATGAAGTTTGAAAGATATGACTAGAGGTGATATATATTTTATGTATATATTATATATATACATATATACCATATAATTTCATTACATTCCTTATTAAACAGAACCTCATACAAAGATTAAATGTTAATAACACTTAATAGCAGCAGAGACAGAGAAAAATGGCAGTGAATTCTAAGGATGGAAAGGAATTCAAGATAATGTATCTACATTATGCCCACTTTTTCACAATGATACAAAGAAATAGGAGAGATTGCTGAGAAAATAAAATCGCTTGACCTTGCAGGAAGAATTCTCTAGGCCTACTGACACTCAAACTCTTAACTTGGAACAGTCCATCCAAGAAATAAAGGGAGAGGAAGTTTATCCTCCTTTAACTGCCTCTCAAGTTTCACCCCATGGGAAGTTAACTTTCATTATTACAGGTTTAGTAACTGGATCCCCATGGTAGCTCCTCCATGAGCCAGATAATACATTCTCTGGTGTGACATTTTCTGATATCAGATGTGGTGAAGGAGTTGGAGCTGGGTCTTGTGACTAGTCACATTCATGTGGCAAAACTCCAGAGGCCCACACAACATAGTTGGTTATGGTGGTGGTGACAGAGGGTTAAGCAGCTGATGATCTAGGAGACATGGAAAACAGAGAATCTCTGTAGTCAGCCTTTGGAGATCTAGCAGAAACAGAGAGAAGTGAGTGTATACCTTGACACTGTTTTCTGTGGTGGCTCCCCTTGGACTCACTCAATCGGAAGTCGAAGGTGAAGGAAGCCCACCGATGCAGTCCTGTGGCATCAGAGTGAAGGGCAGGGAAAGCCTCTTGGGGCACAGAGCTGGGTGGGGGAGGAGGGGAAAAGGTGGATAGTGCATCTGATGGGGCAAATGGAAGATATCAAGAGCTGTTCTCATCGTTTACTCATCACTGCTCTTTGATTCTTATACTATATTCATTGTATAATGAAGGTACCTGTAAAGGTTTTGTCATTAACACTGATACCCTCAGAAATTGTTATTTGTTCTTCCTCCAACCTTCTTCTTTTCAGAAAAAAACATTAGACTGACTTTGCCTCACCTATAAAGAGCTTCTTTTTCTCCTTCACTATAATAATCCAGTTTATTTTTTTAACTAAGCATCAACAAGTTTTAAATGCATTTCCATGATGAATACAAAATTATTTTAAGAAAAGACAATGAATAACAATATAATGTAGTATCCTGAGGTAGAGAATTCTGTAATTAAAATAATGAAAATAATATTTTCCTATGGGTTAGGACAATTTTGATGGGGGAGAAATCATGAAGGAGTATGTAAGGACCATTGTTTGGACTGAAATGAGTTTCACGATTTGTAATTGTTTTCTATATATATATTTTATCATAATATTTTAAATAATAAACTAAATAGTTAATTTTAGATCCCATTGATGTTAAACTATAACTTCAGTTAATGCATTTTATTAATATTGGCAGGAATAATGTCATTGTAGATGTTGTTACTTAATAGACAGATGGTTTATATTCTGAACTACTTGTATGACTTTGGGCAAACAATTGATCTTTCTGAATCTTGTCTTCCATAATGGATAATATCTACCTCACACAGCTGTAGGATGAACATATTTTCTGCTAATCACTACCCCAAGAACTAAAAATACAAAATTGAATGGTAAACACATCATTCAAATACAATATGGTAAGTGTGATATTATTCAACATAGAGGATAGTATGTGTAAAAACAGAAAAAAAAGGAAGGCATGGATAATATACCTGAGTGATCAGTCCTCCTAATATAGGGTACATTCCTATTTGTAAATAAAATGCTAAAAATTATGAGTATGTGGGATATAAATTTAGGCAGCCATATAATTTTTGCATATTTTTCTCTTATATAAGCATGTAGCATAATATGACCTCTGAAAAATTTATTTCATTTTTTCAGTCTCATGCTGCTAAAACAGTTCTTAACTATATATGGTTTTTGCATATTTCTTTATAATAATCTCATGGGAGCATTTTCTGCATATTTCATTATAATAATCTCACGGAAGCATTTTATTGGTAAGAAAACAGTTGCAAGTAAAACAAAGATGCATGATAAAACTATTGACCTACATCAGAAACTAGTTATTAAAATATGTGAGTCATGGGCAAAGATTTTACATGAACCTGAATTTTGATTTCTACAGTGAATTCTACTGAAAAATAAATGTGACATATATGATTTCTTTTTTAATTGGAGTTAAAATTGCTTTACAATGATGTGTTAGTTTCTGCTCTACAATGAAGTGAATCAGCTATATGTATAACTATATTCCCTCCCTCTTGGATGCCCCCCATCTCACCCATCTAGGTCATCACAGAGAACAGAGCTGAGCTCCCTGTGCTTTACAGCAGGTTCCCTCTAGCTATCCATTTTACATATGGCAGTGTATTTATGTCAAAACTAATTTCCCAATTCGTCTCACCCTACCCTTCCCTACCCCATATCCACATGTCTGTTTGCTGCATCTATGTTTCTATTCCTGTCCTACAAATAGGTTCACTTGTATCATTTTTCTAGATACCACATATATGCGTTAATATATGATATTTGTTTTTCTCTTTCTGGTTTACTTCACTCTGTATGATAGACTCTAGGTCCGTCTACCTCACTACAAATAACTCAGTTTCGTTTCTTTATATGACTGAGTAATATTCCATTATATATATGTACCACATCTCCTTTATTCATTCATCTATCACTGGACATTTAGGTTCTTTCTATGTCTTAGCTATTGTAAATAGTGCTGCAATGAACACTGGGATACATGTGTCCTTTTGAATTATGATTTTCTCAGGGTATATGCCCAACAGTGTGATTGCTGTGTCATATGGTATTACTATTTTGTTTTCTAAGGAACCTCCATACTGTTCTCCATAGTGACTGTATCAATTTACATTCCCATCAACAGTGCAGGAGGGTTCCCTTTTCCCCACATCCTCTCCATCATTTACTGTTTGTAGATTTTTTGATGATGGCCATTCTGACCAATGTGAGGTGATACCTCATTGTAGTTTTGATTTGCATTTCTCTAATAATTAGTGATGTTGAGAATCTTTTCATGTGTCTCTTGACCATCTGTATGTCAGATCCAATGCAATCTCTATCAAACTACCAAATGGCATTCTTCACAGAATTAAAACAAAAAATTTTACAATTGGTATGGAAACAAAAAAGGCCCCAAATAGCCAAAGCCATCTTGAGAAAGAAAAATGGAGCTGGAAGAATCAGGCTCCCTGACTGCAAATGATACTACAAAGCTACAGTAATCAAGACAGTATGGTACTGACACAAAAACAGACATATAGATCAATTGAACAGAATAGAAAGCCCAGAGATAAACCCACACACATATGGTCACCTTATATTTGATAAAGGAAGCAGGAATGGAGAAAATACAACCTCTTCAATGAGTGGTGCTGGGAAAACTGGACAGCTACATGTAAAAGAATGAAATTAGAACATCCCCTAATACCATACACAAAAATAAACTAAAAATGGATTAAAGACTAAATGTAAGACCCGACACTATAAAACTCCTAGAGGAAAACATAGGCAGAACTCTCCATGACATAAATCACAGCAAGATACTTTTTGACTCACCTCCTAGAGAAATGGAAATAAAAACAAAAATAAACAAATGGGACCTAATGAAACTTAAAAGCTTTTACACAGCAAAGAAAACCATAAATAAGATGAAAAGACAACCCTCAGAATGGGAGAAAATATTTGCAAATGAAATAACTGGCAAAGGTTTAATCTCCAAAATTTACAAGCAACTCAATATAAAAAAAAACAAATAACCCAATCCAAAAATAGGAAGAAGGCCTAAAAAGACATTTCTGCAAAGAAGATATACTGATTGCCAACAAACACATGAAAGGATGCTCAACATCATTAATCATTAGAGAAATGCAAATCAAAACTACAATGAGGTATCACCTCACACCAGTCAGAATGGCCATCATTAAAAATCTACAAAAAGGGCTTCCCTGGTGGTGCAGTGGTTGAGAGTCCGCCTGCCATTGCAGGGGACATGGGTTCGTGCCCCAGTCCGGGAAGATCCCACATGCCGTGGAGTGGCTGGGCCCGTGAGCCATGGCTGCTGAGCCTGTGCGTCTGGAGCCTGTGCTCCGTAACGGGAGAGGCCATGGCAGTGAGAGGCCCACCTACCGCAAAAAAAAAAAAAAAAAAAAAAAAAAAATCTACAAACAGTAAATGCTGGAGAGGGTGTGGAGAAAAGGGAACCCTCTTGCACTGTTGGTGGGAATGTAAATTGATACATCCACTATGGAGAACAGTATGGAGGTTCCTTAAAAAACTAAAAGTAGAACTACCATATGACCCAGCAATCCCATTACTGGGCATATACCCTGAGAAAACCATAATTCAAAAAGACACATATACCCCAATTTTCATTGCAGCTCTATTTACAATAGTCAGGACATGGAAGCAACCGAAATGTCCATCAACAGATGAATGGATAAAGAAGATATGGCACATATATACAATGGAATAGTACTCAGCCATAAAAAGAAATGGAATTGAGTTATTTGCAGTGAGGTAGATGGACCTAGAGTCTGTCATACAGAGTCAAGTAAGTCAGGAAGAAAAACAAATACCATATGCGAACACATATGTATGGAATCTAAAAAAAAAAAAGTGTTTCTGAAGGACTTAGGGGCAGGACAGGAAAAAAGATGCAAACGTAGAGAATGGACTTGAGGACACGGGGATGGGGAAGTGTAAGCTGGGATGCAGTGAGAGAGTGGCATGGACATATATACACTACCAAATGTAAAAGAGCTGGTGGGAAGCAGCCACATAGCACAGGGAGATCAGCTCGGTGCTTTGTGACCACCTAGAGGGGTGGGATAGGGAGAGTGGGAGGGAGATGCAAAAGGGAGGAGATATGAGGATATATGTATATGTATAGCTGATTCACTTTGTTATAAAGCAGAAACTAACACACCATTGTAAAGCAATTATACTCCAATAAAGATGTTAAAACATAAAAGAAAGCTTAGAGATAAACCCAATGACATGGTCACCTTATCTTTGAAAAAGGTGGCAAGAATATACAATGGAGAAAAAACAGCCTCTTCAATATGTGGTGCTGGGAAAACTGGACAGCTACATGTAAAAGAATGAAATTTGAACACTCCTTAACACCATACACAAAAATAAACTCCAAATGGATTAAAGACCTAAATATAAGACCGGACACTATAAAACTCTTAGAGGAAAACAGGGAAAACACTGTTTGACATAAACCACAGCAAGATCTTTTTTGACCCACCTCCTAGAGTAATGAAAATAAAAACAAGAGCAACAAAAAACAAATGAGACCTAATTAAACTTGAAAGCTTTTGCACAGCCAGGGAAACGATAAACAAGATGAAAAGATAACCCTCAGAATGGGAGAAACTATTTGCAAATGAATCAATGGACAAAAGATTAATCTCCAAAATATACAAATAGCTCATGGAGCTTAATATCAAAAGAACAAACAATGCAATTGAAAAATGTGCAGAAGACCTAAAAAGACTTTTCACCAAAGTGACCTAGGTGATTTAAATAATATGTACTTGCTACAGAGGTCAGGGCATCTGTCTTCCTTTAGAGATCTAAATTTAGATCAAAACATAACATTCATACTTCTTATATGGTTATATTGGAAAAATTCAAACATTTTTAAATAAAAAAGACAAGAGGACACTTCATTTGTAGGTAGTGAGACTACTCTCATTGATTTGAGAAAAAGCTTACCTTCTGATGTTGTTTTGAATTGAGTCCTGGCACAGAGAAACCAAGAACTTTTCAAAAGTAGTATCTTCTGGGCTTCCCTGGTGGCGCAGTGGTTGGGAGTCCGCCTGCTGGTGCAGGGGACGCGGGTTCGTGTCCCGGTCCAGGAGGTTCCTGCATGCCGCGGAGCGGCTGGGCCCGTGAGCCATGACTGCGGAGCCTGCACGTCCGGAACCTGTGCTCCAAGTCTTCTGTAAGTAAAAAGAGGGCAAAGGAAGCTGGACAAAATTTTGATGTGGCTGAGAGAAGTTTATACTGAAACTAACAATAACAACAATAACAACTATTAAAACAGATAGGAAATGTTTAATAAAGAAAAATTAATTCTATTTTCAAGGCATTTAAGAAACAGCTAAACTTAGTAGTAATTTTTCTATTAAATTGCTTTATTTGTCATAGAAAATGAAAAACATACATTGAGAAAAAATATTAACAATACATATATCTAAGGACTTATATTCAGAATATATAAAGAACTCCTATAACTCCATTTAAAAAACAATAAAAATGGGCAAAAATTAAAGACACTTTACAAAATAATATATAAGCATGACAAATACACACATGAAAAAGTGACAAACACCCTTTAATCATCAGGAAAATGCAAACTAAAATCACGATAATAGCACAGTAGATCCATCCACTAAGATTGTTAAATATAAAGACTAATCATTGTCAGCAAGGATGTGGAGCAATAGACTCTCCTAGACTGCTGGTAGTAGCAAAACGGCACACAGACTTTGCAAGACTGACAATTTCTTAAAGAGTGAAAAATAAATTACCCTATCGCTCAGCACTTCTATTCCTAGATATCTAACCAAGAGAAAAAAGAAAAATAAGTCTACAAAGTGACTTTAACTCAATTTCTTATAGCAAGTTTATTAGTAATGGACAAAAAGTGAAAAAACAAGCAAACTATATCCTTTAATAGGAGAGTGGATATACAATTTAGAGCATACTTATACAGCAGTGTATTTATTACTCAGAAGACAAATAACAAACTACTGATTATTAAGATAAAGTAGATGCTGATTTTTTCAAACACTTTGTTGTCACCTGTAATTTAAATTACATTTTTTCTTTGATCTTTTAATATGATATGTCAACACATGAAATTGTTATTTTTATAAGTTAAAAATGATCACACATTGGCAATTTCATGTTTCATATATGTCATTTTGATAATTTTCAAGCTATTGCAATATCCTTTTCTCCATGAAATTAACTTTCTATGATAAAGCTTTATTTTCCTTCTAATATTTTGGAAATTTTTCTTCTTTCTCTACAGTATGAATAGTTTAGTAGTCTATGAACTCCCTGTTTATTAAAAGTTTTATATAACTCATCTAGGAAAGTGCCTAGTTTTACTGCTAGTTTTGTGTTAGTATTTCTTAATTTTTGCAGTTTCTTTTCTTCTGTAAATTTTTGTTACTATATTTTATCATAACACCATTCATTTTATCCAGATCTTTAAATTTAATAATCGCACACACACAAAAAGTCTCAAATATCCAATGTCTTTGTTATCACACAAGTAAACTTTCATTTAAAAGCATTGCTTTATTTCAATCAGTAGTAACAAGTGACATTTGTCAATTAAGCACAACATCTACATTTTTAGATTATTCAGTCTTTTCTTGACTAACTACTCAGTCAGTTTACAGTCTTACTTCTTTCCACCTAATTTCTCCATGAGTTAGCATTCCTGATACAGGAATCTTATGTGGTATAATGCCATTAAGGTAAGTGTCAGATCAGTTGTCATTGTGCAATGCCATCTGATATGGCCTATACTGTGTCTGGTGTCTTCTGGGGCCTAGTAACTGCTCTATTCACCACGCAGACCTGCCCTTCTATCACTGGTGAAGCTTCTACCAGTGAGCTTCACTGGTCAGGTAGGTCATTGCTAATAACCATGTACAGCTCTGCCTCCAGGGTCTGAGTGGCTTTAAAATTCTGTTGACGACATTCTTGCTGCTCTTGAGAACTACAGGAATGTTTTTTTATCCTCTCTTATGCAGTGTGGGATCTTAAGAAAACTGAATGACTGGGGGTTGGTCTCCCTCCTTAATATGTACTCTTCCTCATTTAACAACTACCTAATTTTTATTTAGCTTTCAAAACTGATCTCAGAAAGCCTTTGATTATCAACTGTTTCTTCTGTCTGACAGTTAATCACTGTGATTTTACAGTGACTTGTGAATACTTTGGCAATGTTTTTCTAATAGCTTTCATCATTATCTTAAGAAAATAGTGTGTTTCTTATTTATAATTGTTTATTACCAGTTTCATCTGATTAGAATGTAGTCTCCACCACAAGCGTAAACATATTTTTTACATTTTTTCTGCTGCTCTACTCCAAGCCTGGAACATGTAGTAAGGATTGAACTAGTACTTGTTGAATGTATTTTTCTCTTGTCTAACTTCCTTACTAGACTGGGTTATTTGAGCCATGGACTATCTTTTTCTTTGTTATACCCCTAGTGATTAACAGAATGTCTAATGGTGGATACTCAGTCAAATATTATTGAATAAATGCTACAACACAGTCTTACCTCATTAAATTAATTACAAATTAGCAGTGGAAAAGAATGAACAGAAAAGCCTATTTGAAACCTTAGTCTAGAAGTAGGCCTTATACGTCTATGGCTATACCACCCTGAACACACCCGATCTCATCTGATTCAGAAGCTAAAAAGGGTTGGGCCTTGTTAGTACTTGGATGGGAGAAGTAGGTCTTAATCTATGCAAGGCCTTTCTTGAATTTTCCTATAGAATTTAGCCCTCCTAAGCTTATGTGATTGCATATATCACATTTAATTGAAATTATGCATTACATTTATCTTCCTTATTAGATTTTGAATCATTTGGGACAAGAATCATATGTTATTAATCTTTGTTATTAACATCTTTCAGTGTCTTTCAGAAAAAAATAAGGAATGTTAAAAAGAAAAAATGTCCACAAACAGGTATGTTTTGAGGTTTTCCAATTCATTGAAGGGAAGGTATATTTTTCATTAAAGAAAATGATCTCTTAATGGATACAGAAAACTATGTAATCATATTATCTTAATGGTGGAAGAAACTTAAATTAGCTGGCTAGAATGACTAAGTTTAGTGCATACTCTTAATGAGACTGAGGGCTTCTGTATGTGAGCTTTCTTTTCTGGATTTCTGTTGTTTCAGGATCTCAGTTATTTCCTTAATATGAGATAGTTGTAGTTTGAGATAGCATTGCTATTTTCTGGGAAGAGCTCTTTCTTGGATTATTTAACCTCCCTGAAATCATGGGACATGTTTTGTTCATCATTGTAATACTTGTGTTTAATAAATGCTTGATGGGTGGATGGATGCATGGATGAATAATAGATGAATTAATGAATAGCATGTGACCTCGGGCAAGTTAATTTTCATTCTATGATTCTTTGATTTCCTCTGTAAATCATTTCCTTATCCATGGTTCATTCTTCTAACCCTTGATATTTTACCGCTAATTAATACCTCAACCTTGGATCACCAAAAAATATATTTTCTAAATCATATAGTAGGTGGTCATTTAATTATTAGAGTTGTGTAAATAGACAAATATTACCACCCATCAATGGATAATACATTTAACATTGTAATACATATTTTTATTTTTTATAAAGCAATTTCTCCTATATTATTTTACTTAGCCTTTAAAAATATTATAAGCTAAATATTGTATCCATTATATATATAAAGATAGAGTCAGACAGGTCAATTTCCTAGAGAGAAGTTCTGTGCAGGTTGTTTAAGCTTGTTAAAATACAAAGATTTCTTGTGAAGAGTAAAAGATAAATCTTGAGACATGAATAATTAGAAAAAAAGGAAGGGGATTGTTAATGGAGTCTCTAACTCAATGAAAATATTCAATTGAGGGTAAATGTCAAATTGAAGATGAATTTACCATAACAATACTTGAACTTCTCTCATTCTGCTTGTCAAGTGATCAGATCCACTCCCAGAGGATGCAGAATAAGTCAAGAAGCTAATCCAAATCAAAAGAAGTCAAATTAAGTGGAAATATACATAAACAATTTGGATCATGGGGTCATAATAATAGAATTTAAAACAAGACACCTTCTACTTCAGATTCAACACTCTTAAGATTTTTATTTAGGCAGAGGAACTAAGCTCTCTGTTATTTATGTCAAACTTTGAATGCCCTTATAAGTTTGTGATAACTTTATGTGCTAATTGATGTGTGTCAATAATTTTACAGTAATTAGTTTGGACTCACATAGCCTTTGTGATTCTGGAGTCGGTAGCATCTAAAATTAAAGAAGATTCTTACAATCCAATGTTTTTGTCCTCATTGGTAAGAATATCGGTGCAAATGGGACCAAGACTTGCTTTGATTTCTGTGTGGATCAGTCAACTTTTGTCTGTTCTATCCCACTACCACATGATCCTAAAAGCATCCTGCAAAATATCTGACACATATTAGAAAAATAATAAGTACTTTTGATTTGAATTAAGTTTAATTCAATTTGAGATCTTGTATATATTCAACACTCTCTGTAACAGGATCATCAAGAACCTACTTGTATTACCAAATCAATTTAAAGCCTTGTCCTTATATAGCTATAAAATACATGATCTCAGCATCTAAAGAGAACCACAATTTCTATTTTCATTTTATAAGCATCTTGTAGTCAACCACAACTACAAAGGTAATTAGTGTAGAAATTGGATCCAGCCCTAATCTCAGGAATATTAATTCTCTTATTTTAGAAAAAAAATCAATGTACTTATAAATTGGTTATACAGAGAGAAGAGTGATAATCTCCAAAGCATGTGATTTAAATTTTGAATAATTTCTTTTAGAGTTCTTGTCTAATAATAATTATATTTCTGAGATAGTTCTCACTGATTTCAACACTACTCAAGTTGACTAATTCATTCAAAGGGAACGTTAATGGAAGGGAAGAACTCATTACAAATAAGCCTCAATACCTACTGTACTGCTATAAGAGCACATTTTGAGGTTGAGGCCTAAAAACCCGTAGCAAAATGTTTTCATATCTGCAATGTATTATTATCCCAATGTTGCAAAGAATTAAATCATAGACATATCATTTTTCTTTGAATTTCAAAGATTATCTTCTTCTACTATGATGTAAGTTTCAAGATCCTTAGCCATAAGATTTCTCCTTTATGTCAATGACAAATACAGCCCAGAAGCTAACATTAAATTAGATTGTAAAATTATCAGAAAATTGGTAAACTCTTTGCATTCAATTAATATCTCAGTGTGATATAAAGAAAAGGATTTGGGCTTTGGGAAAGAAAAGATTGTGGTGTGAAGCTTAAACTTGCTATAAATATATGTATTATATTTATATAATATTATACTATATTATATATGCTATATATATATTTAGTATAGCTTTGAGCAAGGTCCTTAACTTCTTCACTTCTCAATTTCATTTTCTTTAACACTAATCTACTAATATTTTGCAGAGTTGTTCTAAGTACTAGAGGAAAGCATAGTGCAGTAAAAGCATTGGCTACATGGTAGATGTGATATTCAGAAATCACTCATTCATATCTTCAACAAATATTTACCAAGCAATTAGATATTCCAAACATTAAGTTTGGAATTTATATTAATGAAAAAAAGACAATGGCCCTATGCTGAGGAAGCTTATATTCTTGTTTGGAGAACACCAAAATGACAAATAAATATGTACAATATTAAGTGGGTTTTGAGGACTAAGGAAGAAATAAAGTAGCAAAGAGGTCGAGGAATGCCAGTTTGAAGAGAAGGAAGACCTCTCAGACAAGGTGATATTGGAACAGAGACGAGAAGGATTTGAGGGCATGAGAGTATAGGATGTTTTCTGGCAGAGGGAATAGCAAATGCCAGACCCCTGAGACAGAAGCATACTTAGTGTGTTTAAGCAACAGTTTAAGCAACAGTGCGGAGGCCACTGTGAGTGAGCCAGAGCAGCAACATGCAGTGAAAGAAGAGGTAAGAGGCTAGCTATATAATATCTTGTAAACCACTTTAAGGGGTTTGGGTTTTACTCTGAGATGGAAAGTTATTGGAAGGTGTAAGGAGAGGAGTGACATGATCATTTTGAAATTTTAAAAGGATAATTCTGCCTGCTGAATTGAGAACTGATATAGAGAGGCAAAGGCAAAAGCAGTTAGACTTGTCAGGGGATCAATATCCCTTATCTTGATTAAAACATTCATTGTGTTGGAAATTCATTATTATTTCACCAAACTGAATATAATAGGGATGGCGCAGCATGGCAGAAACCCATGTGCATATATCACATCCCCTTCTGTATTGCAGCAACATGAGTCCAATTCTTAGAGCATTTAATTCAGCAATTGTTTATTGACTGTCAGCTTTTGAACTGTATTACTATATTGAGTAGCGTTGCAGAAAGAACTCTCCAAGAAAGGTTTTCTACTTAAAATGCCTGTACTCTCATTCAAGTTAACAAACATTACTGAATGTCTAATATGAGTAGATATCTGTGTTCACAGCAGGGGAGATGCAAAGGGCAGGTTCTCTGCCATCAAGCAGCCATCTGAAATAATGTTTATGAAAAGGAGGTAGCATGAACAATATTCCTGAGTCAATATTAATTTAGAAATTATACATGGAACATAACAACTGTGAAAAAAATTCTCTAGGAACCAAAAAAAAAAAAAGGGAAGGGGAAAATAAGCCAAAATGATAATGCCGTATTTGAGTAATGGGAAAATAAAACTGTTGCTGGATTTAGTTTTTCCTTTATTTTTATTTATATTTGGAAATATCTTTTTAAAAATGTCACTGTCCAAATGTCTTAAAATGAAGATGTATCTACCTAATCCATCCAATATGGTGGATTAGGTTATTCAGACCAAATTTTCTGACAGAAAAAAAGTAAAGTTTAGTACACATTATAAAAGGTACCCCCTAAGAACTTTTAAATGTCCTACCAGGAAAAATCTGATGGAAAGTAGAAAACCAAAAGGGTTACTTAGCCTTAAAAGTGAACTACTTTTCTGACCTAAGAAAATTTTCCAATTCTGGAAATCTTTGAAGACCTATCAGGAAAAGAAGTGTAGATTCAAAGGCCAGCAGCTTTTAAGTTAATGGATTTAACAAGAGACCCTCCCCACATTTACTTAGAATTTCAAAGTCAAATGCACTTGATAAAGATGCCCTCAACTCATTCCAAGAGGAGGGTAATGAAGGTTGTTTTGGCAATAGACAGCAAAGGGAAAAAAGGTACAAGCATCTCAGATATTAGAATTATCTGAAATAAAAAAAAAACTTTTCAGACATAAAAATGCTGAAGACATTCAAGACAAGAATACCTGCATTATAAGAAATGATAAAGTAAGTCCCTGAGGCAGAAGAAAAAGACTACAGGCTAGAAATCTGGATATAAATAAGGAAATGAAGAGCACTCTAGAATGGAATATTACTTAGCACTAAAAAGAAATGAGCTATCAAGCCATGAAAAGACACTAAGAAACTGTAAATGAATATTACTAAGTAAAAGAAGCCAACCTGAAAAAGCTACATGCTGTATGATCCCAACAATATGACGTTCTGGAGAAGACAAAACTATGGTGACAGTAAGCATATTAGCTGCTGCTGGGGTTGTGGGTGGGGAAGGATGATTTTGCAGAGGAGAAAGGATTTTAAAGGCAGTTAAACTATTCTCTGTGATACTACAACGGTGGTAACATCATACATTATAACTTTATGAAATTGTACATTTGTCAAAACCCATCAAATGTACAACACCAAGAGTGTACTGTAATATTAATTACAGAATCTGGGTGATAATGATGCGTCAATGCAGGTTCATCAATTGGAACAAAGGTACTACTGTGGTGCAGGGTGTTGATAAGGGATTGTGTGCAAAAAATATATATATATATATATATATGTATATGTGTGTGTGCATATATATAATTTATTTTCATTATTTATTTATATATTTTATAATGTTATATATTTTATTATATAGCATATATAACACATACATTGTATATAGATCCATTTTCTAGGGATGACCTTTTATAATGTTTTATAATGCCAACTCCATGGACAATTGTGAATCAAGTTAAAATGTGACTATTTTTAAGTATAGTATGTAAATCTTATTATGGAAATCTTTCTGCTTGCAATGTCTCCTTGTGAGACTATACTCAAATTATATTCACAGACATAAAATCTTTCTTCCTGTACTAACATCATCAGTGAAGCACTGGTATCAAAATTATTTTCTATAGCCACCTGTAGCTGCGGCCAGCATTATTTCAGGGATTTGGGAATTCTAAACAAGATAAACTCAGAAAAAGGGTACACAATGTGAATTCATAACCATATGTCTACGTTTGGATAAAATATTGAATAATGGAATATAAGACAATACATATTTTAAAGTAGTTTTGGCCGTCAAAGTAAAGACTTAGAAGTACTTTTGTTAAAGACAGATGTAACAAGTTTGCTGGGAGACTTTTTATCCCTCAATAGAAGGCTATACCAGTATTCCTAAGCAAATACATTAAAAACGACAATAAATACGATGCTATATGCTGACAATATGGAAGTCTTTCAAACGCACATTCTAGAGGAAAAAGAACACCCTTGAAAATAATTCAGTGAAATATAATCAATGAAGTATGCCACCATTAAAAAAAGAATAAGGCAATATAAACAACTTTATGCCAATACATTTAAGCCTTAAAAGAAATAAATATACTCCTTGAGAACACAAAGTAATCAAGCTTAATCAAGAAGAACAAGACAATCTTAATAGTCTTATGCTTATTAAAAACTGAATATGCAATTGGAAAACTTTATTAAAGAAAACTTCATAAATTTTACCATATATTAAATAAAGAAATATCATGAATTCCACACAAACTCTTTAAGAAAACTAAAGGGGCAGGAATTTTTAAAAACACTTCTATGAGTCAAACTTCCCCCAGATACCAAATCTAGAAAATAACAGTATAAGAAAACAAACAAAACTAGACTAATGTTCTTCTTTTCATAACAAAATTTTAGTAAATTGTATCCAAAGATATATAACAATGTAATATATTATGACTAAGTGTGGTATACCCAGGAAATGCAAGGTTGGTTTAATATTTTATAAATAGTCAACATAATTCATCAAATAAAAATATTTAAAGAATGAAAAATCACATTATCATCTTGATAGAGGAAAACGTTTGATAATATCCTACACGCAAAAGTTTGAGATTAGAAAATATTCTCTAACCACAATGAAATTATGCTATAATTACTAGCAAAATTATTACCCAAAATTCCCAATTATTTGAAATTAGGAAACAAATTTCTTACTAACTCAGGGAGAAGAAAATATAGAAACCAGAAAAGTTTTCAATTTTAGCACACCAAAAATACTACATTTAGAATTATGAGATACATTTAAAGAACTATTTGAAGGAATAGGGAGGAAATGTCCTGAAAATACCCTGTGCTGGCAGACATGTGACATAAAAGGAAATAGCCAAACTGCTGGGGGTTATGTAATTTGGTACAACTGCTTTTGAAAATTGTTTAGTAATGTTTATTAAAGGTGAACATGTACTTAGCCTATGGCCCAGTCCGTTCACACTTAATTATAAACCCAGCAGGAATGCATGCATATAGGCACAAAGGGCATATATAAGAAAGTTTATAGAAATATGGTTTTTAATAATCCCAAAATGAAAACAGCTACAATGTTCATCATCAGTAGAATAAATACTACATTGTGGTATGAAATACTATTTATTATAGAAAATATGGCAAAGGAAGTCAGAATAATTGTTATCTTTATTGGAAGGTAATGACCGAAGGGGCACATGAGAGTTGCTCTTATGTTCTGTAATATCCCATATCTTGACCATGCTGACCCTTATACGAATGTGTTCACTTTGTGAAACTTTTTAAACTATATAATTAAGATCTGTACCTTTTAGCATGTATGTTATTCCTAATAAAACACTTTACAATAAAAGTTAAAAGAAAATAAACTAAAGTGTTTTTATATAAAGTCTAAAAAAAAGTAAAAAGCAAGCTATGTTGTTTCAATATGTGTCCATAGTTGGTAAATATATGAAGAAAAACAAGGTTGTGATTATCCCAAATGTCAGTATAATGCTTAAACTTGAAGATAGCCTTTTTCAAGTAGGAGCACAGAAGGAGCTCCAACGTCCTAACAATACTGTATTCCTACATATAGATGCTACTGACCTAGGTATTCTTTTATAATTATTTTAAAACCCAAACACGTATGTGTTAGTGTGTTTTAGTACATGTGGGAAAGAACACAGAGACAGAAAAGTACATACATATACACACAAACACACAATGGCAATACAATTACATACCCACCAGGATAATTAAACTGAAAGACATCGGGGAAAAATTTAAATTATGGGTGAGAATATTGCTCCTGTAATTTCTTTCAGCATAGCATATTGCTTTAAAATTTAGCAGCTTAAATTAATAAGTACAGAGCAATCTCTCATGAACAAAGATATAAAAATATTCAACAAAACTGTAGAAAATCAAGTCTAACAATGTATAAAAATAATTATACACCAAGACTTAGTGGGATTTAATGCAGATATGTAAGACTGGTTCAATGTTAGAAAATCAGTGAATAAAATCTAACTAATCCACCATATCAATAAGGTAAAGAAGAAATAGCAAATGATTATATCAGTTAACATGGAAAAGTTTTTGACAAAACCCAACCTCCACCTATGATAAAAAATTTTTAGCAAACTATGACTAGAAGGAAAATTTCTCAACTTGATAAAGCACATCTATAAAAAATGTACAGGAAATATCATACTTGATTATGAGAGACTGGATGGACACCTTCTCCCTAAGATAAGGAACAGTGTGTTTTCTCTCACTGTTTTATTTACAAGAATATTACTGAAATCCTTGCTGGTGCAACAAGACTAAATAAATAAATATATAAATAAAATGTATACAGAATGTAAATAAAGAAATAAAGTTATTTTATTCACAAGTTTCATGACTGCCTATGGAGTAAATCACAAAGATTTTATAAAAATTTCCTGGAAATAATAAGTGAGTGAAGCAAGGCTGCAGAATATAAGGTAAATATCCTCATGCGCTCCTTCTTGAAAAAGGCTATCTTCAAGTTTAAGCATTATTCTGACCTTTGGGATAATCACAACCTTGTTTTTCTTCATATATTTACCAACTATGGACACATATTAAAACAACATAGCTTGCTTTTTACTTTTTTTAGCCTTTATATAAAGACACTCTAGTGTTTTTTTCTTTTAATTTTTATTGTAAAGTGTTTTATTAGGAGTAACATACATACTAAAAGGTACAATATTAATTATATAGTTTAAAAAGTTTCACAAAGTGAATACATTCATATAAGGATCAGCATGGTCAAGATATGGGATATTACAGAACATAAGAGCATCTCTCATGTGCCCCTTCAGTCATTACCTTCCAATAAAGACCTAGAGATTGTCATACTGAGTGAAGTCAGACAGAGAAAGAGAAATATAGTATGATATCACTTATAAGCGGAATCTAAAAAGAAATGATACAAAATGAACGTATTTACAGAACAGAAACAGACTCACAGACTTAGAGAATGAACTTAAGGTTACCAGGGCAGGAAGAGTAGAGGGAAGGAATAGTTAGGGAGTTTTGGATTGACGTGTACACACTGCTATCTTTTAAAAGGATAACCAACAAGGACCTACTGCATAGCACAGGGAACTCTGCTCAATGTTATGTGGCAGCCTGGATGGGAGGGGAGTCTGGGGGAGAATGGATACATGTATATGTATGGCTGAGTCACTTTGCTGTGCACCTGAAACAATCAGAACATTCTTAATCAGCTATACACCAATATAAAATAAAAACTTAAAAAAAATGAGTGAAGCAAGATGCAGAATATAAGGTAGATACACAAAAGTCAATCCCATTTTTATACAAGCAACAAAAAATTAACATTTGAAATATAATTTAAGAATTATTATTTTACAATATCAAATGTGAAAATGAAATACTCAAGTATTAAAAAAAAGTGTACACGCTTTCCTAGTGGTGCAGTGGAATCCACCTGCCAATGCAGGGAACACGGGTTCGATCCCTGGTCTGGGAAGATCCCACATGATGCGTAGCAACTAAACCCATGCGCCACAACTACTGAGTCCACGAGCCACAACTACTGAAGCCCATGTGTCTAGAGTCCATGCTCCACAACAAGAGAAAACACCACAATGAGAAGCCTGCACACTGCAACAAAGAGTAGCCCACGCTCGCCGCAACTAGAGAAAGCCTACCCACAGTAACGAAGACCCAATGCAGCCAAAAATAAAATGAATTAAATAGAATAAATAAATTTATTTTAAAAAAGTCACAAGACGTCAATATTGTTAGGATGTCATTTTTTAAAACTTGATCAATAGATTCAACACAATCCTTATCAAAATTCTAGCAAGCTATTGTGTAGATATAAACAAATCAATTCTAAAATTTATATGGAAAGGAAAAAGACCTAGAATCCCTATTTCTTTTTTTGTGGTGGTACGTTTGAGATGTCTCTTAACAAGTTTCAAGTGTATAAAACAATATTGTTAACATTTCCACAATGCTGTGTATTAGATTCCCAGAATTTGTCCATCTTCTATCTGGAAGTTTGTACACTTTGATCAACCTCTCCCTATTTTCCCCATGCCCACCCTTCCCCTGGTAACCACCATTCTACTCTCTGTTTATATGAGTTTAGGTTTTTTAGATTCCACATATAAGTGACATCACACAATATTTGTCTTTCCCTGTCTGACATCTCACTTAGGCCCTCAAGGTTCATCCATGTTGTCCCAATAGAAGAATTCCCTTCTTTCTCATGGCTGAATAATATTCCATTGTGTGTTTGTGTGTGTGTGTTTGTGTGTATCATATCTTTATCCATTATTCCTTAAAGGACACTTAGGTTGCTTATATATTTTGGCTATTCTGAGTAATGCTGCAAATAAACATGAGAGTGTAGATATATTTTCAAAATCATATTTTCATTTTCTTTGGACTAGGGTTCCTTTTTCTCCACATCCTCACCAACACTTGTTAATTGTGGTCATTTTGAGAACAGCCATTCTGCCCGGTGTGAGGTGTTAGCTCATTGTTGTTTTGATTTGCATTTCCCAGATAATTAGTGATGTTGAGCACCTTTTCATGTGCTTGTTGGCTATCTGTTTGTCTTCACTGGAAATATGTGTTTTCAGTTCTTCCACCTTTTTTTTTTTTTTTTTTTTGCGGTACACAGGCCTCTCACTGTTGTGACCTCTCCCGTTGCAGACCACAGGCTCCGGACGCGCAGGCTCAGCAGCCATGGCTCACAGGCCTAGCCGCTCCGCGGCATGTGAGATCTTCCCAGACCAGGGCACGAACCCGTGTCCCCTGCATCGGCAGGCGGACTCTCAACCACTGCACCACCAGGGAAGCCCCTTCTACCCATTTTTTTAATGAGGTTGTTTTTTTGTATTGAGTTGTATGGATTCTTTATATAATTTTGATATTAACCCCTTATCAAGCATATCATTTGCAAATATCTTCCCCCACTCACTAGGTTGCCTATTTTGTTTGTTGATGGTTTTCTTCACTACACAAAAGGTTTGAAGTTTGATTAGGTACAATTTTTTTTTGGTTTTGTTTTTTTTCCTCTTGCCTGAGGACACTGATTTAAAAAAAAAAAATAGTGCTAAGACCTATGTCAAGAATTTACTGCTTAGGATTTTTCTAGGAGTTTTATGGGCTCTTGTCTTACATTTAGGCCTTTGACCCATTTTGAATTCATTTTTGTACATGTTATGAGAAAATGGTCTAATTTCATTTTTTCACATGAAGCTGTTGAATTTTCCCAACTCCACTTATTGAAAAGACTATCATTTCTCCATTGTGTATTCTTGCCCTTTTTGTCATAGATGAATTGAACATGGTGTGTGTGGGTTGATTTCTGGGCTCTCTATTCTGTTCCACTGACCTATGTGTTTGTTTTTGTGCCAGTACCTTTTGTTTTGATAACTGCATCTTTGTAGTATAGTTTGAAATTAAGGAGCAGGATACCTCCAGCTTTTTTCTTTTTTCTCTCAAAATTGCTTTGGCTATTCAGAGTCTTTTGTGTTTCCGTACCAATTTTAGGAATATTTGTTCTAGTTCTGTAAAAAATATAATTGGTATTTTGATAGGAATTACATTAAATCTGTATATTGCTTTGGGTAGTATGGACATTTTAAAAATATTAATTCTTCAAATCCATGAACACAGGATATCTTTCCATTTCTTTTTATCATCTTCAAGTTCCTTCATAAATATCTTATAGTTTTTAGAGAAAGGTCTTTCACCTCTTTGGTTAAATTTATTCCTAAGAATTTTACCCTTCTTGATGTGATTGTAAATTAGGTTGTTTTCTAGCTTTCTCTTTCTGATACTTCATTTCTGGTGTACAGAAAAGCAACAGATCTCTGTATATTAATCTTGTATCATCCAACTTTACTGAATTCATTTATTAGTTCTAACAGTTTTTGGGTGGAGACTATAGAGTTTTCTGTATATAGTATCAGGTCATCTGGAAATAGTGACAGTTTTACTTCTTCCATTCCAATTTGGATGCTTTTTATTTCCTTTTTTTACCTGATTACTGTGGGTAGGATCTCCAATACTATGATAAATAGAAATGGCAAAAGTGGGCATCCTTGTCTTGTTCCAGATCTTAGAGCAAAAGACTTCAGCTTTTCAACATTGAGTGTGATGTCAGCTATGGGTTTGTTATAAGCAGCACTGGTACAGGAGGTGCTGGAGCAGGAGCCCAGTGTGAGCTGGGGATCATGTTGGAGGGATCCTGGCAAGCCAGCCAGAGCACTCAGCAGTTTTTAATCTACTTCCTCCATGCTGAGATTAGAAACAAGGAAACCTGTATATGTGTTATTCAAGAGCAGAGTCTTGGTTTCTTACAGTACTCGGGTAAGTCCCACTGGTTTTCAAACAAGCTAAGAGGACTCATCTTCCTCATTTCAGACCCTAAAGCTGGAGTACCGGCCAAGTGACTATACCTCCTTGATCCCCAAGCAAGATCCCTGAGACTGTGATGGTCCCCTCCTCATCTGGGTCACCCACTAGGGTTGGGAATCCTGATTAGATCACTTCTTCTCCCTTCCTATCAGATTTCATGTGGCTCCTTCTTTAAATCCTCGGTTGTAGAGGACTTCAGGTCATTCTTAGCAAGAGTTGTTCTATATGCAGTTGAGTTTAGATGTGTTCAAGAGGAGAGGTGAGCTCAGGGTCCTTCTATTCTCTCATCTTGATCCCACCTCCCTTTTATCATTTCCTTAAGATGGGTATAGTGGTGATATATTCTCTCAGCTTTTGATTATCAAGAAATGTCTTTATTTCTCCTTTATTTCTGAAAAATAACTATTCTGGATAAAGTATTCTTGGTTGGCATTTTTTTCTTTCATCACTTTGAATATATCATCTCACTCTTGCCTGTCTGTAAGGATTCTGCTGAAAAATATGCTGATAGCCTAATGAGGATTCCTTTGTAAGTTACAATCTTTCTCTTGCTACTTTTAGCATTCTCCATTTGTCTTTGATTTTTGACAGTTTTAATATAATGTGTATTGAAAAAGACAATTTTTGATTGAAATAATGGGGTAATTTATTACCTTCATGAACATGGATGTCCAAATCTCTTCTTAGGTTTGGAAAGTTCCCAGCCATTATTTCTTTAAATAAGCTTTATCCCCCCTTCTGTTTATCTTCCTCTGGAATGTCAATGATTTGTATATTGGCTTTTTTTTTTTTTTTGGTGGGGAGAGGATAGTGTCCTATAGACCAGATAAGCTTTCTTACTCTTTTTCATTCCTTTCCCATTGTTCTTCTCTGACTGGGTTATTTCAAAGTTCCTGTCTTCTAAATCATTGATTCTTTCCTATGCCTGATCTACACTAATTTTTAAAGAACATCTTCTGTTTGATGTTCTCTATTGTAGTTTTCATTTCCTTCATTGAGTTGTTTTTTTTACATAATTAATTAATTAATTAACATCTTTATTGGAGTATAATTGCTTTAAAATGGTGGGTTAGTTTCTGCTTTATAACAAAGTGAATCAGCTATACATATACATATATCCCCATATCTGCCCCCTCTTGTGTCTCCCTCCCAACCTCCCTATCCCACCCCTCTAAGTGGTCACAAAGCACTGAGTTGATCTCCCTGTTCTATGCAGCTACTTCCCACTAGCTACCTATTTTATATTTGGTAGTGTATATATGTCCATGCTGCTATACCACTTTGTACCAGCTTATCCTTCCCATTCCTGTGTCCTCAAATCCATTCTCTACAACTGCATCTTTATTCCTGTCCTGCCCCTAGGTTCTTCATAACCATTTTTTAATTTTTTTTTAGATTCCATATATATGTGTTAGCATACAGTATTTCTTTTTCTCTTTCTGACTTACTTCACTCTGTGTGACAGTCTCCAGGTCCATCCACCTCACTACAAATAACTGAATTTTGTTTCTACTTATGGCTAGTATTCCATTGTATATATGTGCCACATCTTCTTTATCCATTCATCTATCGATGGACACTTAGGTCGTTTCTATGTCCTGGCTATTGTAAATAGAGCTGCAATGAACACTGGGGTATATGTGTCTTTTTGAATTATGGTTTTCTCAGGGTATAGTATCCAGTAGTGGGATTGCTGAGTCATATGGTAGTTCTATTTTTAGTTTTTTAAGGAACTTCCATACTTTTTTCCATAGTGGCTGTATCAATTTATATTCCCACCAACAGTGCAAGAGAGTTCCCTTTCCTCCACACCCTCTCCAGCATTTACTGTTTGTAGATTTTTTGATGATGGCCATCCTGACTGGTGTGAGGTGATACCTCATTGTAGTTTTGATTTGATTTCTCTAATGATTAGTGATGTTGAGCATCCTTTCATGTCTTTGTTGGCAATCAGTATATCTTCTTTGGAGAAGTGTCTATTTAGGCCTTCTGCCCATTTTTGGACTGGGTTTTTTGGGTTTTTTTGATATTGAGATTCATGAGCTGCTTGTAAATTTTGGAGATTAATCCTTTGTCAGGTGTTTCATTTGGAAATATTTTCTCCCATTCTGAGGGTTGTTTTTCATATTGTTTATGGTTTCCTTTGCTGTACAAAAGCTTTTAAGTTTTATTAGGTCCCATTTGTTTATTTTGGTTTTTATTTTCATTTCTCTAGGAGGAGGGTCAAAAAGTATCTTGCTGTGATTTATGTCATAGAGAGTTCTTCCTATGTTTTCCTCTAAGAGTTTTATACTGTGTGGCCTTACATTTAGGTCTTTAATCCATTTTGTGTTTATTTTTGTGTATGGTGTTATAGAGGGTTCTAATTTCGTTCTTTTACATGTAGCCGTCCAGTTTTCCCAGCACCAATTAGTGAAGAGACTGTATTTTATCCATTGCATATTCTTTCTTCCTTTGTCACAGATTAGGTAACCATAGGTGTGTGAGTTTATCTCTGGGCTTTCTATCCTGTTCCATTGATCTATATTGATGTTTTTGTGCCATTACCATACTGTCTTGATGACTGTAGCTTTGTAGTATAGTCTGAAGTCGAGGAGCCTGATTCTTCCTGCTCGCTTTTCTTTCTCAAGATTGTTTTGGCTATTGGGGGCCTCTGGTGTTTCCATACAAATTGTGATTTCTTTTGTTCTAGTTCTGTGAAAAATGACATTGATAGTTTGATAGGGATTGCATTGAATCTGTAGATTGATTTGGGTAGTATAGTCATTTTCACAATATTGATTCTTCCAATCCAAGAATATGGTGCTCCTGTCTCTCTGTTTGTATTATCTTTAATTTCTTTCATCAGTGTCTTATAGTTTTCTGCATACAGGTCTTTTGTCTGCTTAAGTAGGTTTATTCCTAGGTATTTTATTCTTTTTGTTGCAATGGTAAATGGGGGTGTTTCCTTAATTTCTCTTTCAGATTTTTCATGCATAGTGTACAGGAATGCAAGAGATTTCTGTGCATTAATTTTGTATCCTGTTACTTTACCATATTCATTGATTTGCTCTAGTAGTTTTCTGGTGGCATCTTTAGGATTCTCTATGTATTGTATCATGCCATCTGCAAACAGTGACAGCTTTAATTCTTCTTTTCTGATTTGGATAACTTTTATTTCTTTTTATTCTGACTGCTGTGGCTAAATCTTCCAAAACTATGTTGAATAATAGTGGTGAGAATGGAAAACCTTGTCTTGTTCCTGATCTTAGAGGAAATGGTTTCTCTTTTCCACCATGGAGAACGATGTTGGCTGTGGGTTTGTCATATATGGCCTTTATTATGTTGAGGAAAGTTCCCTCTTTGCCTACTTTCTGGAAGGCTTTTTACTATAAATTGGTGTTGAATTTTGTTGAAAGCTTTTTCTGCATCTGTTGAGATGATCATATGGTTTTTATATGTCAATTTGTTAATATGGTGTGTCACATTGATTGATTTGAGTATATTGAAGAATCCTGCATTCCTGGGATTAACCTCACTTGATCATGGTGTATTTTCCTTTTAATGTGCTGTTGGATTCTGTTTGCTAGTATTTTGTTGAGGATATTTGCTTCTATATTCATCAGTGTTATTGACCTGTAGTTTTCTTTCTTTGTGACATCTTTGCCTGGTTTTGGTATCAGGGTGATGGTGGACTTGCAGAATGAGTTTGGGAGTGTTCCTCCATCTGGTCTATTTTAGAAGAGTTTGAGAAAGATAGGTGTTAGCTCTTCTCTAAGTGTTTGATAGAATTCGCCTGTGAAGCCATCTGGTCCTGGGCTTTTGTTTGTTGCAAGATTTTTAATCACAGTTTCAATTTCAGTGCTTGTGATTGGTCAGTTCATATTTTCTATTTCTTCCTGCTTCAGTCTTGGAAGGTTTTGCTTTTCTAAGAATTTGTCCATTTCTTCCAGGTTGTCCATTTTATTGGCATAGAGTTGCTTGTAGTAAACGCTCATGAAGTGTCAGTTGTTACTTCTCCTTTTTCATTTCTAATTCTATTGATTTGAGACTTCTCCCCTTTTTCTTGATGAGTCTGGCTAATGGTTTATCAATTTTGTTTATCTTCTCAAAGAATCAGCTTTTAATTTTATTGATCTTTGCTATTGTTTCCTTCATTTATTTTTTATTTATTTCTGACCAGGTTTTTATGATTTCTTTCCTTCTGGTAACTTTGGGCACTTTTTGTTCTTCTTTCTCTCATTGCTTTAGGTGTAAGGTTAGGTTGTTTATTTGAGATGTTTCTTGTTTCTTTAGGTAGGATTGTACTGCTATAAACATCTGTCTTAGAACTGCTTTTGCTGAATCCTATAGGTTTTGGTTCCTCGTGTTTTCATTGTCATTTGTTTCCAAGTATTTTTTTATTTCCTCTTTCATTTCTTCAGTTATCTCTTGGTTATTTAGTAGTGTATTGTTTAGCTTCCTTGTATTTGTATTTTTTACAGATTTTTTCCTGTAATTGATATCTAGTCTCATAGTGTTCTGGTTGGAAAAGATACTTGATACAATTTCAATTTTCTTAAGTTTACCAAGGCTTGATTTGTGACCCAAGATATGATCTATCCTGGGGAATGTTCCACGAGCACTTGGTAAGAAAGTGTATTTTGTTTTTGGATGGAATGCCATATAAATATCAATTAAATTCATCTTATTTAATGTATCATTTAAAGCTTGTGTTTCCTTATTTATTTTCATTTTAAATGATCTGTCCATTGGTTAAACTGGGGTGTTAACATCCCATACTATGATAGTGTTACTGTCAATTTCCCATTTTATGCCTGTTAGCATTTGCCTTATGTATTGAGGTGCTCCTATGTTGGGTGCAAAATGTTTACAATTGTTATATCTTCTTCTTGGATTGATCCCTTGTTCATTATGTAGTGTCTTTCTTTGTCTCTTACTATAGTCTTTATTTTAAAGTCTATTTTGTCTGATATGAGAATTGCCATGCCAGCTTTCTTTTGATCTCTATTTGCATCAAATATCATTTTCTGTTCCCTCACTTTCGCTCTGTATGTGTCCCTATGTCTGAAGTGGGTCTCTTGTAGATAGCATATATATGGGTCTTGTTTTTGTAATCATTCAGCCAGTCTATGTCTTTTGGTTGGAGCATTTAATCCATTTACATTTAAGGTAATTATCGATATGTTTGTTCCTATTACCATTTTCTTAATTGTTTTGGGTTTGTTATTGTAGGTCTTTCCTTCTCTTGTGTTTCCTGCCTAGAGAAGTTCCTTTAGCATTTGTTGTAAATCTGGTTTGGTGGTGCTGAATTCTCTTAGCTTTTGGTAAGAGAAATTAAAGGTTTTAATGTCTCCATTGAATCTGAATGAGATCCTTGCTTGGTAGAGTAATATTTGTTGTAGCTTTTTCCTTTCCATCACTTTAAATATATCCTGTCACTCTCTTCTGGCCTGAAGATTTCTGCTGAAAGATCAGCTGGCTGGATACCTTATGGGGATTCCTTTGTGTCTTACTTGTTGTTTTACCCTTGCTGCTTTTAATATTTTTTCTTTGTATTTAATTTTTGATTGTTTGAATAATATGTGTCTTGGCATGTTTCTCCTTGGATTTATCCTGTATGGGACCCTCTGCGCTTCCTGGACTTGATTATTTCCTTTCCCATATTCGGGCAATTTTCCACTATAATCACTTCAAATATTTTCTCATTCCCTTTCTTTTTCTCTTCTTCTGGGACCCCTATCATTCGAATGTTGGTGTGTTTAATGTTGTCTCAGAAGTCTCTGACACTGTCCTCAATTCTTTTCATTCTTTTTTTCTTTATTCTTCTCTGTGGTAGTTATTTCCACTATTTTATCTTCCAGGTCATTTATCCATTCTTTTGCCTCCATTATTCTGCTATTGATTCCTTCTGGAGAATTTTTAATTTCATTTATTGTGTTGTTCATCACTGTTTGTTTGCTCTTTAGTTCTCCTATGTCCTTGTTAAACCTTTCTTGTGTTTCCTCCCTTCTATTCCTAAGATTTTGGATCTTCTTTACTATCATTATTCTGAATGCTTTTTCAGGTAAACTGCCTATTTCCTCTTCATTTTTTTGGTCTGGTGGGTTTTTACCTTGCTCCTTCATCTGCTGTGTGTTTCTGTGTCTTCTCATTTTGCTTAACTTCATGTGTTTGGGGTCTCCATTTTGCAGGCTGCAGGTTCGTAGTTCCCATTGTTTTTGGTGTCTGTCCCCAGTGGTTAAGGTCGGTTCAGTGTGTTGTGTAAGCTTCCTGGTGGAGGGGACTGGTGCCTGTGTTCTGGTGGATGAGGCTGGATCTTGTCTTTCTGGTGGCAGGACCAATTCTGGCAGTGTGTTCTGGAGTGTCTGTAACCTTATTATGATTTTAGACAGCCTCTCTGCTAATGGGTTGAGTGGTGTTCCTGTCTTGGTAGTTGTTTGGCATAGGGTGTCCAGCACTGTAGCTTTCTGGTCATTGAGTTGAGCTGGGTCTTAGCTTTGAGACAGAGCTATCTGGGGGAGCTTTTGCCATTTTATATATGTGGGGCCAGGAGGTCTCTTGTGGACCAATGTCCTGAACTTGGCTCTCCCACCTTGGAGGCAAAGGTCTGACACCTGGCTGGAGCACTAACACCCTGTCAGCCCCATGGCTCAGAAGAAAAGGAAGAAAGAAAGAAAGAAAGAAAGAAAGAAAGAAAGAAAGAAAGAAAGAAAGAAAGAAAGGAAAATAAATAAACTTATTAAAATAAAAAGTAATTATTAAAAATTAAAAATTAAAAATAATTTTAAAAAGACAAAAAAAGAGAAAGAAAGTAAGAAGAGAGCAACCAAACCAAAAAACAAATCCAACAATGATAACAAGCACTAAAAATTATACTAAAAAAATAAATAAATAAAGGACAGACAGACCCCTAGGACAAATGGTAAAAACAAAGCTATACTGTCAAAATCACACCCAGAAGCATACACATACACACACAAAAAGAGAAAAAGGAAAATAATATATATATATATATATATCATTACTCACAAAGTCTACTGCCTCAATTTTGGGATGATTCATTGTCTATTCAGTTATTCCACAGATGATGCAGTGTACATCAAGTTGATTGTGGAGTTTTAATCCACTGCTCCTGAGGCTGCTGGGAGAAATTTCCCTTTCTCTTCTTTGTTCACACAGCTACCAGGGTTCAGCTTTGGATTTGGCCCCGCCTCTGCGTGTAGGTCGCCTGAGGGTGTCTGTTCTTCGCTCTGACAGGATGGGGTTAAAGGAGCAGCTGATTCGGGGGATCTGGCTCACTCAGGCCGGGGGGAGGGAGGGGTATGGATGCTGGGTTAGCCTGCGGCAGCAGGGGCCAATGTGACGTTGCACCAGCCTGAGGTGCGCGGTGCGTTCTCCCGGGGAAGTTGTCCCTGGGTCATGAGACCCTGGCAGTGGCGGGCTGCACAGGCTCCCAGGAGAGGAGATGGGGATAGTCACCTGTGCTTGCACACAGGCTTCTTGGTGGTGGCAGCAGCAGCCTTAGCGTCCCATGCCCATCTCTGGGGTCCGCACTGATAGCCGCGGCTCACGCCCATCTCTGGAGCTCGTTTAGGCGGTGCTCTGAATCCCCTCTCCTCGCACACCCTGAAACAATTGTCTCTTGCCTCTTCGGCAGTTCCAGACCTTTTCCCGGACTCCCTCGGGGCTAGCTGTGGTGCACTATCCCCTTCAGGCTGTGTTCACGCAGCCAACCCCAGTCCTCTCCCTGGGATCTGACCTAAGCCCGAGCCTCAGCTCCCAGACCCGCCCGCCCCGGCGGGTGAGCAGACAAGCCTCTCGGGCTGGTGAGTGCCAGTCGGCACCGATCCTCTGTGTGGGAATCTCTCCTCTTTGCCCTCTGCACCCCTGTTGCTGTGCTCTCCTCCGTAGCTCTGAAGATTCTCCCTGACACCCCCTGTCTCTTCCAGTGAAGGGAATTCCTAGTGTGTGGAAACCTTTCCTCCTTCACAGCTCCCTCTCAGAGGTGCAGGTTCTGTGTCTATTCTTTTGTATGTTTTTTCTTTTTTCTTTTGCCCTACCCAGGTACGTGGGGAATTTTTTGCCTTTTGGGAAGTCTGAGGTCTTCTGCCAGTGTTCAGTAGGAGTTGTTCCACATGTAGATGTATTTTTGATGTATTTGTGGGGAGGAAGGTGATCTCCACATCTTAATTCCTCCGTCGTCTTGAAGGTCTCCCACTCACTCACTGAATTCTTCAGCTCCAGAATTTTAGTTTGGTTCTCTGAGAACCTGGGTTTCCATAAAGACTCTCTTTCCTGGATGACTTCCCATGTCAGTGTTCTCCAGGTACACCAAGACTATGGCTGAGAGGGGCTAGAGTGAGTTCATAAGCTACTACAGGATCCACTGCTGGTATTGGGGTCTGTCTGCCTATTTCCTGATGCACATGTGGGTGAGACTACTCCTGGGTCCTTTTGTGTTTCATGCTAGATTCCACAACTACTACAGAGGCATTTTGTTTATGGATGCATGCCAAATCTTTGTTATTGAGGGTGGGGATAAACAAGAAATTTCTTATGCTGCTATGATGCTGTCACAGTTTTTAAAATTTTATATGTAAATGTATATTAACCATAAAAATTTCTTAGTTTTCAAACAGAATTTTTAATTAAATTCAATTTATATATTTTTTACTATATGAATTTTATTTCAAAATATTGACTTAAGTTCTAATGGTATTATTCTGTTTCTCAAAAATAAATATATGGTAGGGTAAAAAGAGCACAGTTTTTAGAGTCATAGAGATGATGGTTCAAATCTTGATTCATTTGATTACTATTTGCTCTAATTTTAGCATAAAGCTAATTATTATGTTTGAGAACATACACACGTTAAATTTAGCATTATTAAATACCTGGTTCAAGTATGTTAATCAGAAGAGACAACTAAGAAAACCAGCAACCACTTATTGCTTACTACATAAACATTCAATCTCTTTAACAATTAAATCCAACAAACATTTAGGCTAATTATCAATGGGTGGTCCTGAAAAATCAATATCAGATTCACCTGGAAATTTAGAAATGTAAATTCTCTAGCTCCACCAGACCTACCATATCAATAACTGTGGAATTGGGACCCAGAGATGGTGTTTAAACAAACTATCCAAACAATAATGAACACACTCAAGTTTAAGAACTAATGAATCAGGGTATTAAGTGACTGTGTGAGCTAACAAAAGGAAGTCAATCATTACCTTACTCTGAGGATTTGATTAGTCAGTTGCTCTATTTGCTTCAATCACCATTTACTTCAAGCCAAAATATTCATTGATCTCTTACTCATAGATGTTCTTTATTCTAAGGAGAGCAAGGAGATTGGAGTAATTTTATGACATATTATTAAATGATTTGTAGACATCTTAATACACTCAAAAGAGACTCAGGCAGACAGATATTCTTTGCAGATATTTGATGGCAGGTTAACTGGAATTTTAGGCTAACTGGAATTCTGGGCATCTTAGACACATCTTTCATTCTTTTGGTTTATTATTCCATCACCTTCATTAATGCATTAACCCAAAAGATGTTACTTGTTTGCAAATTATATTTTACACAAACATGTTTAAAAATTCAGGTTATTTACATCAAGGTGACATACACAATGTAGGCTTATTGAGCAAAGCATTCTGTCTTTGAGCAAGATAGCACAGTGGTATAATAAGCATGTTTAGAAATTTAAGGGTAAAATATGGTTAACAGGCCACCTAACATATTACAGCAAATACCTGAAAGGAGGCATCCTCTACATGACTTATGAATATCACATTTTTATTGTATCTTTGCAAAATGGGCAGATTACTGATGCTAATATCTCTGTCTCTTCGTCTGCCAAATGGAAATATTAATGGCCAGGCTCTTTTACAGGGTTGATGTAGGGATTAAATCAGATAAGAGACACAAAGTGCTAGATTCATGGTACATTAGAAATGATTGATAACTAATATCAGGCCCAACTCTGCCAACAAAATTTAAAGTGATTTTTGAAGTTAGTTAAACTCTGTGCCTTCTGTTTTTAAAAAATGAGTGGTTTGGGGACTTCCCTGGTGGCACAGTGGTTAAGAATCCACCTGCCCATGCAGGGGACTCAGGTTCGATCCCTGGTCTAGGAAAATCCCACATGCAGTGGAGAAACTAAGCCCATGCACCACAATTACTGATTCGGCACTCTAGAGCCTGCAAACCGCAACTACTGAGCCCACACACCACAACTACTGAAGCCCAGGTGCTCTAGAGCCTACATGCTGCAACTACTGAAGCCTATGCACCTAGAGCCCATGCTTCACAACAAGAGAAGCCACTGCAATGAGAAGCCTGCACACCGCAAGAAGAGTAGCCCCCGCTCACCGCAACTAGAGAAAGCCTGTGCGCAGCAGCGAGGACCCAATGAAGCCAAAAAAATAAAAATAAAAAAATGAGTGGTTTGGATTTTATAATACTTATTGTCACTTTTATATAACTTTCTTCATGATAATCCAATTAAATTGGTAAAATCATTCTTCTTATATTGCCTTATATATCCTAGTAACATGTTTATAGGTACTATATTAAAAAATATTTCTAATTAATACACTCAGATTTCAAAGGATAATTAGTGACATCTTAGTGAATGAAGGTGGTGTAATGAACAACAAGTCCCAAAATACAGACCATAAAACTTTGTAAATGTGCAAATCCTCGACCATTCAAAAGTGATAGATTGTACAGTTCACCAAGACATTAAAAATAAGAAAAAAATTTTCTATTTAAAGGATAAAGACATCCATTTCTTCTTTTCCTGTTTTTACGGCATGAGTCATGATTAGGAAGTCTTCAGAACTTTTGCCATTGAATAGTACACTTAAGAATTTATGAGGTTTCAGTTCAGAATGCACCAGTCAGGCCATTGTTTTGGAGTTCAAAACGTTTAAGATTTTATAAAATCTTCACTGTGACATTGACATCTGAGAGTTATGTTTATTTTACTTTTGGAATGGGGATGAGAAACAAAGAGGGCATTGGGTTAAGGGTGGGCAGATTGGAAGAAAATAAGTTGAATGGGTCATATTTACCACATTTTTATTTAATATTTTTTTCATTCCAGAGCAATCATAGTAGAGACATCTTATTAAATTATTCATGCTGCTGTCCCAAGAATTTTTTTAATTCATGTTCTGTTCTATTTGTTTATTTTGACATAGCAAAGCAGTATCATTCCCCCAAGTTGACAACTGCACTTTAATGAAGTGTAGTCCTCATTATATTTCAAGAGATAAAATATTGCCTTTACCCTGGGAACTCAGCACTTCATCATGTTAAATTCTGTTTCTCAGATAGATTTCACAAGCAAATCTTACATGTTATCACAGGATGCTAGTATTCAAGACACAGAGCATGTTATTGCTTAAAGGATCTATTACTAAATCTTCACTTGCTTTAGCATATCATTTTAAAACATTTTTATAAACTAAAAATGTACTCTGCAAGAGAGTTTATGACAGCACTAAGGGACTGTAAGGGAGTTTAAAGGGATATATATTCATTTTTTTTGCCTTCAGGCAGCAAAGTGCCTCATTTGTCTTCCTCCTTTTAGAAATACTTTTATTGTATATTTAAATTTTCCTCCAATATGTTCTTAAAATATTCACTGTGTCTTGGAACATCTGGCTGTGTTTTCTAATCTGCATATGAATTTGTTCAAAGCTATATTATCTAGGGTCAAAAAAATCCCAAACTTGCTATTTTTGATAAAATTTTGATGAAATTTAAAAAAAATTTTTTTTTTTTTTGCGATACACAGGACTTCACTGTTGTGGCCTCTCCCGTTGCGGAGCACGGGCTCCGGACACACAGGCTCAGCGGCCTTGGCTCACAGGTCCAGCCGCTCCGTGGCATGTGGGATCTTCCCAGACCAGGGCACGAACCCGTGTTCCCTGAATCGGCAGGCGGACTCTCAACCACTCTACCACCAGGGAAGTCCCTAAATAATTATTTTTAAATATGTCTAGAAAATATTTAAAAAATAGTCACATCATTCTGGATTGCCAAAGGTCTTAAGCATTTTCTATGAACTAGGTACAGTAAATATGTTAATGATATCTACAATAAAACATTATAATGTTGCCCTATTCATCTCCTTTTTATATATTAAAAGCAACAATTACAAAAATCTTCTGCAGTTGTCTAAGAGTATTGTAGCAGAACATAAAATGATCATATAATCTATCATTCAAATCAGGACTATTTTGAGAAAGGCAACACTATAAAAGTGTCCTGGATTGCATGATAATAATTAGGCTTAAACAGGACAACAGATATAATCTAGAACAGGTATAAACTAGAACTATGGTATGGTTACCATAAAGACATAGCTAGCACTTTACTGCAAACTTTGTGGAGTTATTAGTTAGGAATTCCTCTTCCCAGACCTCATTCTGGGTCTCTTGAAATCATCTGACTGCCTTTCAGTAATGGAATGTGAATGTAAGTAATTAGTGTCACATTTGCTAGAATAGGTAAGAAGAAGATGAGCTTTTCTGTCTCTCTTCCTCTTTCTGTCAGCTGTAAGCACAGGACCAAAGGCCCTAGAGAATGGCAGAGCATATGATAGAAGGGGCCAATGAACCTTAATCCCCAGGTGGAAGGCTATTGGTACTTGTCAGTTTAGGTGAACAACAAACCAACCTTAATTGTGATAATCCATAGAGCTTGTGAGCTGACTTGTGATAATGGCATGTAATATCTTAAACTGATCCAATCATAGAATGGAAACAGGTGCCTTACTTTAAATGACTAGAATTGGACATCAGCTTATATGGGTTCTGATCCAAATTTTGAATAATAAGTAGGACTAGGACAAAACACTTTAATATCCTAAAGTCACAGTGGTTTTGTTTTTGATGTTAATTGTGGCAATTGTCCTTTATTAAGGCTTCCTAAATACAGATTCTTGAACCTCATCCTAGTTTTACACATATTCATAGATAAAATTTTTCTTTTTTACACAATACCGGTTAGGTGTTTGCATCAATGTTAGCCTCATAAAAACAAAAGCAGAAAAACCTTCTTTTCCTATTATCTGGAAAAGCTTGTGTATGATTATAATTAATTTTTTCACTTAATATTTGCTAAAACTTACAGTAGAAGCAATCTGGCTCTGGACTTTTGATACCATAAAGAAAAGGTGAGCTCACAGTGTTGAATTTATGTTTTACATAGAAGATTTTAATTTGCATGTGGAACAGAGTAAAGAACAAGTGTCTCTTGATGATCTAACCTTATCTTTCATATGACTATTTGGATACATTAACAAAAATAACCTGTATAAGTAAATATTTACATCCATAAAATATTGATCCAGTCTAACTTTACAGCATGCATGATAAATTAGCACTTTTTTGCATCATAGAAATAAAGTGAGATAAAACAAAGATCTTTTGAATATGCAAGAGGATGGCCTTTATTCCCCCTATCAGTGAACACAGGCATACGTCTTCTTTGTAGGAAATAAATACCCCTTTGTTGATGGCTTCAGTGGTAGGGTAAGAAATCAATTGAAGCAGGGCTGCATTACTCTCCACAGTTTCTAAACTGATCAGCAGCATGGGAATACTTTGGGTTATGTTAGATTTCAACTGGTCATAGTAATAAATCCCATTATTCATCTCCTGAGCAATTCAGTTCTACCCTTGAGGGCACTCCAAAGTTAAAATGTACTTTAGGTTAAATTTTCCAGGTTTTAAAATATATCTGTGTGTATTCAGGTTCATTCATATAACTACCACTGCTGCTGACAGGAGAAACCCTTGAGATGACAAACAGAGGCAAACTTTAAAAATAAAATAAAAAGAAGTGTTTTTCCCCTTTGATGATATCAACACTTTTAGAAATAAAAGATTCTTTCTTTAAACTTCTTCATGATTCTTTAAGACTGTCTTATTTCAATATAACCCTTATCTTCAACATATTCCATTTTCCCTTTTACTAACAAGGTTCCAGGTCTTGTTCTTCCCTAGAGGCTATGCCTGCTCCAGACTCTGGTTCCAGGCACTTTATCGTTTCCTCTTTCACAAATCCTCATTCACCTGAGCTGTGATCCATAAGGTTTCATATCTGTTCTCACTATTACCCCACTGAGAGCGAGCCCTGGTTGATGTTTCCATGTTCCTTCATCACTGGCACCCCTCAGTCCTCTCCTTTTTTTGTGAAATCCCTGCTTGATTCTAGGGTCTGTTGTGGACTCCAGAGCCTACTCTGCAGGTCTTGGATGTTTATTTCCCCATTTCTACATCTCTTTTTATGTCTGGGTTCCATATTATTTGTATTACCTTCCTTGTTTTCCTGTATGGTTTTTGGAGTCTGCGTAGAGACGTTCATATTTCAACAATTAACATTATCTTATGGGAACTTTTGTGGGTTGGCAGTAGAGGGGCTTCAAGTACTATAAACTATGGAAAGAATCACACTATTAGTGGGTTGCAATCTTGGCTTAGCTTGATAGCTGTTCATGTGGCATCCCCAAGGGTTTTATGCATATAAACAAGTGAGAAATAAGAGAAAGTATTAGCCTGAATAGTCCTTTTATCCTACTACAAGATTTTTTATAATGTTCCATGAGAACGTGTGAATTTAATTCAAGGCTCAAACAAAGCCCCTTCTTCCCCATTTTCTTCCAGTCTTGCTACAGGTTTGTCACTTGAAGGAAGTGTGTCACAGCACATACAAATGGAAAAGGAAAAATTAATACAATGCAGTGATTATCTAGAAGACATAAGGCATGGAAGACAGAATTAGGAGAGAGAGAACTATGTGCATCAACAATATTTTTAGAACAGAATAATGCATGTGACACACTCAGTGCCCTAAAATCTGAGTAACAGTGTTAATTACTCCTCTAAGCTGAGTAGGAGAACATAAAAGTGGATGAGACATTGGGTCAAGAACATTCTTTGGCTAGTATATGTAGTGTCCAGCATAGAATTTGTCATGCTGGAATTTCTCAATACTACTATGATAAACAAATTATCAAAGAAATTAATAAATAGGAAATAAACATTACTAACTCTGGACTTCACTTTAGCTCTTTTATCAAACATGTATTGAATATTTTGAACAGTAATTATCATCCAGGGTTACTATAACCTACTAAGGAAAAAGTTGAAATGTGTGGAGTTGTTTTGGGTTGTCAAGTTACTGGGCTCAGGAGACATTTATTGTGTAGTGATTGAGGACAATACATACCTTGCAGTGCATAGAACAGTCTTGCACAATAAAAAAACTTTCCCATCTAAAATGCCCAGAGTGCCCTGACTAAAGGCTACTGACATATAGGGTCAGGTCTGGTAGAGGCATAGTATTCCTAAGACAATAAAATGTGTTCTACTCTCAGAGACCAATAGTTTAGAGTTAAAATGTAATATGTAATATAGTCCTGACTATAGCACTGGGACAACACAAATAACAAATGGATTAATTGTGGAAAGTAGAAAAGCTGTAGAGAAGAAAAGAGCACTGCTACCACTGCTCCCCAGGAACTAAATTTCCCACAAATCTCATCCTTGCCAGAGACGGTGTTGCAAAATTCCTGCTTGTTTATGTAACTAGATACCCATTTCAAATCTGGCCCATGCATTGGATTGGAATGACCCAGGTCATAGACCAATATTCTGTCTGTAATGATCAAAACCAACAAAATGCAATTATCCCTTCTATGGGAGGCACAATGAAGGTCTTCCAAATATCCATATTGGATATTCCAAATATCCATAGAAACTAATTCCTCAAACCAATGAATATATTACCCAACATAGCAAAAGAGACTTTGCAGACATGATTAAGGTTAAAGTCCTTGGGCTGGGAGATTATCCCGAATTTACTAGATGGACACAATCTAAATACCTGAATTTTTAAAAACAGAACTATTTCCAGTCTCTGATCAGAGAGAGAGGTGACATGAGAAGGATGTGACTTGCCATTTCTGACTTTGAAGATGAGAGAGAGAAGATCACTGCCTACAGAATAGAGTGGGTCTAACAACTAGAAACTTCTCTCAGATATCAGCCAGCAAGAAAATCTGTCTTGGTACTCTATCTACAAAGAACTGAATTGCACTAACAAGCCAAATGAGCAGAAAAGGGATTTTCCCCTAAAAACTCAATAAATGAAGGCAGTCTGCTAACATCTTTAGTCTGCTGAGAGTTGTTCCAATTCTGACCTAAAAAACTGTAAAAAAATTAATTAATTTGTGCTTTTGTAAGGAAATAAGCTTGATGATTTGTTATAGCATCAATAAAAAAATAACACAACCACATAAGAAATAAAAGTGCTCACCTGTGTAACAAGCCAAGTTCTCTGGAGGTATGTGTATTCAGGTATTAAGAAGAAAATCTTTGGGTGGTGTCCATTCCTCCTTTAGATTGACACATAAACTCATTTTATACATTTTTAATTAAAATGGGTTAAATTGTCAAGTTCACCACCATACCATGTCTAAAAAGAGAAGAAGGAAGGAGAAGAAAACAGAGGAGATCATTTAAATGTGGAAACACATACAACACAAAATGGAAGAAAATATAAATGCTACACTTTTCATTTCCACAACTGGTCATGGAGACATGGCTGTATTTTTGTTTTGCTTTGTTTTTTTCATTTTTTTTCAGTTTTATTTAGGTATAATTGAAAATATAATTATAATATATTAAAGTGTACATCATGGTGATTTAATATATATACACGTTGTGAAAGGATTCCCACTATGTAGTTAATTAACACATATATAACCTTACTTTTTTTCTTTTGGTGAGAACATTTAAGTTCTATTCTCTTAGCAAATTTTAATTATATAATGTAGTGTTATCAACTGCAGTAACAATGTTTTACATTAGATCCATTTTCATATTTCTCAAGACTATTTTTCTGGGTTTCTGTATTGATTTCTTCTTTGTCCCATTGTTTGTTTTAGTAACACGTTTAATCTCCACATATTTATGAATTTTTCAGTTTTTGCCTTGTAATTGATTTCTAGTTTCATACCATTGTGGTCAGAAATGGTGCTTCATATGATTTCAATGTTCTTAAATTTACTAAGACTTGCTTTGTGGCCCAGTCTGTGACCTATCCTGGAGAATGTTCCATGATTGCTTAAGAAGAATCTATATTCTGCTGTTGTTGGATGGAATAGTCTGTAAATATTTGATGGGGCCTTTAGAAGACAATTAGATCATAAGGGTAGAACCTGTATAAGGAGAGACTGGAAAGACATAATGTTCTCTTTGCCATGTGAGGATGCCACAATAAGGAAGCTGTCTGAAAACCAGGAAAATGATTTCATCAGGAACCAAATTGACTGGTACCTTGATCTCGTACTTCTTAGCCTCCAGAACTGTGAGAAATAAATATTTGTTGTTTAAGCCTCTCAGTGTGTGGCGTTTCATTATAACAGCCTAAACTGACTCAGACAAACAATTTTAAAAAATTGGCATATGCTTTGCAAAACAATAAGCAAAAACTGACTTTAAAAGTGATATAAAAGTTTGAATAATCTCTAGTTATTAAAAATATTGAGTTTGTAAAATAAATTTTTAACCAAAAACATTTCCAGAAGAGAAAAATCTAGGTCCAAGGGAGTAAACTGGTGTTTAGTATAGTTTATATTCCATAAACTATTTCAGAAAACAGAGAAGGAGAAAATGGAAATACTACCCAGTTGAGTACATAGGGCCTCCACTACCATGATACCAAAACCAGAAAAAGACATTACAAGTTATAAAAACTGAGAACTAATATCCCTCATAAATATCAATGCTAGAAACCCTTAACCAAATATTAGCAGATTAAGTATAACTATCTATATATAAAGAAGATATTACACAATAATCATGACTGGGATTTATCTCAATAATGCAAAGTTGGTTTGATATGTGTAAACTAATCAATGTAATTTATTATATCAACAGACCAAAAAAAAATTATATGACAATCTCATGTAAAAAATGTATTTGGCTTTGACAAAATTCAACACCCATAATGATAAAAAAAATTTATCTAACTAAAATTAGAAATAAATTTCATCAACCTGATAAAAAAGATCTATGAGAAACTTATAGCTAATATTTTACTTAATGGTGAGAGACTGAAGACTTTTTTCCTCTAAAATTAGTAACACAGAAATGATATCTAGTTATCATTGTACATGATGCCTTTAAGATTGCAGTAAGGTGAAATGTACAAAAAAATATTGGAGGAAGAAAGTAGAACTGTCTTTATTTGCAGACTACATGAATAGGTGCATAGAAAATCTTACATAATCTACAAAATAAAACTACTAGAACCAACAAATAAATCTTGCAATGTCACAAGATATAAGGTCAACATGAAAATCAATTATATATATATATATATCAATTATACATATATGCAATAAAAAATTGGAAAATAAAATAAAGCACCACTTATAATACCATCTAAAAACATAAAATAATTTGAAATAGTCATATCAAAAATTGTGTAAGACTCTAAAAATAAATTTCTGAGAGAAATTAAGACCTTAAAAATTGAAGAGATATGTCTCCAACCTTTAAGTGTTGATGTTAGCTCTTTTGATGTTTATATATACATATTTTTTTTTTTGGTTGCACCACAAGGCTTGCAGGATCTTCATTTCCCAGCCAGAGAGATTGAACCCAGCCTCAGCAGTGAAAGCACTGAGTCCTAACCACTGGATTGCCTTGATAAACTTGATGTTATGACTGCATTTTGGCCTACTGTAATTGTGAGAAACTATAGACTGCAGTATGTGTCCTATTTCAGAGATGCATACTAAAATGTAAGAAAAAATGCACCTTAGAATCAATTTACTATGGCAATAGCTAATATTTATGACATTTATGAAATGTCAAGAATTATCAGTTTCAGACATATCATGTTTTCTCATTTAATCTTCTCAAGATACCTGTCTTCCCTATCTTACACATAATGAAATTGAGACCTGTGATCATATAATTGGAAATGGACAACTTTGCATATAAGCAATCTGTCTCCAGAGCTAGAACTGTTATATTCCCTCAATCTAACAATCTAGATTTTCAGGAAGAAGGAATTCTTGTTTCCATTAAAATATTTCTAAGAGCATGGTCCCAGTTTCAAAGCCAGATGTAAATTACTCAGTGCATCATGGCATCCTCAAGTCTGAAGAAACACTGAGCTTATGAGTTATTTGCATTCCTTAAAACTTCTATTCTTCCAATTACATATAATTCTCCAAATCATAAAGTGGTTGTTAGGAGCCTACACACATTCATACTTAGACTTGGATTATGTATCATATTGATTGTAGAGTATAGCAATTCCTATTGAATTTATTTGTATATAAATGAGAAATAAATGTTAATAATAATAAACAGAAAACACTCATGAGCAGAAATGAATCTTAAAAGCATATGATTCTTATTCAGAGAGCTTTGGCTATTTATAATTTCAGCTGAGCAAATACATGTTGTATATTTAGTGCCTATTAAAACCAAGTATTAGCATCATCCACCAAATACTGTGAGAAAATTCCTACCTCTTACAGCTATATCTACTGATAAAACTGGAGACAATATATTTTGAGGAAGTTTTTCAGCACAGATTGCAGCAGCAGGAGTGTTTTGCTCATTGTCATTTTGTGTAACAGGATATAGTGATAATATCATAAATTATAAGAAATGGAAAGTTATTTGCATTTTACCATAAAAATTTAATCCAAAGGAAACAAGCTGTTCTTTAATACATAGTAGAGGACAATCTATTTCTCATCAAAAGATATTTATCAAAATGAATCTCAATTAATCTCATAAAATTGACAGTTTAAAAACTTGTAATTGAGATCATTCTTTTCTGATGTTATCTTAAAAAGTTAAGTGATTTGGAATTTGTCTAGCATGAACACCAAGAGAAAGGGTGTATTTCAGCTCTGCTACACAAGAATGATTTTCAAATATTACAAAATACATTCAGGTTAATACCTTTGCTAGATAAACTTTGAGATATGTGGAAGGTGATAAAATATTATGAAAGAAATATATTCTCTAGTGAGAATGCTGCATAAATTATAGTTACTCCAACTAATATGTCATTAATGCCCACTTATGCTAGCGAAAGCCAAAGTATTCAGCAGCAGAAAGTATCGAGTCCAAAATGTTATGAATTTAAACCTGGAGCTTAGTATTTCTGTCATTATTAGTGACAGCCTACTTACCATCTGATTGATTTTAGACTGAACTCAATTTCTTTCACACCCAGAGGCTGTAGGTCTTTACTAATCTGCATTGCTGATTATCAGCCTTTTCAGTTTCAATACAGTATTATTAATGCTTAACATTTATTGCTGTTTAAAAGAGCTTTATCTTAGATCTGCAACAATTTCCCTATTAAACAGTTATTGTGCAAAAGCCACTAAGTGAGTAGGGATGGGAGAGAGAGAATGAGCAAGAAGGTGCGAGAGACAGGGAAATCGAAGAGAAAGAGAAGAATGAGGGGAAGAAGGATCAGAAGAAAAGGATATAAGAAAGGCAATATTACTTGGGATAAAGTCCATTAATTTATTACAATAGAAAGATGAAAATTATACCATGTCCTATAGAAGAGGTTGCTGAATTCATCAGTAGATGTTTCCTCAATAAAAATAACTTTTATTAATTCAACACTTAATATGTTCCAAATACTCTACTATTATGAATGGATTATTTATTTCTCTTGCAAGGAAATTTGGACTTTATCCTACAGGTAATGGAAAGTCATTGAAAATATCAGAGCAGTCAGATGACCTCAGATTGGTGGGTTTTTTTTTTCGGCTGCACCGCAAGGCTTGCAGGATCTTATTTCCTCGACCAAGGATTGAACTCGGGGCCACGGCAATGAAAGAGACAAGTCCTAACTGTTGGACTGCCAGGGAACTCCCAGATTTGTCATTTTAAGATCACTTTGCAATATTAATATTAGACGATTGGAAATCGGTTGTGACATGAAGAGACAAGGAAGATTGCTGTCACTAGCAATGAAGACAGAGCTAACAGCAGTTTGGGTATGCATTCAAAAGAATGAGGATAGTGTAACTGGAGTGAGGTTAAAGAATAGAAAATGGTAAGAAATATTGTCAGTTGGTCATCAAGGGAAATGTAGACCATTATAAGGACTCTAGTCTTGATTGTGACAATGTGATTGATGATTTTGTCTAGAGGAATGTTATGATCAGACATACATTTAAAAAGGATTACTTTTGATGATATGTGGATAAAATAGAGTAGGGTTTTGGTTTGCAAACTGGTCCCCTATAGAGGATAGGGAAAGACTGAAGAAAGAGGCAGACCACTCCACAGTGGTAGATGGCAGGTTTAGTAAGCAAGGGAACTTATGAGGCTTGTCATGGGCAGCCACAAGATGAACAGATCTCTGCACCCACCTACCAAGTCTTAAAAGTTTATATAGGTGCCTTAACTGTGTTCAGTCATATATACTATCCAGAGAGTCTCAACATCACATTTCTATCTCAAGGCTCTATCCTTGGGGCAGCTTCTGGGAATGAGGAAGGCAGGCAGAATATACATTCCAAAGTTAAGGGAGGGAGTGGAGAGGCTTGTTGCTTGGGTCCTGTTCTTGGATCAATGGGCTCTCACATTTTCTTGATGATCTTCCCCAACAAAGTGTTAGAAAGAGAAACCTGTTGTCCTTAAACTGGAAGAGGAACTCCTGCCTTGTGCATTTTTCTTGTCCTTTTCTCATTGAAGAATCCATGGAGCAAAGACAATGTCCCCAGCTCCCACAGCAGAGCACAAGTCTCCCCTTCCCATTCTCTGAACATCTGGAACCATGGAAATCTTGATTTGTCATGACAATTTTCCGTTTGCCTTTCCAAGGGCAGAACACATTACTGCTATAGACAAGGCTGGCTTCATGGGTGTACAACCTGTGTGGTTGTATAAGGCCCCATACCTAGAAGGGCCCCTCATTTGGATTAATTTATTGCTGTCGCCATTTTGAAATTCTTAATAATTTTACCTCTATACTTGTGCTTTGTAAGTGAAGTCCAGTGGGATAATGGAGCTTGTGTATAAGCAGAGGAGATACATGCAAACTGCATGTAAGTCATTCCTTGTAACTTATTCATGTGTAGAGTCTATGATGCTTCAGGAACACAGAATTCCAGTAGGCCCATGATGTTTGCAAATTCAACAAGCTGCAAAGTGAGAATAAAGAGTATCTTACATTTATGACTGAGGAAGTGAGGTGGATGTTGACGGCCACAGAGATCATGTTCTCAGTTTGAATCAGCACTTTGCTTGTGAAAAGAAGGAAGTGGTATTCTAAGAAATGGAACAACCAAGGACCTTTATCATTTCCTTTCTTACTCCTGTTACTTTCTGTATTAGCCAACAACTTACAAGGAAAAATGGTAACATAGAGGGGAATAGAAAGAAAGGGCAGCCTATAGTTCATTTTTCCTTTCAGTCTCTCTTACTTATAAGTAGCTGAAGGTAGAAAGTGTTGGTAGAATGTGCACATGTCAGGAAGTGAGATAAAAACAGTTGAGTTGGTACATGTGACATTTTCACTGTTTTGGGAAGAACAAAATGCATATGTATATACAAGCTAAAATAGGAGCTGTGTAATTCTGATGATTCTGCATATGAGTTAAATGTTCTTGTATCTGGATTTAAAACTGGCATTGCATAATACACGATGAATGCTAAAATGTATGATGATATACAACATTATTTTTTCTTTATTTAGAATGATATTAAATAGCAAATAAAACACCACAACAGGAGAGAGACTGCAGAAAAAATTAAAAAAAAGAACAACTTTATATTTATTAACTTTAACAGTGTCTCATTTTTTTCCCACTTTTTGAATGAGGTGTTCTGTATTTTAATTTTGCACCAGACAGCATTCCTGGGTATATGCACCCCAAGTCTGAGAGATGCCTAAGAAACAATTGTTTTTAGAAGTTGTAGATTAAATTTGAATATGCAAGCTTGATTGCCAATGTATTTTTATGAGAGCCCTCATGTATAGGATACTGCAGGGTGAGGGGTGGGTAAGAAGAAATGAAGGCAGGCCTAAGAACTGGAAGCCAGGGGCAAAGGGTAACAACTTGGTTTTTCCTTAGCTGCCATATTTTATTTAAACTTTTTAAGAATGTTGTAAACTTTAATATGCTTAGGTATATGTTATATGGGCTTCTTGTACTCTCACTTACTCTGAGCCCACAGATGTTCAAGATGGGCTCATTGCTATAGTCCAGGTAAGAGATGGTGTTGGCATAGGTTAGAGATGATGAGAAGGGCCTAGATGTATTAATATTTGGAAAGTAAAACAACAGTATCTGTTGTAGGAGTTGAAAGCACAGTGTCCAAGAAAAGCAGGTGTCAACGAAGGCTCCAGGGATTATAGCCTGAGGCATGGAAGTATAGAGGTTTATGGCTATATCAGTTTACTTATAAACATCTAAGCTTTTTCCAGTTTTTTGTGATTATGAATAAACCTGTTATAAATATTCATTTACAGGATTCTGTGTGAACAAAAATTCTTATTTTTCATAGTTAAATAACCAAGGAGTGAGGTTGCTGGGTTATAAGCATACTTTTAACTTTATAAGAAATTAACAACTTTTCAAAAGAGCTGTGCCATTTCACATTCCCATCAGCAAGTTGTAAGGGTTCTAGTTGTTCAAGAATCTTGCCATCATTTGGTAATGCCATTTTTATTTTATTTTATGTTTTTGTTATCATTGTAATAGGTGTGTAGTGGTATCTCAATGATTTTAGTATGCTTTTCCTTAATGACTAATGAAATTGAGTATCTTTTTGTGTGCTTATTATCCATCCATCTTCTTTGGTGAAATGTATGCTTACATCTTTTGCTTTGTTTTGTTTGTTTGTTTGTTTTCTAGTATGAGTTTTATTTGAGAGTTCTTTATATATTTAGGATACAAATTCATCATCAGATGTGTGATTTTGAAATACCTCCAAATTTGTGGCTTGTCTTTTCATTCTTCTAAAAGTGCTATCACAGAGCAAAAGTTTTAAATTTTGATAAAGTCCATTTATCAATTTATGTATGAAGGCATTTGGATTTTGTATTTAAAATCAGAACTAAAGACATTATTTTGGAATAATCTGTATAAAGATTTCTGTAAAGCTATAATACTGAATGAAATTATCTAGGAGAATGATAAGAACAAAGAGGAGTATAGACCTGATTATTGTGCTGTAGAGAAGTACAAATTTTACACATGAGAAAAAACAAGAGATATCCAGCAAAGAGATAAAGGTGGATCAACCTGAGATAAGAACACAGAGAACGGGATGAAAGCCAATTAGTGGAATTGTTTCAAAGAGAGAATGATTAGCTATTTCAAATCTTGTCAGAACTCCAGTGAGGTAAAGTCTAAGTGCTGATGTTAGAATAACAATGAGGTGACCAGTGGTGACTTTCAACAAAAGTAGGTTTGTGGAATGTTGGAAACAAAAGTCTGGTTAAGTGTTAATTCAAGAAGACACCCAGGAGAAGACAGGTATACTCAACACTTTTGAAGATTTCTTTTTCTCTTGTAAAATTGAGCAAAATGGGTAAGATAGAGATTATAGGCGTGAGATCAAGGGATTTTTTTTTAATTTGATATGGAAGATATATTCTCATGCCCTTATGCTGCTGATGATAATGTAGTAGAAAGGGAGAAAGTTACTGATGTAGGGAAGAGAAAGGAAATGAGGTGTTTCTCCAAAAAAGTGACAGGAAATAGAATCTGTACACACATAGAGGGTTTGATCTTAGAAATGAGGAGACTAGTTCCTTCACTGAATTATGAGGAAAGGCAGAGAATGTGGGTGCAGATCTGTAGATGGGATGGTGGATTTGTTTGTAGAAACATGTGGACCTGTTCAATTAATTTCTGGTTTGTTTTACTTGTTTGTTTTGTTTTGTTTTGTTTTTGTTTGTGTGTTTTTTTTTTCAGTAACATAACTAATGTATTGAATCAAATTATCTCCTTTCATTGTGACTTTTATGTGACTATTATTGTCACATCATTATGGATCCATATAGACAAGTTCTCTCATTTTTCTGTATTCTTTCTTGAAAGCTTCAAATAGTTGAGTGTTTTATTTTCAAATATTTTGAAGTTTAGAAAAGTGCCTGTCATTTCTACACACACTTTTGAGTCCTAAAACATACATGATGCCAGCTCAGGTATTACCTGTTCCTAAATGTGTTTAGTTAAGAATAAAATATTTAATTTGTCCAGTTCCTCCTCACCCCTCTAGTAACTTTATCACATGGAACTAATCAAATTTCTCTTCCCGAGTTATATCACTGTTCCAGTTCTGACAACAAAATTGCCAGTTTCCATGAGTTGTAAGCAATAGAAAATAATGGTGCCAATCTTCAATGCCATCACTCTGGACTAGCTCTGTCATTGTTCTGACATTGCAATGTACAGAAATAAATCACTGCCACTAGGATACTTATAAACTAAATCTGGAACTTCCAGATTGGATTAACTTTATATCTATTCCCTAGACCACATTTCTTTCAGTTGTCTTGGAACACTAGTGACTAATACAGAGGTACTTCTTTTTACCTGAATATAACCAGGTTAAGGAAACTTTTTTTTATAAGAGTTTGTCAGAAAGACAAAAATGTGACTCTAAGAATAAGATAATAGTACTAAAGAACTTGAGATATTTATCATTCAAATTATTTGATAACTGCTTGAAATATTATTGGTACTTAAATAGAGTTAACTAAAATGAGTTTATCAATATAGAATATGAATTATTAATATGAAAATGCAAATTTTGACCCAAAATCTTTGTACATGAAAATTTCCTTTTTTGTATCTGTTCTATCAAAGACCATATTATCAGAATGAATTCTATAAGAGATATAGAAAACATAAAAGATGTTTCAAATATTTTTCCTGGTTATTTCAGATTTGCTTCATACTATTTCCCTATCTTGGAAATTTGCAAGTCTGAAAAATGTATTAAAGATCCTGATAAGCAATTTAGTAAAGAAATACATTTGACTTTGTTAACAAAATGTTGTTCAAATTTATTCAACTTTCATTTTTCATAATATCTCTATCTCTATCTATCAATCTACCTATCCATTTTCTGAAGAACAGGAGTTCCTTGGCACACACATTACAGTTTCTGATCCAAAGGTATTTTAAATTTTATAGGACAAAAATATTTAAGATCAGAATTTTCTATCTGTCTTAATATTTCTTTGAATTTAAATGGTCCATAATGGAAGTAGAGCAGAGAATTGGCATTTAAACATAATCCACAGAAGCAAACTTGTTTGTTTGACTAACTTAAAATTCTGTCTAAATATTCATACACAGTTAGAAAATAAAAAATTTGAAAGTACTTGCTTTTGAGGATGTTATAGAAAAAGGTTAAATGGAGTGAGCCTTATAGCTAAAAAAAAAAAAAAAACAAAGATGGGTTTATCATTTGTGGATGAACATAAAACTAACACATTGAGTAGCCCAATCTAGAATTTATCAAATATAAAACATGGAGTAGGAGTTGTGAGAATATAGAGGATTTTTTGGGTGTTTTCATAATATATGGTATCACATGGCATATTCAGAAAATGCAAAGAGAAGAAGGCTCATCTCCCACCCCACCCCATAAAGTTTCCTAGGAAACAGGGAATGTTTTTATGCACCTACACAATGTTGTCTTGCCCTCCTTCTGTTTTTAACTTCTAAGATCCTGATTCTTTGACATTATGAGGGAGTAAATGCATTCATATGAGATGAAATTCTGACATATTTTCCAGGGAAAATGAATACACATACATATACTATAATATTGAAATGGTAATAAGAAAATTACATATATTAAGGGGTTCCTTATGAAATAAAGCTAACAGTAATCAAGAAATTTGGAATTCTGAAATTACAAGAGCAAAATGGGAACATTGATTGATTCTCTATGTTGAGTAAGTAGTGGGCACTTAATGAGATAGAGGACTGAAATAAGGTAAAGCAGCTGAGACAACAAACTTTTCTTATTCACAATGTCATCTGGGCCCGATAGGTTCCTATATCTCTTCCATTAAATATGAAATTGTATTCAATCTGGAATACAATCATAACCTAATAAAACTAAAGGTATCTAAAATACAGTAGAGAAATGGAGACTATCTCAAGACTTTTGAAGATCCTTTCTGATTTAAACTTTGAATTTTATTCACATTGACCCTGGATCTGGTATACCCAAAAGAACAATATTAAGGGAAAAAAAGAAATATTGACTTATGTGATCAGAAAAGTAATATTCCAATCTATGTAAAAGTAATATAGAACATGATAAAGTCTTTTTTTTTTTTTCCCCACTCAAACTATATTGTTATGAGCATGAAAAATCTTTTAAGTTAACATCCAAAGTTCCCAACACAGCTTTCAGATATAATTCCTCTAATTACGGAATGTATATTTTTTGCCAAATTAGATGAATGGATTCAATACACTTTTTGGGTTACAGTTTCTTACTTCTTTGTAAAGATAAAAGATATATTAACAGGCACTACTGAAAAGTGTAGTATCTGTAGAAAACCCAACTTTGCAAAAGTGAGTCTTCTACAACAGAAGGTAGTGCCTTCAAACAGATGTTAGATCTCTCCTGGCAGTGAGATCTTCAAAGCTGAATAAACTCACAAAGAGTGGAATGTGGCATCCTCAAACTCATTCAACTGCTAGGCATACCATATATTTACTCACAAAATAGAGATTATGTATCAGGCAGTATAGCACAAAACCTTGAAGGCTTCATTATTGCTTTTGATTTTGCTGATTGCTTATTAACTGACTCTCTTCAGCCACCTGGTTGTTCTAAATAAAAAGAATCCACTTGTATTCTAAGTGATTATTGGCACAGTGATTGAAAGAGGGAATCATTCCAAGAACATGTTTAGTATGCCCTTGACCATGTGAGAAGCAACCATTAAGAAGGACAGTTTACTGAATAGAACCCATCACACTTGATACATGTCAAATAATTGCAAATTGAAAGATTGCAAACTAATACAGTGACTACAAGGACACTCTAATGAAGCATTTTTTATATTTAACTTCTCAGTGGGAACAAATACAGAGATCAGGCTATGAGTATTTGACACCTGTGCGTCTCCTAGAATCTCCTAAAATAATTTCAACTCTAAGAGAATACACAGTTTACTAACCACCAGAAAACAAATTACTTTTACTTTAGCTAGCATACCTAAACTTTACCTAATAAGCCTAAACTAAGACATTTTAAAATATCCTAGTGATTCTGATAAACTTTGTCCTTTGATGTCTAAATACTTTTCAAACAAAAACTTGGATATAATGAATAATAGCCCTTAGCGAATTCTTGTATATCCTTATTCTAATTGTGTCTTTATTATGCGCTCTTGCCATTTAGTTAAATGCCTGAGTTGTTAAAATTTTCTCATGTCCATACCTAACATGTTTTCTGTAAGGAAATATAGTCATATTATTATTGGAGCACTACTAAGTCCATGTATCTTAATCCAACACCATTCCCATCACTTCCTAGCAATGTTTTTCATGTAGTGTGACAAAGGAGGAGACAAGTGTTAAGGTAGGAGTTCTGTAGTGTAGTTAATTGCATGGTAATCTCCACGTAGCCCATTTTTAATGGTCCTAACCTCCTCTTAGTAAAACAGGAGCCCTATTTATGTATACATCCTCAATTCTCTTTTCTACGTCCATATTCCCTGATAATTGTTAAAAGCTAATAACCTGGTTATAGAAAATTATCTCAATGAATCATCTCAGTTCCAATAGGTCAACTAGATACTGTTACATTATCTACAAATGCAGACTTAATGTTGCAAAAATGCCAGTCTTCCCAAAAGAGCACCCTCTGTAGCAGAGGAGCATGACCAAGTTATCATTGACCAAATTATCATTCTTATATAACTTTTACATTTAAGCTTTAGTCATCCTGCTTTCTAGTGAGAAATGTGTGTTTTTTAAAAAGGAACAAATGAGTTTTACCTCCTTCTTATTTTGTGTTTCTCTGTATTGTAGAGGCTTGCAGTTTTTCAAAAATTGTCAGAGCTAGCACATAAGTTTTAGTGTAAAATAAAATCTCCTTAAGAGAAAAATATAAGGAACATTTTAACCATATGTCTTTCAAAGAGCACAGTGTTTAAAATACAGATAGCATTCTAAAAGTATAGTAATTTTATAGGCTTGGGAATAAAAGCTATGAGAGAATGATTATTCCTATCAGGATACTAGAATCTATATTCCTTATTTTAGTGAATGTGTATTCTTGAAGTCCAGCAACCAGGCTGCCATAAGCTTCTTCAGTGTTTAAAGGTGGACACAGTTCAGCTGAGAGCAAAAAATTTGCATCATCTGACTTTAGATACAACAAACTTAATATCTATTCTTTGGTTAACTGACTGTACAACTGTAAGGGAGATAGCCTGGAAACTAGATATTAGATAAATCTTCAAAGAGTTTTGCTAATGTTATAACTGGTTTGTTAGGGGAGGTTTGGTCATGTTATATTTTAGTTTTCTTCCAGAGGTTCTCATTTCTCACTGAAAATTGTAGTTGTGATGCTACATAGCTTTTGTAATTTTATTTTTTCAAAGTTGGTATAAAACAAATGGTTGATTTTTCTTCCATATTTCCATAATTACTGTCTTAAAGCTACAGTGGAAGAAAAATCAATTGCATATGAGTGTTCTACACAAAATAATGGATTCAGAAGGTGGGCCAAGGAATCAATTTGCTTTTGAAAGTGTTTGAATAAGGAAAGGGAGAAAAAGAGTCCTGTATACATAAATTCAAATTTTTATAGCCAGGGAATTAACATTCAACTTGTTTTACTATTGAAATTTATCTGTGTTCTCTCTCTACCTTTAATTTACCTACAGTGTTCATTCATCCATTCAAAATTCAGCAAATGTTTATTAAGTGACCATTACATGACAGGAACTTCTAGGAACAAGGGATACATTAGTGAACAGATCAGTCAGTACTCTTGCCATAATAGACCTTAAAATTGAAGATTCAAGTTCATTTTAGGAGGGAAGGCTTTTCGTACACCTTTCACTCCTAATATCAGTTGCATCATAGCTCTTTCCTTACCTCAAAGAAATGTTTGAAAATTCAGCACAATAGAACCAAATCTATTTTTCAATTACCAATGTTTGGGACTCTGGTTTTTAAAGCACGTATTTCTATTGTAAAAGAAAATAAAAATAGGGTCTCTGAGGTACAAGGAAGAAACCTGGGATGGTACAATGTAAGGAAGAAGAACATATAATGCTTAGCATATGAGGTCCAAGAAATCAGGTTCAGTGGAGGCTCCAGCATATGACCTTGGATCCGGGATCTCAACAGTTAACTTTTAGATGGAGTGGCATTCATCTGTGTCCAGGACTTTGCAACACTCCTCTGAGAATGCTGGTAGGAGCAGTCTTAAAATACTCTCTGTAGTTTATATATGTCCCTCTCTGTAATTGGAGAGAGCAGGCAGAGCAGGTTTAAGAGCCCTGAGTTGTAACAATGTTTAGTAACACCCCCTTGTGGTTTCAGTAGAGATAGCTGCTAAGTTGTATTGTTCTATCTATGGCTCCAAAACTTATCAGCTAGCTGTGAGATGTTTTGCAAATTACTTAACATCTCAGTTCTTCAGTTCCCTCAAATGTAAAGTGGAGATAATAATAATATCTTGCTAGTAGTGTTGTTGCAAAGAAAATATGAATTGTTTTATATATATATATATATATATATATATATATATATATATATATATATCACTTACAATGGAGCCTATGACATGGCTAGTCTTAGAAAATATTATAATATCTTCTTGCTCCAAAATATGTGTATAGATAATAACATTAATTTCAAAGAGCTGACATTTTGTGAGAAATGTTACTTACCTTCATTATGCTTTTCTTCCCTCCTTCACAGCTCCTGCATCTAATCCATTTTTGAGACTTTTGTGTCCTCTTAACGTTTCTAGCTCCATAGCTGATAACATATCAATGGAATGAGCCATCCAGCAATACCGTGAAAGTATGAGAGAAGGGACAAAATTATAATTGACCATTCACAGAGATCAATGGTAATTCTACTCTAAACCTGTGGTAATTGTGTCTCCTTAAAATCTTTCCAGGATTTTTTTCAAATAACAACATAACAGCACTGATATTTGCAACATCCAGTTGCTGGGTGGATTTGAGGATTCCTGCACAATGTTTTATCGTTCAACCATATTTTAAGGAAAAAAGACATATCATCATATGCTATTTTATATATATCAGGCACATTTTCCAGAATTCTATAAAATAAATCTCTTAATTGGTGATAATAGATAGGTGATGCAGATGCCATGTAAAATTACTTACATTTTAACTTCCCTTATTATTATTTACAATTAAAATTAAAAGTTAAAATGGTAAAATTTGAAGCCTTCATTATATCTCAGTTTTGTGTCCAGTATTGTTATTCCTGTATTTTGGCTTCAGAAGGTATGCATAAATGGATCCACATGATTATATGTGTTCAGTGTTAGCAGAAGATATGTTTACAAAGTTAATTGCCATTTAATTGTTTTATTGATATATTGAAGGAAATGTATTCCTCCAATTAATGTTTAATCAGTCTCTTGAAATAAACTGAGAGAGAAAATTTGTTATTTTTAAAAAGCAAAACAAAACCCAGTTGGTTATTTATTAAGTGTTATATATGATGAAAGCTACAGTAGTTAGAAATTATGATTTCTTCATTAGATTTCTTTTATCTATAAAGATTAATTCTTTCTTTAAAAAAAAACCTAATTTATTTAAAAATTGCATTTGAAATACCTCTTCCACCCATGAAGAAGTAATATAGTCCAGAATTACCTCCCATTATAAACAAATGGACAAGATATATAAAACAAGTGTTTTCAAATATTAGACAAAGGCAGAACAGGATTCTGATTCCTGAAACAAAGGAAACTAAGGTGGAAAGCTCTTTAATCTCCTCAGCTTTCTTCCTAAAGGCAATTTCTGGACCACAGTGAAGGGAAGAGAACCCAACAAAACATGGCAATTTGGGTGGGTTGAGGAGACACAGATTAGAGTTTGGAAAAAAGGAGGTATCTAGGTTTTGCTGGTCAGACTACCAAGGATCATACCAAGACAGAGAAAGAATGCTAGAAATCTGCTTAGTATTTCCCTAGAGTATTTGGCTGAATATCGGTCTACATACACAAAGAGTAAAAATTTAGGAGACCAAACAAAAACAGCTCAACAGGGCCTTGAATCATTCAAGTAAGTTCTCAATGGCCAGAGAGAAGAGACCTCAGTAAACCGGAAGATATTCAGTAGAGAAAGCAGAAGAATTCCTTGAAATTCTTGCATGTGTGGGTGTATAGTTTCAAACAAACTTGGAACATTTTTAGTCATTATTTATAAAAAAATTGTTTCTACTTCTCTCCTCTCTTCCTAGGATTCTAAATATACATATATATAAACAGTATGATATTTTCTTTCAGTTGACTGAGGCTATGCTTTTTTATTTCTTCTTTTTCAGTCTTCTTTCCCTCTGTGCTTTAACTTGCATAATTTTATTTCTGTGTAAAATATCAGTTAAAAAGGAAAATAATAAGGGCTTCCCTGGTGGTGCAGTGGTTGAGAGTCCACCTGCCGATTCAGGGGACACAGGTTCGTGCCCCAGTCTGGAAAGATCCCACATGCTGCAGAGCAGCTAGGCCCGTGAGCCACAGCTGCTGAGCCTGTGCGTCTGGAGCCTGTGCTCTGCAATGGGAGAGCCCACAACAGTGAGAGGTCTGCGTACCGCAAAAAAAAAAAAAAAGGAAAATAATAATACAGCAGGTCAAATTAGAATTTTTCCCTGAAATATAAGTTGACAACAGCATAATTTATTAGCATAAATTTAAGTATTAATTAATCAAAAAGAAACTATATAATGATCACAATTGAAGCATAAACATGATTTGATATTTTTTGACAATCACCCACAATTTAAATCTTATCAAGCTAGATAACTATGGAGCATTTAATATGAGCTAGGTATTCATGTGGCCACTAATAAACAGAATTGAAAAAGAGAGAGAGAGAGAAAGAAAGGAAGAGAGAGAGGGAAAGGAATGGAAGGAAAATAAAGGAAAGGAAAGGAAAGGAAAGGAAAGGAAAGGAAAGGAAAGGAAAGGA
>NW_021703774.1:117920817-117953459 GCF_005190385.1 Monodon monoceros
GAAAGGAAAGGAAAGGAAAGGAAAGGAAAGGAAAGGAAAGGAAAGGAGAAGGAGAAGGAAGAGAAGAAGAAGGAGGAGAAAGAAAGAGAGGAAACATGAGAGGAGGAGATGGGAAAGAAGAGGCTAGAAGATGGGAAAACTGCATTAATTGCCTTTCCTCATTATCAACATCATTCACCAGAATTTTTTAACAAGGATGAACCTACATTAACACATCATAATCATGCAAAGGCCATATTTTATCTTAGGGTTCACTCCTGGTGTAGTAGATTCTGTGGGTTTTGACTAATGTATAATACATTTCCATCATTTTATTGAACAGAGTATTTTAATGGCCTTAAAAATCCTCTGTGCTCCGCCTATTATCTCTCCCCCACTCCACACACCCCTGGCAACCACTGAACTTTTTAGTGTCTCCATATTTTTTCCTTTTACAGAATGTCATATAGTTGGAATCATGCATTATGTAGCCTTCCAGAATTGGCTTCTTTTACTTAGGAGTATATTTAAATTTAAGGTTCCTCCATGTCTTTACATGGCTTGCTAGCTTATTTATTTTTATCGCTGAATAATATTCCATTGTCCGGATGTATCACAGTTTATTTTTCCATTCACTTACTGAAGGATATCTCAGTGACTTCCAAGCCTTGGCAATTAGGAAAAAAGCTGCTATAAACATCTGTGTGTAAGCTTGTGTATGCAAATAAGTTTTCAATCCTTGGGTAAATACCAAAGAGTGTTATTGCTGGATCTTATGATAAAAGTATGTTTAGTTTTATAAGAAACTGCTGAACTCACTCCCAAAGTGGCTGTACCATTTTGCACTCCCACCAGCAATGTATGAGTGTTCTTGTTGTTCCACATCTTCACCACCATTTAGTGTTGTCAGTGTTCTGGATTTTGGACATTCTAGTAAGTGTGTAGTGGTATCTCATCATTATTTTATTGTACATTTCTCTGATGACATATGATGTGGAGTATCTTTTCATATGCTTATTTGCCATCTGTATATCTTCTCTGGTCAGGTGTCTGCTAAGGTTTTTGGTCCTTTTTTTTAACTAGGTTTTTTGTTTCCTTATTGTTGAGTTTTAAGACTTCTTTTTTTATATTTTGGATAACAGTCCTTTATCAGATGTATCTTTTGCAAATATTTTCTCCCAATATGGCTAGTCTTTTCATTCCCTTGATAGTCTTTCACAGAGCAGATGTTTTTAATTTTAATTTAGCCCAGCGTATTAATTATTTATTTTATGAATCATGCCTTTGGTATTACATCTAAAAAAGCATCACCATACCCAAGCACATCTAAGTTTTCTCCTATATTATCATTTAGGAGTTTTATAGTTTTGTATTTTAATTTAGGTCTATGATTCATTTTGAATTAATTTTTGTGAAGGGTGTCAAGTCTGTGTCTAAGTTATTTATTTATTTTTTTAATGTGGATGTCTAGTTGTTCCAGCACTACTTGTTAAAGAGGCTGTCTTTGCTCCATTGTATTGCCTTTGTTCCTTTGTCAAAGATCAATTACCTATATTTTTTAGACCATCTTCTGGGCTCTTTATTCTGTTCCATTGATCTATTTGTCTATTCTTTCATCACAACACCAAGATATCTTGTTTACTGTAGCTTTACTGTAAGTCTTTACTTTGGGTAGTGTCAGTCCTTCAACTTTTTCTTCTTCAATATTGTGTTGGCTGTCTTGGGAGTCTTTCCTGTCCCTGCAAAGTCTTTAGAATTAGTTTGTTAATATACATATAAATAACTTGATGGGATTTTTAGTGTGATTGATTTAAATTTATAGATCAAATTGGGAAAAAATGATATCTTGACAATATTTAGTCTTCTCATTTATGATCATGGAATATATTTCCATTTATTTAGTTCTTTTATTTCATTCAGCAGAGTTTTGTAGTTTTTCTAAAATAGATCTTGCATATACTTTATCAGATTTATAATTAAGTATTTTAGTTTGGGGGGTGCTAAAGTAAATTTTATTGTTTTTAATATCAAATTCTAATTGTTCATTGATTGTATATAGAAAAGCTATCGACTTTGGTATATTAATCTTTCTTTTTTAACATCTTTATTGGAGTATAATTGCTTTACAATGGTGTGTTAGTTTCTGCTTTGTATATTAATCTTGTATCCTGAAACCTCGCTATAATTGCTTATTTGTTCCAGGAATTCTTTTGTCATTTCTTTAGGACTTTCTACAAATATAATGATATCATATGTAAACAAAGACACTTCTCTTCTGTATGCCTTTCATTTCTTTTTCTTGTCTTACTGCATTATCAAAGACTTCCAGTACCATACTGAAAAGGAGTGGTGAGAGTGGCTTCCTTGACTTATACCTTTTTTAGTGGGAAAACTTCAAATTTCTCATCAGTAATTATAGAGTTTACTGTAGGGGTTTGTTCGACAGTCTTCATCAAGTTGACAAAGTTCTCCTATAATTCTAGTTTATTGAGAGTTTTTAATCATGAATGGGAATTGCATTTTGTCAAATGTTTTTTCCACATCTACTGTTATGATCATGTGATATTTCTTTTTAGCCTATTCATGCAATGGATTAAGTTAATTGATTTTCAAAGGTTAAACATTTTAAGGGATAAATTCCACTTGGTCATAGTGTATAATTCATTTTATACATTGTTAGATTCAACTTAGTAATATCTTATTGAGGATTTTTGCATTTATGTTCTTGAGAGATATTGGTCTGTAGTTTTCTTGTAATGCCTGGCTTAAGTATTCGGATAATGCCAGCCTCATAGAATAAATTAGGCAGTATTCCCCCTGCTTTTATCTTCTGAAAGAGGGTGTAGAGAATTGTTATTATCTCTTCCTTAAATGTTTGGTAGAAATCACCGATGAACCCATCTGGATATGGTGCTGAAGTTATTACTTAGTCATTCAATTTTTTTAATAAACATAGGCCTATTCAGATTATCTGTTTCTTCATGTGTGAGTTTTGACAGATTGTGTCTTTCAAGGAATTGGTCCATTTCTTCAAAGTTATCAAATCTGTGGGCTTAGAGTTGTTCAAAGTTTTACTTTGTTATCCTTTTAATTTCTAAGGTGTCTAATTAATAATTTACTTCCTCTCTGTCTCTCTCTCTCTCTCTCTCACTCTCCCTTCTTTTTTCCTCTTAGTTAGCCTAGTCTGGTTCTAACACTTGTTGATTTTATTGATCTTTTCAGAGAACTAACTTCTGGTTTAATTCATTTTCTCTATTGATTTCCTATTTTCAGTTTTCATTGATTTCTGCCCTAATTTTGATTTTTTTAAATGGTCCTCTGATTACTTTAGATTTAATTTTCACTTCTTTTTAGAGCTTTCTTCTTTTCTAATATATGCATTTGATACTATAAATTTCCCTTTATGCACTTTTTGTTGCATCCCACACATTTTTGAAGATTCTATTGATATACCCTATAGCTCAGAGTTTCTTTCCTCAGCTATGTCCAGTCAATTAGTAGGCCCATCAACTGCATTCTGCTTTTCTGTTGCAGTATTTTTTATCTCTAGCATTTACTTTTCTTCTTTCTTAAGATTTGCAACCCTCTGCTTACACTGGTCATCTACTTTTGCATGTTGTCTACTTTATTCTTTAGAATTCTTAACATAGTAATGATATACTTTGTTTTAAATCACTAGTCTGATGATTCCAAAATTCCTGCCCTGTCTGGTTCTGATGCTTGCTTTGTTGCTTAAAATTGTGGGGTTTTTTACCTTTTGGTATGACTTGTAACTTTTTCTTGGTAGCCATACATGATGTAATGGTAAAAGGAACTGATGAAAAAAGGCTTTTAATAATGTGGTGGTGAGGTACCAGGGAGGTGAAGTGTACCATAGTCCTATGATTATGTCTCAATCATTTAGTGAGCTTATGCTTCTGGACTATAAACTTTACAAATATGTCTCATCTTTTTTCTCCCCCCGCTTAGGGGTGCAGGATGGCTAGAGTTGACTAGAGTTGGATATTTCCCTTCCCCACTTTAGTTAGATTCTGATAATACTCCAGGTTAGCTTCTAGTTAATAATTTTTTCTGATACCGGGGGTTGTTAAAAAGGACAGTCTATTTAAAATATACTCTGGTATATTTTAAAACGGTTTTTTTTCCCTCCTCCTGTCAGAGGCCCAAGGGATTTTCTCCAACATTTGCTATGGGAACCTGATGGAGCACTTGGAGGTAAATATCACAGTATTTTGTAGGCTTCCAAAAACTTCCCCTGGTGTTTTTAACTCTCGGACTTGTCCATACTGAACCTCCAGCAATTTGTCTATTACACTTCAGACTTTCCTACCCCAGCACTGGTTTCCAGAACAGTTTCTGCTTGTGAGCCTTTGCTCTGGTAAGCCTTAATGACCTGTATTCACCTGCCTCTCTCTCCAGTCTTGGGGGCAGCAATTTGCCCTTTGTCTTCCCCTCTTTATGGATGCAGGAAGCGTTAATTTTATAGTCTGTTTAGCTTTTTACTTGTTTAGATGGAGTGGTAACTACCAAGCTCCTTATGTGTGAAACTGCAGTATGCATATTTTAAGCTCTCTTGTTCTCTCTCTCCCTCCCTCCCTCTCTTTCTCTCTTTCCATCCCTTTCTTTCTCTCTTCACATCCTTCTCTCACTCCCTTTCTTGTACGCAAAAAATACTTTTCACAGAAAGACTTTTAAAACTGCTTAGTTTGGAACACGATATCCAAGGAATATAATTACTCACCATCAAATACTTTTTGAATCCATAATCCTTTAAATAAAGTGTATATACAATATATATTATATACACACACACACACACACACACACACATATATATATATATATATTTTTTTTTTTTTTTAATTCAGGTGACAGGACAGAAGGCCCCTGGTTTCAGCTCAGTTTCTTTACTACATTTAAATAAACAACAGAACCAAAAAATAGTGTAAATATCTGTCTAGCAGACCTACCAAGGTGATTATCTTTAGACTCTATTTCACTATAGACATATTTTACTCAAAGTGTTGCTTATGGACTGGTGGCCTCAGGATCAGCTGGTCATAGGACAAATAATTATGCTCCAAAGATATCCAAATATAATCCCCAGAATCCATGAGTAAGATATATGACATGGCAAAAGAGATTTTGCAAATGTTATTATACTAAATTAACATCCTGGATTATCCTGGTATGCTCAAAGTAATCACAGGGATCCTTACAAGTGGGAGGCAAGATTGTAAGAGTCAGAGAAGGGAATATGACTATGGAAGCAGAGGTAGATGTGATGTAAGGTGAAAGATGCAAAGTGAAAGAACACAAACAAAAGCTGAAAAAGGTAAGTGAACAAATATACCCCTAAAACCTTCAGAAGGGATGCAGACCTGCAAAAATTTTGTTTTTAATTCTCTGAGACTGATTTTGGACTTCTGATCTCTACAACTATAAAATAAAAGTATATTGTTTTAACCCAGAAGTGTATTGTTTTAATCCATTATGTTTGTGGGAGTTTGGTATAGCAGCAATAGGAAACTAATATACCCAATTTGGAACTGATTAAAAATGTTGTGTTTCAAGCCCCACTTCAGACTTACCAAATAAGAACCTGCATTTCAACAAACTATCTAGCTAATTTATATGAACATTAGAGTTTGAGAAGCAATTCTTAGCATTGTGATTTTTCTTAAACTTGGATCAAATGATTCATTTATCCAAATGAAAGACTCCTTTAATCATATTGATCAGTCACTTGCCAATTTATTAAAACTTTAGAAATGATAACATAAAACCATTTAAAATCAATGAGAATATTATTGACCCAAATGTTTCTTCTGTATGCAGATCCAAAATACTTATTTTAATTTCCTTACTACCTTGGATACACTGAACTTTTTAACAGAATTGAATAACAAGGAGCTATAGAAAAAAAAAAAAAAACACCTTTCAAACATTCAGATGTTTCATCTGCATGGACAGATCCCTAATTAGCTAGATATTTTTTCCTTTTGATTCAGATGTTTTGTCATTGTAGTTACAGTCTAACTTAATAGGTAGCTCTTGTTATTTTTTAGGTTTCAAACTAAGGGAAAAATTACATCATTGTAATAGAAAATAATCTCTAGTTTCAATTTTATTGCAAGACAAGCAGTTAATTCTCAATAACTATCTGTTGACAATAACAATGCCATATTTGAACTGCAACCATCTCTGACTATGTATGTGCTTGGACTAAGTGGTTATCTAGACATTTTTTCTATCTGACCCTTACATTTGGCATTCATCACTATGAAACAACATGGTGATAAATATTGACTTCAAATAATTACGTTAGGCAACCATTGACTGAAACCACCTGCCTTGGCCAGGCACGATAATAACTGCTTACATGAGTCGTCTCACAACAGGAGGTTCTGATAAGGAACACTGTACTCCTGCCAAAAACTAACCGGGAGAATCCAAAAGGGACCAAAAGGAGGGAGGAGACATCAGCCCATAATATGTTCTTCCAGCCACCCAGAAAATTTAATGCTGGAATCCATCTTGGTTGGGAGATGCATGTGCTACCAGGAAGAACCTTGAGTCAGACCAAATACAGGCACAAACAAGACGATTGGCCAGAGAAACCCAGAAATTTAACCCTATTACCATGAAACCTGAGACTGTGAGCCACGTGGCAGAGCAGTTCTCCTGCGTTCCCTTAACCTATTGCTCTCCACCCGGGCGCCCCTTCCCAATAAAGTCTTTTGCTTTGTCAGTACTTGTGTCTCCTTAGACAATTCATTTCGAAGTGTTAGACAAGAGCCCAATCTGAGGCCCTGGAAGGGTTTCCCCCCTCTGGTTACAACTACTTTGACATAAGAATTGTGTTTGGATTATCTAATTACCTGTCAAAACATGTTGGTTCTTTTATCCAGGAAAAATCATTTGTGTCTTTTTTTTCTTTTTTTCACAGATTATTCAGGTATAATTGATAAATGGTACATATTTAAAGTATAAGATGGTTATGTTTTGAATGGTATACACTCATGAAACTATCACCAGAATCCAAAATTAAGATAATAAACATATATCCATTACTCTCAAAAGTTTTCTTGTGTCTCTTTGATACTCCCTGCCCAACACCCTCAACTCCAGGTTGTCCATTTTACTGGCATAGAGTTACTTGTAGTAGTCTCTTATGATGCTTTGTATTTCTGCGGTGTCCGTTGTAAATTCTCCTTTTTCATTTCTAATTTTATTGATTTGAGTCCTCTCCTTTTCATTCTTCATGAATCTACTAAAGTTTTATCAATTTTGTTTAATCTTTTCAAAGAACTACCTTTTAGTTTCATTGATCTTTGCTATTGTTTTCTTTGTTTCTATTTCATTTATTTCTGCTCTGATCTTTATGATTTCTTTCCTTCTACTAACTTTGGGTTTTCTTTGTTCTTCTTTTTCTAGTTGTTTTAGGTGTAAGGTTAAATTGTTTATTTGAGATTTCTCTTGTTTCTTGAAGTGAGATTAAGTTGCTTTAATCTTCCCTCTTAGAACTGCTTTTGCTGAGTCCCATAAGTTTTGGGTTGTTGTGTTTTTGTTATCATTTTTTTCTAGGTATTTTTTGATTTCCTCTTTAATTTCTTCAGTGATCTCTTGGTTATATTGTTTAGCCTCCATGTGTTTGTGTTTTTTACAGTTTTTTTTTTTCCTGTAATTGATTTCTAATCTCATAGCATTGTGGTCGGAAAAGATGCTTGACACAATTTCAGTTTTCTTAGATTTACTGAGGCTTGATTTGTGACCCAAGATGTGATCTATCCTGGAGAATGTTGTGTGTGCACTTGAGAAGAAAATGTATTCTGCTGCTTTTGGATGGGATGTCCTAAAAATATCAATTAAGTCTATCTGGTCTAATGTGTCATTTAAGGTTTGTGTTTCCTTATTAATTTTCTGTCTGGATGATCTGTCCATTTGTGTAAATGGGGTGTTAAATTCCCCCACTATTATTGTGTTACTGTCGATTTCCCCTTTCATGGCTGTTAGCATTTGCCTTAGGTATTGGGGTGCTTCTATGTTGGATGGATATATATTTAAAATTGTTATATCTTTCTCTTAGATTGATCCCTTGATCATTATGTAGTATCCTTCCTTGTCTCTTGTAACAGTCTTTAAAGTCTATTTTGTCTGATATGACTATTGCTACTCTAGCTTTCTTCTGATTTCAATTTGCATAGAATATCTTTTTCCTCCATCACTTTCAGTCTGTTTGTGTCCCTAGGTCTGAAGTGGGTCTCTTGTAGACAGAATATATACAGGTCTTGTTTTTGTATCCATTCAGCCAGTCTGTGTCTTTTGGTTGGAGCATTTAATCCATTTACGTTTAAGGTAATTATTGATATGTATATCCCTATTGCCATTTTCTTAATTGTTTTGGGTTTGCTTTGAAAGTCTTTTTTCTTCACTTCCTTTTTTGTTCTCTTCTTTTCTGTTTCCTGCCTAGAGGATTTCTTTAGCATTTGTTGTAATGCTGGTTTGGTGGTGCTGAATTCTCTTAGCTTTTGCTTGTTTGTAAAGCTTTTGATTTATCTGTCTAACCTGAATGAGAGCCTTGCTGGATAGAGTATTCATGGTTTAAAAATTTTTCCCTTTCATCACTTTAAATATATCATGTCACTCCCTTCTAGCCTGTAGAGTTTCTGCTGAAAAATCAGCTGATAACCTTATGGGGATTCCATTGTATGTTATTTATTGATTTTCCCTTGCTGCTTTTAATATTTTATTATTATTATTATTTAATTTTTGTTAGTTTGTTTGGTATGTGTCTCAGTGTGTTCCTCCTTGGTTTATCCTGTATGGGTTCTCTGCACTTCCTGACTTGGGTGACTATTTCCTTTCCCATGTTAGGGAAGTTTTTTGACTTTAATCTCTTCAAATATTTTTCTCAGGCCTTTTCTCTTTTTCTTCTTCTTCTGGAACCCCTATAATTAGAAAGTTGGTGTTTTTAATATTGTCCCAGAAGTCTCTGACCCTGTCCTCATTTCTTTTCATTCTTTTTTCCTTATTCTGTTCCATGGCAGAGATTTCTACCATTCTGTCTTCCAGGTCACTTATCCGTTCTTCTACCTCTGTTATTCTGCTACTGATTCCTTCTAGTGTATTTTTCATTTCAGTTATTTTATTGTTCATCTCTGTTTGTTTGTTCTTTAGTTCTTCCAGGTCTTTGTTGAACTTTTCTTGTGTCTTCTTGATCTGTACCTCCATTCTTTCTCTGAAATCTTAGATCAACTTTACTATCATTACTCTTAATTCTTTTTCAGATAGATTGCCTATCTCCTCTTCATTTAGTTGTTCTTGTACATTTTTAACTTGCTCGTTTGCTGCAACATATTTCTTTGTTGTCTCATTCTGTCTAACATACTGTGTTTGTGGTATCCTTTCTGCAACCTGCAGGATCGTAGTTCCTCTTGCTTCTGGTGTCTGCTCCTTGGTGAGAGGTTGGTCCAGAGGCTTGTGCCATTATCCCCTTGATAGAGGGTTTGATTAGTATTGTGGTGACAAGAGCCTGTCCTAGATATTGATTAGGGCCTTCCCTTTGCTCTGTGGTTGTCACTGCCCTGTCAGATGTGGGGGTCTGCTCCTTAGTTGTTGGAGTAGAGGCCTCCAGATCTGTTTCTTAGCTGTGATTCTGATCTGTGTTGTGAAGTAGGCAGGATTGGAGCAATCCCACTGAGAGAGAAGACACTGAGTATTCCTCCTCTGGGGATGTTCACCTGTGAATGTGCTTTGATGTGTTCCCTTTAGCCTGTTGTGTGGTCTCACAAAGTACACTGTTGTTGGCACTGCTCTCAGGTCCACCTTAACTCTGGGTATGCTGGCAATTGACCCCAGTGACTCTCACACATTGTTTTCCCCAGCCACTGGCACAGATCCATGGAGGTCAGGTTCTAGGACTGCAGTAGTCAAGCACCTGGACCCATTGTGGGAGCTATGGAGGTATCTCAGACTCTGGTCTGGCCCAACCCCTGTGTGTACGTGCCCATTAACCCCACAGATGCTAAAGCCAGACCTGTCTCAGCTACAGGAGCACTTGTTGTCATTTCAGATGTTTCACAGGTGCTGAATTTAGGAAGCTGTCAGTGGAGGTGTAACTCTGCATTTCATGCAGCCATGAAGAGAGATTTCAGCTCTTCTTCCTTAGTCACACAGCGCCTGGAGCTCAGCTGTGGTTTCAGCCACTCCTCTAGGGGAATTTCCTAGTGGGGAAACTATCTGTGCAATCCTGGGACAGCAGGGCGGTTTCTGGCACCCACTGATGGATTTCCTAGTCACTGAAGCTATCCTCACCCTCCTGGGACAAAATGGGTAGGTCCTGGAGCCTGCTGGCTGAGTTTCTAGTGGCTGGAGCTGTCCATGCCTTTCTGGGTCAGCAGGTATGGGGTCTGACATCTACTCACAGGTCTGGAAGAGAGGTGGCCAATGCCCACCTCTGGAGCCCAAGATGGCAGCTGTGACTCACACCCACCCCTGAAGCTCCTTTAGGCAGTGTCCTATTGCCTGGGTGTGCTCACAGGGAAGGAAGCTCTTACGGTGGTCTCGCCTCTCTCCCTGTGTGTCTCCCAATAATGGTGACTTGCCTCTCTGGCAGGCCCAGGCTTCTTCCTAGTACATCCTCTGTTGCCACAGACTAACTGCTTCAGGATGTTTCCACACCTAACCCTGGTCCTTTCCCTGGGACTGAGCTCCAGAGTCTGAATTTCAGCGTCTGACCCCCCACCCTCACTGACAGAAGAATTTCTCAGGTTGGGGATCACAGGGTGGTGGTGCCAACCCTCTGGGCAGGTTACTCTCTGTTTTGCCTTCCAGAAACCAGTTGCTGCTCTCTTTTCTTAGGCTCTGATGCTCCCCCTCTGTCCAGGCTGATCTCCCCACTGGTGAGGAGATTTCCCAAGGTACATGAAACTTTCCTTCTTCACAGTTCCCTCCCTGGGGCACAGACCCCATCCTGATTCCTTCTTTTTCTTTTTCCTTTAGTCCTACCCAGTTATATGGACATTTTCTTGTCTTTTTGGATGTCTGAGGTCTTCTGTTGGTGCTCAGTAGCTGTTCTGTGTGAGTTGTTCCACTTGTAGATGTATTTTCAATGTTTCTGTGGAAGGAGGTGAACTCTGCTTCCTACTCCTCTGCCATCTTGATCTCTCAGGAAACCAGGATCTTAATATCATCTGTCTCTGTCATTCTTAGAATAAAGAGTTGGTATTGAGATGACCACTTCACTTCCATGGTTTTCAGTTCATGTTATAAGCATGAAACAGGAGGGAAATGAATAGTTGACAACAGCAGTTTTCTGCTAAATAACATAGGCTAGAATTATGTAGTATGTACACCATTATCTACATGAGAAATTAGTGAATTCAATTTTACAGGCTTTATGTTTCACATAGGAAAATAAGAATGGAATTGTGAATGACTTTTGTATAGCTATCTCAGTAATTTCCATAGTGATAAATAATTGATATCTATTCTCTGAATCTTATGTATCCCCAACAAATATCTTTATTCCACTCTAGCAAAAGGATGATGTCTTGACTAGGATTCTTGTGTTGCAATTCATTCCTTTTAGTGTTCTTGGGATGACATTCCACCATCTATTTTCCAGTGGCACAGATGAAAAGTCCAATTCCAATTTTATTATAATCCAAAAGATAACTTGTTCTTTTACTTTTCTGGGAATGCATAAGAAATTTTTTGCTTATCCAAAGAGTTCAAGAATTCACCAATATTTGAGTGAATGAGTTTTCTCATCAACTTGGTTTAGTTTTTTTCCCATCTGCACACTTTGCTCTTTTCCAACTCAAAAAAATATTTTCTATCATTTGTTTAAATATTACCTCTTTTTGTCTGTTTTCTTTTTCTTTAGAATACCCAATTTTATATAATATATTTTTAAATCTCTTTTCAAATTATCTTTTGCCTTTTGATTCTGTTGTCTTTATATGTTGCTATGTATTTCAAAATAATTATCTCTTGTGCTTTTCCAAGCCTCAGCAGTGACTGTATTTTTCTTTAAATTCCTCTACTATTATTATTTTTCTGAATTTCTTTTTCCTGAACACTTGAAAGTGCTTATATTATTATCCTTTGCTGAAAATGTTATTTCTCTCCTCTGCAGCTTTATTTCACAGTCGTATTCCTCTCTGTCTCTCTCTAATTTCCTTTTTCTTCTTCTCTGTGATTGCTAAGCCCTCTTTCTTTTTGAGTTAGGATTTGTTCTTAAAATATATTAAATTATGGCAGCAAAGTAGTATCTGCTGTCATAAGCCAGAGCATAGTAGCAGGTACCTGAGGCAAGCATCCCAGTTCCAAATTTGTTTTATATTTTTCAAGCTTCAGTAGCAGAAAAGCCTCATCTAGCCTTCCAGCTCTTTCTTAGAGTAGAATACAAGGGAATGCAGATCATTTAATGTCACCTCAGTGCTCCAAACACCTCTGAGGTGCCAAATCTCCCTAGGATATGATGTATGATACTTTCTGATCTTCCCCCAGGCTTGTATTTCACTAAGCTGACATCTAATCTCCCTCTGCAGTGGGGGAGGGGAGACCTGGAGGAAACAAATCTTCCTTAGATATCTCTACTGGAAACCCTTTGGAAGCCAACAACTCTCTTCAATTTAGATTACCATTGTTTTGTATGCTTCCTAGCTCACAGAGACTGTTAACTTGGAGTTCAGATTGGAAGAACTGAGAGCTTTGTATGGATTGCTCTGTTCCCAGAACACCATTCTTTCACAATATCCTCATTTTAAGGTAATTTCTTACTTTTCTATTGTTTTTATTTGGTTGGGATAAGTTCACATCTGGTATTCTTTATTCTTCTTAGTTTTGCTTTTTCTCTTGAATTTTAGTTTATAGGTTAATTGTGAATGGGAGTTTGTCTTACATTTGTTATTTTTATCTATTTCCTCTTGTTCTCTTTTTCTACACACCCCCATCCTACTCTTATGGTGAATATTCTGTCCTTAAGGGTTCCAGTCCAAAACCTGGTATATGAAGGCAATTAGGATGACATTTTATCCTAATAAAATTCTAATGATAATTTTGATATCATAGATATCTCTACTAAGAAGGAAGTTGGGCTTTCCAGACTTGTTAGAATTTTTTCCTACTAACTCAAGTTCACTACCTTTCAAGATTTTTTGACAGAAAACAAGACAAATTCAATTTACATTCTAACCTGGTGCACAATTGTATATGTGTATATGTGCATATCAGGAAAATAAACTTCACAAAACAAAACATATGCAAGGTTACATGTTATGTACTCTAATATTCCTTATTATATACTGTTTTATTTTTAAAATACTGATTATGCCATTCTAGATTGATTTCAAATCCAATAATGGGTTGCATCTTGCTGTTTGAAAAATACTGACCCAGCTTTGCTGAGTAAGAAACTTTATTAAAACCTCTCTCCTGAGAGTGTTTCCACATAGTTTTTATCATGTCATTTTTATAGACAGTGGAATTTCCTACATTTTCTGGTGTTAAGAAATGGATCTGTTTCAAATTCTTTGCTTCTTAAATAGCATGTATGCAGCAGACAGTTCTGGAGTCTAGAAAGCTTGAAGCACCTGTTTCACCTACTGCTACACTTTTCTGTTCTATAATGACCCACAAAAATCTTTGTCTTGTTTTTTAATGTGAATATCTTATTATTATTTCCATTTTCGGTAAGTGCTTATAGATTAAAGCAATATTCAATATTCATAGTTTAAACTTAAGACATCAATCTTGAATAGAATTAATGAATTTGATCAATTTATAGAGACGAGAGTTTCAAATATCAGTAAATGTGGTATGAAATGTATATAAGGACATACAATGCAAAATGATAAATACAATTTATCATAAATAAGAGCAATTTATTTATGGAAAATATATATTTAATAGGGCAAGTGATGCATGAACAAAAATTAAGCACGTAGACTCAAATAGCTGTTAGGAAAAATAAGACAAATACTTGCCATCTTAAATTTATAAAATATTTTCTGTGCATCTCTTCATGTGTTTCTAAAGGAAGACAACTATTAGCACTTTTGTGTGTGTGCTAGTAAATACTTTTCTCCTGTTGTGATTATCTCCACTGTTTTCCAGTCTATATTTTAGATCTATTTCTGAGCTACATGTACTCTTACCTCACAAGAATATCATCAAAGGAAAATGATATCAATGTTGTGAAAGTATTCCCAGCAGAGCAAAATAAATATATTATGTAAATGTAGAATATGATAGCCATTAACATTAGTATTATCCATTAGAAGGCTAAGTATGCTCTACCTAAGAGTTATGTAAATGAATGGCTCTAAAAAACGTTGTTTAATGTTTACTTAGGCAAGCATTAAAGTTTCCAGTACATACTTTTTGTTAATTATGAAATATGAGAGCACCTCAGAATTTTGCTTGCCTTTTCTTGTCATATGATGTATACATCTTCATTTTCTCTTTCTATATAATGATTTTAATATGTGTTTACATAATGATTTCTATTTACTAAGTGCTTTACAAGCATTTATTAGTCAATATTTTTTAATATACACAATAACTTACTTAATAATTGTCAATAAACTTTAAATGTAAGACAATAGGACAAAGGAATCTTTAGCTTGCTTACAAATATTAAAAAAAGAAAGATAATAAATCTAAAATAATTAGTTATTTCAGATTGCACAGTAACTGACAGAAATTAAATTAACATTCAGATTTCTAGCTTTCATCATCTGCATCAATGCTTCTTAAACTTTTGGAATTTGGAAACCCTCCTGGGCAATTTCTTATGCTTTAGAAGCTCAGCTTCTGTGGTGATATTGAGATATAGTCTGAGGTGACAGATCAGATATAAATTAAACACAAACGTAGTGATCATACTTTCGTCCTTGGAAACCAAAGAAATGTCTCATAGAATCCTAGGGTTCTTGGGAACATGGTTCGAAAATTAATAGCATAAATCATTGTACTCAAAAGTGTGTTATGGGTGACACTTGAGTCCACTTAAAACAGAATTTTATTGGTGTGCTAGGAAAAAAATAAGTCCAAACGGCATATTTAAAGTTTTGTTTGTTTGTTTTAACTGAAGGAAGTCACAGAGCCTATAATATTTGCAATGGGACTAGTTCAAAGATGAATTTAATTTGTGATATTTCCCAAAAAATATTTGCCCATAGAATTCTCTCATTAAAAAAAAATAATAATAATAATAACACCAATGGTCCTCTGGTGTGACTGAAAGTTTGTGCCCGCCCCTACTGCCCCAAATTCATCTGTTGAAGCCTAATCCCCAATATGATGGTATTTGAAGGTAAGGCCTTTGGAAGGTAATTAGATTGTGAAGGTAGAGTTCTTATGAATGGGATTAGTGCCATATAAAAATAGACACAAGAGAGATGATCCCTCTCTTGGCCATATGAGGATATAATGAGTAGGTAGCTATTTACAAGCCAGGAGGTGGGCTCTCACAAGAACTTAACCATGCTGGAACTCTGATCTCAGATTTCCAGCTTCCAGAACTGTGAGAAATAGATGATTGCTGTTTAAGCCACTCAATCTAGGGTATCTTGGTATAGCAGCCTGAACTAAGACATCTTCACAATATAATTTAAAATAAATATTTATATTTAGATTGTGTGATCTATTTATAAGGTATCAAGATAACATATTCCATTTAGACCATGTTATTATGAAGCAACAAGTACTAAGTTTGAAGTGTAAGATTGAAATTTGCATTTGTTAATCTTTGCATTTATTATTCAAAATGTTGAATGTTCAAATTCTCTCTTTTTTTTTTCTTTTAGATAAAACAATGGTGATATGGTTAGAAGTATGATGCCTTCTGACATTCATGTCCATAATTCATTTAAGTGACACTGATTAGCAAAGATCCAAAGAGAGTGACCCTTTTAAACAACATTTACTATTTTAATTGACCATTTGTTCCCAAACATAAACAGTATACTGGAATAATTGATAGAACTATTAAAGATAAATTCTGGGCTAATATGTTAAGGATAGAACCTAGAAACCTTTAAAAAAAAAAGTCCAAGTATTTCTGTTGAATTTAGAAGCCACAAAATCTAAAATTTTGTTAATGTTATTTGGCAAAAATTATCAAATGGGAAGCCAAGCAACATGGTCTCTGCTTTGTGTACATGTCTCTCCTGGATATCATCCTTCAGGATTTTAAGTTTTAATGTAAAATCAAGTCAAATGAGATTTGGATTACTTTGTTTCCCCAAGCATCTCTTCTTCCTAAAATTTCTCATCAATCAAAAAGTGTTTCTTTAACTGTCTGGAAAAACTCTGTTTATGTCATTTTCTTTTTTGTGAGATAATGTTTGACTTCCTGTCTCTTCCTTGAGCAGTAATATTAGAATGGTTGCCAGGAATATGATTTACACTGGAGAAATGAAAACCTGTAAGTTTAGTATTTTCAAAGTATCATTTATTTTGAACTTTCGTTGTTTCACAAATATTCATTGAACACCTACCAGGTACCAAGAACAATTCTAGGTACAACAAGAACAATGGTATCTTGCCTTAAGCAAAATAAGTTCCATGAAAATAGCAATAAACACATTCTAAATTCTAAAAAATATTCACTTATGATGACGTCTTGACTTGTTCCAGTGAACACAATGTAATTGTTTGTGTATCACCACTAAAATAGAAAGAACTTTATTTAAAAAAAAATATCTTAAAGGAACTACCAATATTTTGTTCTATTTTTTGGGTATTCTTGTGTAGTATGACTACTAAGAAAATTTGTTTATGTGAAGATATTTATTTGTGTCACAATGGCATCTTTGATTATTTTATTTTATTTCTTGAAAGAAGGAAGTCAAAAACTGATATTCAGTACTTATAGGTATTAGTGATTCAAAATTTGGTTTTATATGTTTCAACCCTAACTTTACCATTTTGAAGAGGATTTAGAATTGTTCCCTCTTAAATCTTTGCTTACATTATGTGCTACCCATGTTACACTTTTAGCAAGAAATATTAGTACCCAAATAATTAAGAGTACAAACATTAAGCAATACAATGATATGAAATGATAAATAGGCTTTTTCTCCTGATATAACAAGAAAAATAGCATAAACTTACATTTATTAATTGTTTACCATGTGCCAGGTGCTGTATTACATCATTAACTCATTTAACACTTAAAACAATCCCATGTTACAGATGAGAAAACTGATATACACAGAGATTACATAACTAATAAAATGTTTCATATCTAGTAAGTGATAGAGCCTGGATTCAAACTAGTTCTGTCAGCTCACAGACCTACATCTTAACCAACGAAACAAACTGCCTCTCAAAATATTCTCAGTTGAGTGGATTTGTTTTGTTTTTAACTTTTAACAAACTACAACATTTTTGTTTTGCAGAATGATCATGAGAAAAGTTTTTTTTTTTTTTCTGCAAGTTATAATCATTTCCAAACTATACTGTGAATAAAAAGGTTTCTAGAAGGAACCAACAAGTAAATGGCTCTTTCTTTGAAAATAAAATCAGGAAAAGAGACTGCTCTTGATTTCACCTTATCTTTCCAAAAAGTAACCATTCTTCAGAATCAAATAAATACAACCTTCCTTACAATCTTCCATAACCACTCTGCATTCTAATATGTCTTAATTTTCTTTGGATCCTGGTAGCAAGCTGTGATTTTTATTACCCCACATTTCACCTCCTATGACTACTCACTAAATAAAATTTGAGGTTTTAACCTGAGCTGTACTTATTTTATACCTAGTTCCTGTTATGTGTAGTTGGCTTCTAAAATATACTGACCATTGGAATACATACATATTTGTTGTACTTTTAAGTGATATTGAATAAGATGAAAATATTTATTTAAGCTGGTCTCTATTTATATCTCTCGTTTAACTTCAAATAATTAAATACAATTTTTGTAAATCTTCATGAACACTTTCTTCATACCCAATGCTTCTTACATTTGTTGTTCTGTGCCTTCACTGGATAACACCCTGAGCAAAGGAAATCAAACAATTTTTGTTATGTTTATTACCATAATTTCTGTTATTGAGTTCTAGTTGGTTTTGCATCCTAAATATTTTTTTTCTGTAACCGTCAAAGGACCATGCAGTGTTACATGGTTAGATAGGTGGCACATTGAGACTAGGACATACTTAGCTTAATATGTGATTAATATTAGTCTTAGCACTCAAACTCGACTATAAAATTAAAATACAAAATAGTCTTATGCAGTTTTTATGTATATGAAGCATCAGGATTTGAAAATGTTGAGCCAAAAGGTGTGCAAGTAACATGCTATGAGGAAATTCAATGTGATTTTTTTTCTTTATAACAATTTGGTAGTATATTAAATCTATTTGATTCAATCCATATTCTATGCAAACAATCAGTATAAGTCCTTTAAATACAAGACTTAATATCACTATATACAGGGCTTTAACAAGTGCACAAAGAACCTGAGATTAATGAGAGTTTGTTTTATGGGAATACTAAAATATGTTTGACTAGAGAGAAGTGGGAATTTCTTCAATGAATCTGCTTAATAGTCATATTTTAAAATTATCTTAAAATAAGCTAATTTTCTATGAAGGGAAAAAAGCCAGTATAAATATTTACTAGGTGCTAAGTAAAAATAACAATACTTCTATCATATTTATATCTATCAATATATAATATGTATATACATTTTTTCCATGTAGTACCTTGTGAAATAATGCTATTACCTTACTTTACAGATGAGAAGCTGAGGCTGATAAATCTGCTCAATTCAGACAACTGATCAGAGATTACAAGCCAGACCAGCCTACAAGACCTAAAAAGGTTTTCATTGTACATTCAGTGCATGTTCAAGCTCACCCCAAAAAGATTTATGTAATATTCTGAAATGCTCTTTCTCATGGATTTATATATCATTTACCTGGTCATCCATTCTGCAATTATACTATGACTACAATAACACAATGTAGCGGATTTCTTCCCTGCTTATGAATCAGTAAAACGTGCACTGATATATCCTTCTGTCTTTCCCAAGACAAGGTTAAAGCAAGTTTGTTCATCTTGCAAATGATCATACTAACTTGCTTTAGGATATTAGAAAAGGCTTATACTACATCTTGCAAATGATAATACCAACTTGCTTTAGGATATTAGAAAAGGCTTATATTACATTACATGTAAGACAGGTGAGGTCTCTAAGATGGAACTCACCAACTACAAATACCCACTTGCACAATGTTGTCAGTGAGGTGATTGAGTAGAATCAGTAATGAATAAAGCTGCAAATATTTACATATTTTTTTCTCACATAACAAACAATTTTAAGGAGATTAAACCAGGGGTGTAGCAATTCAAATGTGTCATCAAAGATCAAGCCTCCTTGGTCTCTGCTCTATACCCTTGGGTGTTGTCTTTACCTGATAATCTCAAAATGGTGTGGAGCTTCGCATACTGAAACTGCAAGGCAAGAAGAAAGAGCAGAAGACACCAGCCATATCAACAGTAATCATGGACTTATATAAAGAGAGCCTAAGTAGCTTCACAAATATTTGGTGCGAAAGAATTCATAAAATAAGAAAGTAGCAAGCTTTTAGTGTATCCTTAAGCACAATACACCTATGATTTGGGGAAATTTTCCCTCTAGGTTTTATTATAAATGACTTTCACTGGTATACAAAAGTCAACAGTTTCTTTAATTGGATATCTGATACTTCCACTGAAATCTGCCGTTTTCTACATGATCACCAAAAATTGTAACTTTAAAGGCTTTTGTTAAATTGACAGTTTACCTTAAATTCCCCTTAATGGTAGCTTCCTCCCTGAGCCATGAACCAATGGTCAGTCTTTCTTTGTTATATTCTCTCCAACCACCAAAATTGAAATTTCATCATTTTTCCTTTTCTTCATTTCTTTTAAAGTAATATGAAATATAGAAAAATATATAATCTGTATATCTAATCTACACACACACACACACACACATATATATATATATATATATATATATATATATATGCATTTTTCACCAGCTGAGCTAACAGGCCAAGCCTATATATATACATTTTTAGCATGTTCCCACTATACAGATGTAACAACTGCTAAATTTTAATTGTGTTCCCCTCTCAGCTCTTTTATAAGAAATGAAGCATTATTACTATATCTAAGGTACACTTTAACAATTCTCAACCCCCACATTCCCATCTGCCTATAGGCAATCTCTTTCATTATTGTGGCATGTATAATATATTCTATTATTTTACTTTTTTATGTAGGTATCCATAAGTGATATCTCTTAGTATGGTGTCTTTTAAAATATTTTAATTAATTAATAAATATGGAAGCTATTTATATACCACTTGTCTAGCTTATTCCATGTGGATTTTGAGAAATTCTCATTTATTTTTAAATTGCGGTATAGCAGCCAATTTTGCAAATATACCAGATTAGTTTGTCATATATAAGTACCTGCTAAATATTCCCCACTCTTACTTTTACCAAAAAATAAAATGATAAACACCCTTGTAAAAGTCACATTGCATGAATGGAGGTTAATTTTCCTAAGTTGTGTATTCATAAGTGGAATTCCTGAGTGGTAATGTATGCAAATTTTAAATTTATAGTTTTGGGTTGAATCATATGAAATTTTTAAATGGTCAGTTTCATACAATCTGACCTGAATATTCCAAATTACACTTCAGAGTGACTATACAAAGTGGCTGTATGAGAATGTTATTTTTTGACACTCTTGAATATTTTATATTATCAAAATCTTAATTTTTCCAAATTAATGTTATTCCTCACTTTTGTTATATATATTTTATTATGTATATATTATTTATTTTGTTGTGTATATTACATATATACATATATATTCATTAAATTGTACAGAATATATTCTATTTTACTTGGTTTCTTTTAACTCAACATCATCTTTGTGAGTTTTAATAATTTGGTGTTTAGGGCTTCCCTGGTGGTTCAGTGGTTGAGAATCCGCCTGCCAATGCAGGGGACACGAGTTCGTGCCCCAGTCCGGGAGGATCCCACATGCCGCGGAGTGGCTGGGCCTGTGAGCCATGGCCGCTGAGCCTGTGCGTCCGGAGCCTGTGGCTCCTCAACGGGAGAGGCCACAACAGTGAGAGGCCCACGTACCGCAAAAAAAAGAATTTTGTGTTTAATGTCCTTTGCCACACAGAAGTTATTTTGTGGTGTAGTAATTTAATCTAACTTTTGTTTTTCCTTTAATAATATGTAAGTATGAGGGCAGGTACTTGGTTTATGTTTTTCCATACTTTATTCACAGTATCTAGTTCTGTGCCTATCTCTTAGTAGGACTTTAATAAATATTAATTGAATATTGATTAAATTTTCTTTTTGATTTCTCTTCATATATTTTTAAAGAAAACAAATTGTATCCAGAAACCAAGATGGTTTCCTATATTATATTTAATTTGCACTTATAAATAAAATATATTGTTTCCTATCAATCTTTATTAATATTTTTGAAAACTCACATTTGGGATTTATTTCTGCAATGTTGAGAGGTGTGTCATTAAATTTCTCCTCCTTTTAAAATGAAATGCCAGGTGTACCATTACCATACATTAATATTCATAATGTTAATAATAATATAATAACAATAATGTACACTGCTACTTTTGTCACAGGATAACATAAATCTATCTACAGGACTGTTCGTCTTGTCTCTTTTCTTGCCCATTGATTTGTCCCAAATGGCAAAACCATGTCAAACGGCTTTGTTAGTGACAGTTTGTGAAATAGGTTTCTCTCATCTGCTTTTTTTAAAAAACTTGTTTCAAACAAAAGTTTCTAATCTCAGTTATTTGATTGCTTTTACCTAATCCCATGGATCAGGGCAGGTGGCTCATTTCAAACAATAATTCTGGTCATTATCTATTCATTTTTTATTTGTTCACTAATTAGAGTAGGACATTACATATTCTTAGATTCATATTCTTACATATTCTTAGATTCAAATAATTTGGACTCCCTGATGTGCAAGGGGTCTTTTGCCATAACTCCTCTCCTATGCATACCAAACCATGGCACCAAAATATGTGTTTGGTCATAATCCACTGACAGCCACCAAGCTTTAACTCCCACCCTAGACTATAACATTCCTGATGCTTCGGGTTTTCTTTTCCTTGGTTTCAAACTCATCTTAGAATTTTTAAAACATGTTTAAATATTTTATAAATTTTTTCTGGCTTCTGGCTTTTATGAACCTGTGTGTTTAATCTTCCATTTTTATTAAACCCCTTGTTCTAATATCCTTAGGATTCAAGACATCATTGGTAATATGATAAACTAAAATCTGCTAATATGCATATCTAAATTTGTCCTTTCCTTCAAAATTTTCCTCTATCTTCATGCCAAATATGTTAGCAAAAACTGGTGAAATATGCAAATCAGTGAGTGGGGGAGGATATTTTTAGCCAGCTTCCCTACCATTGCTTTGATCTCAATTGTGCTATAACCAAAGTGGCCCAAGTAGACGTCTGATTGCTAATGTGCATTATTGCCTTAAAAGGCCAAAGGCTAAAAGGTGTCTATTCAAATTTTAGCTATGTGATCATCTTGGACCTTAAGATAGTATAAAATTATCACCTACCAGAACATAGAACACTTTTTGAAATACAAGAAAGCCGAAGGGATAAACACCAATATTAGAAACTTAACACTAGTACTGAATGTGTCATATCTTATATAAAAAAACAAAATTTAGTACATTTAGTAGAAAAAATATGAGGCTAGGTGGTGAGATGTGAAAATGGAGAATCTATGTCTTATTAATGAAGTATTCAAAAGGGGGTTGAGCAAATGTATTCAGAGCTAAGAATATAAAGCAACTCTCTTTCATGTAAAGCTTCCTTGAGCTATTTCAAACAGCATCAATACAGCTGGCAAAGTTGACATGGAAATGCATTAGTGTTAATTTGTGCTTACAAAAAAAAAAAAAAACCCAATGTATTTTAAAACAAAAATGTTAATATTCTATTCCAAAATTTAGTTGTAGTTCTTTTATTTATTTTATTCCCTTCATATTGGGGTGGGGGAGGGAATAATACAAATTAAGAACTGAAAAAAGAGAAAAAATGTGACAGGATTGAAATAAAAAGGAAAAGATTAAGAGAAATATAACCATGTTAGGAACTCTTAAGAATAAATTTCAGGAATTATTGAATAGGCATTAAACTTAATTTGCACATAAAATAATGCCATTCATACAAATATCTATGTCCATTTTGCTTTTGTTTTTATTTTTTGCATAAAATTTGTTTTGAAGTGAAACATACCTTATAGATTGTATACATCATGTGCCTTGCTTGATGGATTTTTGCAAAGTCATCCATTTATATTACACCCAGATCATGAAATAGAACATTACCAGCATTCCAGAAGCTCCACTAGATTCAATTTCCAGTCATTACCTCCCACTCATCAAGGGAAACCATTGTCCTGGATGTTTGTATTAGTTGTTTTGTTTGTTTGCTTCTTTTCAAATTTCTGCATAGCTAGTTACCATAGATATATTGGTGTTAAATAAAACAAATTTATTATCTCAAAGTCTCCATGGGTCAGGGATTTGGGTATAGTTAGCTCAGAATCTCAGCAGGCTACACTCAAGTTGTGGGTATGGCTGTTATCTCATCTGTGGCTCAGGGTCCTCTTTCATGTGGTTGTAGGATTCATGTCACTAGTTACTGGCTTTCAGCTAGGGATAATTCTCACCTTCTAGAGAACTCTCTTGGATCCTTGGACCATGATCCCCTCCACAGGCAGTTCACAAACTGGTTACTTGCTACTTTAAGGCCAGCAATGAATCTTTCTACCGTCAAAGCTACGGGAGCCTAGAATCCTTTTTTAAAAGTCTCACCTGATTAGGTCAAGTTCTCCCAGTATAATCTTCCATTTGATAAATTCAAACTCAACTAATTAAGACCCTTAATTAAATCCAAAGAATGCTTTCACCTTTACCATATAATGTAAGCTAGTCAGAAAAGAGAAATCAAGTAGATATCCTCATCCACCAGAGGACAGACAACAGAAGCAAGAAGAACTACAATTCTGCAGCCTGTGGAAGGAAAACCAAATTCACAGAAACATAGACAAAATGAAAAGGCAGAGCACCTTGTACCAGATGAAGGAACAACATAAAACCTCAGAAAAAAACAAAACAAACAAAAAAAAAACTAAATGAAGTGGAGATAAGTAGCCTTCCAGAAAAGTAATTAAGAATAATTATAGTGAAGATGAGCCAGGACCTCAGAAAAATAAGAGAGGCAAAGATCAAGAAGATGCAAGAAATGTTTAACAAACATCTAGAAGAATTAAAGAACAAACACACAGAGATGAACAATACAATAACTGAAATGAAAAATACACTAAAAGGAATTAATAGCAGAATAACTGAGGCAGAAGAATGGATAAGTGACCTGGAAGACAGAATGGTGGAATTCACTACTGCAGAACAGAATAAAGAAAAAAGAATGAAAAGAAATAAAAACAGCCTAGGAGACCTCTGGGACAACATTAAATGCAACAACATTCATATTATAGGGGTCCCAGAAGGAGAAGAGAGAAGGGACTGGAGAAAATATTTGAAGAGATTATAGTCAAAAATTTCCCTAATGAGAAAGGAAATAGCTACCCAATTCCAGGAAGTGCAGAGAGTCCCTGGCAGGATAAACACAAGGAGAAACATGCCGAGACACATAGTAATCAAATTGACAAAAATGAAAGACAAAGAAAAATTATTGAAAGCAACAAGGGAAAAATGACAAATAACTTACAAGGGAACTCCCATAAGGTTAACAGCAGATTTCTCAGCAGAAACTCTACAAGCCAGAAGGGATTGGCATAATATATTTAAAGAGATGAAAGGGAAGACCCTACAACCAAGATTACTCTACTCGAAAGGATCTCATTCAGATTTGACAGATAAATCAAAAGTTTTACAGGCAAGCAAAAGCTAAGAGAATGTGGCACCACCAAACCAGCTCTAGAACAAATGCTAAAGGAACTTCTCTAAGTGGGAAACACAAGAGAAGAAAAGAACCTACAAAAACCTATAACAATTAAGAAAATGGTAATAGGAACATGCATATAGATAATTACCTTAAATGTGAATGGATTAAATGTTCAAACCAAAATACACAGGCTTGCTGAGAGGATACAAAAACAAGACTAATATATATGCTCTCTATAAGAGACCCACTTCAGACCTAGGGACACATACAGACTGAAAGTGTGGAGATGGAAAAATATATTCCATGCCAATGGAAATCAAAAGAAAGCTGGAGTAGCATTACTCATATCAGATAAAATAGACTTTAAAATAAAGTCTGTTACAAGAGACAAGGAAGGACACTACATAATGATGAAGGAATCAATCCAAGAAGAAGATATAACAATTATAAATATATATGAACCCAACATAGGAGCACCTCAATACATAAGGCAACTGCTAACAGCTATGAAAGAGGAAATCAGCAGTAACACAATAGTAGTGGGGGACTTTAACACCTCAATTACATGAATGGATAGATAATCCAGAAGAAAATTAATAAGGAAACACAAACTTTAAATGACCCAATACACCAAATAGATTTAATTGATATTTATAGGACACTCCATCCCCAAAGAGCAGATTACATGTTCTTCTCAAGTGCACATGGAATATTCTTCAGAATAGATCACATCTTGGGTCACAAATCAAGCCTCAGTAAATTTAAGAAAATTGAAATCATATCAAGCATCTTTTCCAACAACAACGCTATGAGTTTAGAAATGAATTACAGGGAAAAAAATGTAAAAAAACACAAACACATGGAGGCTAAACAATACATTACTAAATAACCAAGAGATCACTGAAGAAATTAAAGATGAAATCAAAAAATACCTAGAGACAAATGACAATGAAAACACGATGATCCAAAACCTATGGGATGCAGCAAAAGCAGTTCTAAGAGGAAAGTTTATAGCAATACAAGCCTACCTCAAGAAACAAGAGACATCTCAAATAAACAATCTAACCTTACACCTAAAGGAACTAGAGAAAGAAGAACAAACAAAACTCAAAGTTAGTAGAATGAAAGAAATCATAAAGATCAGAGCAGAACTAAATGAAATGAAAACAAAGAAAACAATAGCAAAGATCAATAAAACTAAAACCTGGGTCTTTGAGAAGATAAACAAAATTGATAAAACTTTATACAGACTCATCAAAAAAAAGAGGGAGAGGACTCAAATCAATAAAATTAGAAATGAAAAAGGAGAAGTTACAATGGACACCGCAGAAATACAAAGCATCCTAAGAGACTACTACAAGCAACTCTATGCCAATAAAATGGACAACCTGGAAGAAATGGACAAATTCTTAGAAAGGTATAATCTTCCAAGACTGAACCAGGAAGAAATCAAAAATATGAACAGACAAATCACAAATAATGAAATTGAAACTGTGATTAAAAATCTTCCAACAAACAAAAGTGCAGGACCAGATGGCTTCACAGGTGAATTCTATTTAACATTTATAGAATAACTAACACCCATCTTTCTCAGACTCTTCCAAAAAATTTCAGAGGAAGTAACAATCCCAAACTCATTCTATGAGGCCACCATCACCCTGACATCAAAACCAGACAAAGGTACTACAAAAAAAAGAAAATTGCAGACGAGTATCACTGATGAAAATAGATGCAAAAATCCTCAACAAAACACTAGCGAACAGAATCCAACAACACATTAAAAGGATCATACACCATGATCAAGTGGGATTTATCCCAAGGATGCAAGGAATTTTCCATATATGCAAGTCAATCAATGTGATACACCATATTAACAAATTGAAGAATAAAAACCCTATGATCATCTCAATAGATGCAGAAAAATGTTTCAACAAAATTCAACACCCATTTATGATAAAAACTCTCCAAAAAGTGAGCATAGAGGGAACTTACCTCAACATAAAAGGCCATATATGACAAACCCACAGCAAACATCATTCCCAATGGTTTAAAAGCTGAAAGCATTTCCTCTAACATCAGGAACAAGACAAGGATGCCCTCTCTTGCCACTGTTATTCAACTTAGTTTTGGAAGTCCTAGCCATGGCAATCAGAGAAGAAAAAGAAATAAAAGGAATCCAAATTGGAAAAGAAGCAAGACTTTCACTGTTTGTGGATGACATGGTACTAATATACAGAGTTTCCTAAAGATGTCACCAGAAAACTACTAGAGCTAATCAATGAATTTGGTAAAGTTGTAGGATACAAAACTAATTCACAGAAATCTCTTGCATTCCTATACACTAACAATGAAGGATCAGAAAGAGAAATTAAGGAAAAAATTGCACTCACCATTGCAACAAAAAGAATAAAATATCTAGGAATAAACCTACCTAAGGAGGTAAAAGACCTGTACCCAGAAAACTATAAGACACTGATGAAAGAAATCAAAGATGACACAAACAGATGGAGAGATATACCATGTTCTTGGATTGGAAGAATCAATATTGTGAAAATAAGTATACTACCCAAAGCAATCTACAGATTTAATGCAATCCCTGTCAAACTACCAATGGCATTTTTTACAGAACTAGAACAAAATATTTTAAAATTTCTATGGAGACACAAAAGACCCTGAATAGCCAAAGCAGTCTTTAGGGAAAAAAAATGGAGCTGAAGGAATCAGACTCCCTGACTTCAGACTATACTACAAAGCTACAGTATTCCAGACAATATGGTACTGGCACAAAAACAGAACTATAGATCAGTGGAACAGGATAGAAAGCCCAGAGATAAACCCATGCACCTATGGTAAACTAATCTATTACCAAGGAGGCGAGGATATACAATGGAGAAAAGACAGTCTCTTCAATAAGTGTTGCTGGGAAATCTGAACAGCTACATGAAAAAGAATGAAATTAGAACCCTCCATAACACCATACACAAAAATAAACTCAAAATGGATTAAAGACCTAAATGTAAGATCGGACTCTATAAATGTCTTAGATGAAAACATAGGAAGAGCACTCTTTGACATAAGTCACAGCAAGATCTTTTTTGATCCATCTCCTAGAGTAATGCAGATAAAAACAACAATAAACAAATGGGACCTAATGAAACTTAAAAGCTTTTGCAAAGCAAACTACAAAGAAGATGAGAAGACAACCCTCAAAGTGGGAGAAAATATTTGCAAATGAATCAATGGACAAAAGATTAATCTCCAAAATATATAAATAGCTCATGCAGCTCAATATTGAAAAAACAAACAACCCAATCCAAAAATGGGCAGAAGACCTAAATAGACATTTCTCTAAAAAAGACATACAGATGGCCAAGAGGCACATGAAAAGCTGCTTAGCATCACTAATTGTTACAGAAATGCAGATCAAAAGTACAATGAGGTATCACCTCACGCCAGTTAGAATGGGCATCATCAGAAAATCTACAAACCACAAATGCTGGAGAGGATATGGAAAAAAGGGAACCCTCTTGCACTGTTGATAGGAATGTAAATTGATACAGCCACTATGCCGAACTGTATGGAGGTTCCTTAAAAAAACTAAAAATAGAATTACCATATGACCCAGCAATCCCAATACTGGGCATATATCCAGAGAAAACCATAATTCAAAAAGACATATGCACCCCTATGCTCATGCAGCACTACTTACAATAGCCAGGTCATGGAAGCAATCTGTGTCCATTGACAGATGAATAGATAAAGATGTGGTACATATATACAATGGAATGTTACTCAGCCATAAAAAGGAATGAAGTTGGTTCATTTGTAGAGATGTGGATGGATCTAGAGACTGTCATACAGAGTGAAGTAAGTCGGAAAGAGAAAAACAAATATCATATTTTAAAGCATATATGTGGAACATAGAAAAATGGTACAGATGAACTGGTTTGCAGGGCAGAAATAGATACACAGATGTAAAGAAGAAACATATGGACACACAAGGGGGAAAATGTTGGGGTGGGGGTATGGTGGTAGTGATGTGATGAATTGGGAAATTGGGATTGACATTTATACGCTAATATGTATAAAATGGATAAATAATAAGAACCTGCTGTATAAAAAAATTAATTTAATTTAATTTAAAAATTCAAAATAAAAAAGAGAAATCAAATCATTTTCACAAATTGCATCCACAATAAAGGATGCATATTCACCAGTGGGAGTGAACCTTGCAGGTCATCTTAGAACTCCACATATCACATTCTGAATAGTATAGATTAGGTCTTCCTATTTTTGAGACATATTAATGAATCATATAATACAAACTCTTTTGTGCCTGGCTTCTTTTATTCATTAATGTTATAATGAGATTCTTCCATCCAGTTGTGTATAGCAATGATTTATTCATTTTAATTTTTGTATATTCATTCTCATTATTTCCATTTTATGAATATATCAAAATTTATCTATTCTAATGCTGTTTAACATTTGGGTTGCTTCAAGTTTCATATCATTATGATAACATTTGTTTCTTTTAATGAACATGCATATGCATTTCTGATAAGCATATACCTAGGAGTTATTATCTTCAGCTTTAATAAAAACAATGAGTTTTCCCTAAAGTTATAAAAAAAATTTTCTATCTCAACCAACATCTTATGTGAGCTCTAGTTTCTCAATGTTCCCACAAAAACTTTGTTATAACCACCTTCTTTTTCATTTTTGTCACTGACTGCATATATGTCAATACTGGCTTATGATTTTCCATGATGGCTAGTTAATTAATGCATGTTTTCAATCACCACCCCCTTCTATTGGCTTTATAAAATGTCCTTGTTATAAAATTGAAAATTAAATCACTACATTTTTCTATTTGTCCATCTTTTCCTCACATGTTTGCAGTTCTTCATATGTTTTCAATACAATTCCTTTATCAGATCTATACATTGCAAATATCTTCTACTATTTATGTGGCTTTATTTTTGTTCTCTTAATACATATTTAGGTGAATAGGAATCATAATCTTAATGTAGTCTGGCTTGTTTTTTCCTTTATTATTACTTCTGGTGTCAAAAAAAAGAAATTGGTTTTCTAAAGTGGATTACCTATTTTACATTCTACATGTAGTGTATGAGAGTTTCAGTTTATTCATGTCCTCATCAGTAATTGATAGCATAAGTTATTTAAATTGTACCTATTTTAATATGTTTTCAGAGTATTTCCTTTAGAATTAGTGTGTATTTCTATAATGACTAATAATGTCGAACATCTTTTAATGGCTTATTTGCCATCCGTATGTCTATATGGTAAAGTGTCATTCAAATATTTTGCTTATTTTTAATTAATTTCCTTGTTTTCTTTTATTTCTCTTTATTTCTTTTAATTACTTTTTAAATCCTTTTTAGTGAGTTTTGATAGTTCTTTTTAACTTTAAATATGTTTTATATAAGATACGTATTTTGAAATATTTTCTCCCAATGTGTGGCTTTCTTTTACATTTTCTTAATGGTATCTTCCAAAGAGCAAAAGTTTTTAATTTTGATGAAGTACGTTTATCCATATGTACTTTTGTACATCACACATTTAGCATTGTAACTAAGATATTTTTGCCTAAACAAAGGTCATATATATTTTCTCCCATATTTTCTTTTAGATAATTTATAGTTTAGGGTTTTACTTTTACATATAGGAGACATTTTGCATTAAAGATAGATATGAATATCCCATCATTTAATTTATTGAAAAACTTTTTTTCTCCACTGGGTGACTTTGCAACTTATCAGAAGTCAGTCTTCTTAGAAGAAATGCAATTTTATGTCAGATTTTTTTTCCCTCTCTCCTTAGTTTGTCTCCTCAAGTGTCTACTTTTTGTCTCTCCAGTCCCACAGAACCACCAAATATGCTGATCCCCAACAACATTTCTCTGCCTGGACAAGGTGTACATTCTCAGTCTTCTGTGTACACAGAATCTGAATATAACCTAATAAAAAGAACCCCATTAGTTCAACATTTTAATTTATATTTCATCTCTTAAAATTTAACAGTCCTAGTCCTTATTGCTTCAGCAGATAGCTGATGACTTTAGAGAGCTAGCTTTTAGAATTTGTGTAGATTTTCCAGTAGTTCTCAGTGAAATTATTGGTCTGCCTTTAGCAACTTCATATGACTTCAAAGGGATTACATTATTTTAAAAAAACAATCCCTAGAGAGAATTTTTCACAATTCTGTATTTCAGTTTTAATTCAATTCAATTTAGGAATGTTTCTTTTAAAAAAATTAATTTTAAAATATGTTGGATAAAATTTTATAGTTAGTATAGACATTAAAAAATAGGTTGAAGAAGATTCTACCTCTGGAATGGTTGCCTGAAAGTCTTCATGGACCTATTGCCTAGTGAAACAGCCATACCTGGCAAAAATTATTTAAGACAGCCATTTAAAACCTCTGAAAATTGTTCTAAGGCCATAAGGCAAATTAAGAATATTTATCCAATAAAATATTCTAAGTCTTGTCAAGAACAGATAAAATCTGTGTCACTTGAGCCACAAAAGGTACCTTCCACAAAAGGTCCCAGTGTGGTAGAAATTCCATGCCAGCCAGGTGTGTGGCCAAGAATCAACCCTGGAAGGGGTAGACTACCATTTATCTTCTCACTCAGCTCTGAGCTTCAGAGGAATTAAGTTCCAGGAAAGCATAAGCAAGAGGTCGGAAGTCCCTTTCCTTCTTAATCCCAAATCATATGGCAGAGGCTCTGTTCTAGCTCTGAGAAGCAGAGAAATTTGAGACACTGATTTCCTTTTTTTTGAACTTACTCATTGATTGGAGGATCCACCCTGAGAGAGGCAAACTAAGAATACCAGAGACTACCACCTTTCCCAGAACCCCTGTTTATAAAGCAGATGCATCACTCCAAGAGATGGGTGCTACTGTCCTTGCCCCAGCCCCAGATCAATAGCTCAGAGATTTTTTTTTTTCCCATGAAAAGAGTCCAGTCATTAGAACAGAGAGCCACAAAGTTAAGGAACTGACTTTGTTTGGAGCGGACGGTGGGGATGATGAAGGCTGAGAGCATTCTTTTAAACAGTGGAGATTTTGTTGGTAAGAAATTAAAAGAAAGCTGGAAAACTCCATGAGAGCTACAAACTAAGTAGTAAGCCAGCTTATTAGAGAGAACCAGGGAGAGACACAGCTAAGAAGAGGTCTCCTACTGTCAAAACAAACCTCACAGATAGGTCTCAGAAACTATCCATACAAAAAGTACCAAATTTAATTGGATCAGATTGTGGAACAATTTATGCCTCAAGGCACTATCAAAAACAATAGAGCAATGATCCATAAAATAGTAGAGCCTAACAGACGGATATAATACCAACAAAGGCCTACAGTTAAAAGGTGAGATCAGAAGAAGAGTCAGTCAAGGAGAAGATTGCTAAAATCACTGTCATCTTGGAGTAATTGAACAAGCCCAAGACTGTATACTATTAGGAAGGACATCACAGGCTTCACACTGTGGAGGAAATAGACTTTACTAAAGTATTCCAGACAAGTCATTAAACAAATAAACAAACAACAGCTGCAGCAAGCTCCAGGAAGAGGGGATTGTGGGCTCCCTCATATATATATATATATATATATATATATATATATATATATATA
>NW_021703774.1:117953469-118059093 GCF_005190385.1 Monodon monoceros
ATATATATATATATATATATATATATATATATATATATATATACACAAAAGAAAATGCCTGTGAGAGTACCCAGATGTTGAACTTAACAAATACTTGAAAGTAAGTTTTATAAATATTTTCAAAGAATTAAAGTAAACGTCCTTACAGAAATAAAATATGAGGACAAATAAAATCTGGGTAAAGAAAATCAGAGATAAAATAAATAAATAAATAAAAGGTAAAATAATTTATTTCTAGCAGACCCATTTTATAGAAATAGTAAAGAATGTTCTTCAGAGTGAAAGCAACTGACCATAGACAGTATTTTGAACATATATGAAACATATTGGTATAGGTAATTATGAATGCATATCTTTTCTCATTTGTTCTCTTAACTGATTTTAAAAATAATTGTAGAAAATGATATGTATGTAGTTACATTGTTGGAGTCATAATGTATAAAACTTTAATATAATGACAATAATGGTGCAAAAGAGTTGAAGAGGGAGCAAAATTTTATTGGAGTAAAGAAATGATACTAGATAGTAACTATAATCCACAGGAATAAATGAAGAGAATCAGAATTATTAAGGTTAATAAAATAAACTTGATACATATATTGTTATTGGCTTTTTTATCTCAGCTTCTTTAAATGACAAAATTATATAAATTAATATTTACAAAAATGTACAGTTGGGCTCGTATATTTTTATATAAAATAGCATAAGAAGGAAGAATGGGGAAGAGAAATATACAGGAAACATTCTGTTCTTACTATTTCTGTTCAATATTTTACCAGAAATTCTAGCCTTGGCAATTAAACATGGAAATAAAAGAAAAGAAAGAGGTGACACTATCTCTGATCACTTACAGATGACATAAATTTATAGATAAAAGTCTTAAAATAAAATATTTAGTAATAAATTAAAGAAGAGTAAGACTTGTACAGAGAAAGCTATCAAATATAATTGAAAGAAATTGAAGACTAACAGTTATGGATCCCTTTTGCTTAATAGTTCCTTCGTCAATTTCTTTCTTTGCTATCGCATTTTACTATAAGCAGCAAAGAGAAACCAGGCTATGCTTTCCACACTTTGCTTGGAAATCTCCTCAGCTAAATATCCAAGCTCTTGACTTAAAAATTCTACTTTCCACCACTGAACAGCAGAACATAATTTGGCCAAGTTTTATTCAATTTATAAGGATAGCCATTCTTACAGTTTCTAATAATATGTTCCTCATTTCATCTGAATCTTCTCCAGAAGCACCTTTGACATTCATATTTCTAACAACAGTCTGTTCCTGTATTCTCCAAGATAATAGAAGCTTTCTCTACAGCTTTCCTCATTTCTTTCTGAGCCATTGCCAGAATTACTTTTAACATCCATATTTCTACCAAAAATCTCTGCAAGAAATCTCTGCAAAAACCTACAATCTAGGTTTCTGCTATCAAGTGCTTCAAAATTCTTCCAAACTCTCCATTACCCAATTCCAAAGTCACTTCCACATTACACTAGCACATCAATTCCTGATACTAAAATCTGTAATAGTTTTCTAGGGCTTTTGTAACAAAGCACCACAAACTGGTTAGCTTAAAACAACAGAAATGTGTTTTCTCAATTCTGGAGGCAAGAAATCTGAAATTGAGGTGTTGGCAGGAGCATGCTTCCACTGAGATCCTGAGTAGAATTCTTCCTTGCTTCTTCTCAGCTTCCTGTGATGGCAAAGAATCCTTGGTGTTTTTTAGCTTGAAGCTGCATCACTTCAATCTCTGTCTCTGTCATCATATAGTGTTCTCCCCGTGTATTTTGGTGTTCAAGTGAGGTTATTTTCATCTTATAAGGATTCCAGTCATACTAAATTAGAGACCCACTCTACTCCAGTTTAATTTCATCTTAAGTAACTGCATCTGAAATAGCCCTAATTCTGAATGAGATCACATTCTGAAGTGTTGAGTGTTAGGACAGTTTTCTGGAAGACAAAATTCAATCCATAACAGGCCTCTTCTTCACACCATACAAAAAAATGAACTAAAACAGATCATAAGCTTATAAGTATGAGCTGAAGCTATAAACATAAAACATTTAGAGAGAATGTAGAAGAAATCATTTTAACCTTGGGTTAGGGAAAGCTTACCTGGATATGACACCAAAAGCAAAAGTGACGAAAGAAAAATAATGATAAATTTACCTCATCAAAACTAAACCATTTGTGCTTCAAGGGATACCATCAAGAATGTGGAAATACTGAGATTTAATTTAAAAAAACCAAAGAGCGCTACAAAACTATGTAAATAAAAGCATCTGACAGTTTGCTCTCAAAACAAAAAAAGAATGTGGAAACACAACGCAAACAGAAAATATTTGCAAATCATGTATTTCATAAGAAACTTTTATCTAGTATATATAAAGAACAAGTACGACAATAATAAAAAGACAAGCCATTTCACACACACTCGACTATCTATAATCAAAAAGACAGACAATAAAAAGGTTTGATAAGGATGTGGAGAAAGCAAAAATCTCATATACATCTGGTGGGAACATAAAATGATGCAGTTGCTTTGGAAAATAATCTGGAAATTTCTCAGAAAGTTAAATGTAGGATTACAAAATGACCCAGCAATTCCACACCAAGGTATACATCTAAAGGAAATGAAAACATATACACACAAAACTTGTTCATAGCAGCATTGTTCATAACAACAAAAAGTAGGAAAAGACAAATCTCCATCAACTGATGAATGGGTTTAAATGCACTGTATCTGTGCAGCAACGGAATACTATTCAGCCTTAAGAAGAGATGGTATATCGATATATGTAACAAGGATAAACCTTGAAAACAAACATAAAAGAAGCCGGTCCCAAAATACCACATATTGTATTATTCCATTTATATGAAATGTCTATAATAGGTAAATGCATAGAGACAGAAAGCAGATTATTGGTTGCCTAGGGCTGGGGAGGTTGAGGGGAAATGGGGAATGACCGATTCTGGATACTGAGTTTCTTTGCAGTGTGGTTTAAATGTTCTAAAATTGATTGTGGTGATGGTTGCACAACTCTGTGAATGTACTAAAAACCATGAACTATACACCTTAAACTGGAGAGTTGCATAGTATGCAAATTATATCTCAATAAAGTTGTTATATTAAAAAACAAAGGGTTGAAATATATGTGATTACATATAAATATATAGTATAAAATGTATCATATAAACACATATAAGTTGTGTAAGCAAGTCATGTAATAGTATAGGCAAAAACCCATTATATTTATTATTTAAACACTCTTAAACACGTACTATTAACTGATTTGTTTTATGTACAACTTTACTGGACCCTCCTAAGTCTATAGAATGGTCATGTATAATAATTATCTTCATTTTATAGGTAAGGAAACTAAGATTTTTGTTTTTTAATTTTAAAGATCTGTTCTAAAGCACAATAATTTGTAAAGGACGTTAAGTTCAAAAGGCTGCTTTAATTTAAAATATCAACTAAAATTGCATTAGCCTGAGAAACACAATGAATAAATAAAATGACAGACAAAACAGAAGTCAACTAAACAGGAAGTGGAATGACGTTTATCTGCCTATTCCCTTTATCACTGTTGATTGGAGCCCAAGTAGATTAGTAAAAAGAACGCTTGCCACAGATTCAGGAAACCCAGTTCTTAGTCTGGTTTACTAATCAGATATCCTTAGACATTAAATTAAATATTCCTTTGTCACAGTTTCGTCAAGATCTTTAGTTTACCCCTATAAACTGTTACTAAATACCATGTTATTCACCTTCAAAATCTTCTTGAACTGATGTGAGCACTCATCATGCCTCAAGATATGGGTTAAATTGTGTCCCCAAAAAAGACATGCTGAAATCCTAAATGCAGCACCCCGGAATGTAACCTATTTGGAAATAAAGTCATTGTAGATTTAGTTAGTTAAGATAAGGTGATACTGGAGTAGGGTAAACCCATAATCCACTATGACTGGTGTTCTTATAAGAAGAGGAAAAAAAGATACAGAGCCACAGACACTTAAGAGGAGAATACCATGTCATGACGGAGACAGAGATTGAAGTTTTACAGTGGCAAGCCAAGGAATGCCAAAGGATTTCTTGCAAACCATCAGATGCTAGGAAGAGGCAAGAAAAGATTGTGCTCTACAGATTTCAGAGGGATCATTGCCCTGTCAATATTTTGATTTTTGAGTTCTAGCTTCCAGAGCTTCAAGAGATAATAAAGTTCTATTGCTTCAGCCACCTAGTTTGTGGTATTTTGTTATGGCAGCCCTAGGGAACTAATACATTCTCAAACCTACTTTGCCTAAATAAGCCTTTTTTAAAAATGGCTTGCATTTATTACGTGCTTACTAACTGCTATGTACAGTGCTAAACACATTATATACATTCTAAACTACAAAGAATTCAATAAAAATAACAAACCAAAGAAACAAATAAAACTCTTAGAAGTATGAATCAATATTTATCATTATTGTCAGATTGTGAAAAAAACTGTGGCTAAGAAATTTGTCTTGAATCAAAAATATTTTAAGAGTGGTAAGTCTGTTCCAACGTGACCTGACCCTAGACCTGTGTAATTAATCACTACACAGGTTAATCTGTAATGCTTGGAAAGTTTTTTGTATCTTGAAAATGAAAATCATAATTTTTCTCCATTTCTACTTAATCTCCATTAAATAAAATGCTAGCAGTTGAAATAGCTTGTGCAGTAACGAAACACTTTTCAAATTGTCTAGTAGTAAATACTTTTATTGGAATAAAAAAATCACTAAAGTATACAATCAAGTTAAATAGTTAAATCCAGTCTTCTTTCATTTGATGAAAAAGATTTTTCTCTCTTTTTGTGTGTTCCAATAAAGATAAATCAATGAAGAAGTTTTCTATTAAGGTTAATGCTTTCCATAAACAAAAAATGCCAAGCTCTTGGGAAATAATGTTTTTTTTTTCTTTTTTTTAATCTGCTTTATCATGAAACTTTCAAATCCAAGGTTATTTACTGTATGATGTCATATGGTGCTTTTTATTCTTTTTGCATTTTCTGAAAATAATATTTAGTAATAATAAAAATATAAGGCATCTTATATAATTACAACAGTATACCTAAATTAATGTGTGCTTCAAGTTTACAATTATTACCATAAAATGCATGTTAGATCAAAATCTTACAGCAAAAGTAATGGAAAGCTTAATTATAAATTCTTAATTATTTAATATAAACATGTTGCAATCTTTTTTATGGATTTCACTTTTTGTGTGTTTTTTCTGGTTGAGCTAAACACTCACACATAGTATTTTTTTTACTATACTATTTTTTTAATATTCTTTTCCATTATGGTTTATCACAGGATGTTCAATATAGTTCTCTGTGCTATACTTTAGGACCTTGTTGTTTAACCATTCTAAATGTAACAGTTTGCATCTACCAGCCCCAAACTCCCAGTCCAGAGGAATGGACTGGGAATGACACATAGTATTCATTTACTTATTTTGTACTAACCTGAAAAGATGTGTCCCAAGAAAGATGGAGTTGTAGTTTTTATCTTATTTCCTATGTTTAATAGTTTTCTTTTTTAGTCTCAATAACTAATTTTGACACATCATAGTTTACTATATATAATCAATCACCGAATCAAATATTATGGCACAGGATAGCGTTTGGTGACCCATTTAGTTGGTGGCCACGGACAAAATAGTTCAGGAAAAAAGTGATTCTTATTTTACAAGTTGAATTTATAAGTTGGTTTGATTTGTCAGAGCATTTTAAATCATTTTTACTGAGCACAAATGTAAGTTATTTCCTCATTATATGTCTATTTTATTATATACCTCATACATCATATCATTGTTATCCATATTTTCTCCATCTTATGAGAGTTTGTTCTGCAGTTTCTACTGATAACAATGGAACAAGAACATGCACTACCAAGATGTTGTCTCAGAAATTCTTTATGGACCTCTAAAAATCCATTACAATAATCTAATAATATTAATAGCTTTTCATTGAATTGCCCAGACAACATGGTAATAATATTTTAAATGAGCCTCATATTGTTGAAACAAGACATACTTCTGAATGCAAACCCATATTTTTGAAGAAATTTTCATGAAACTCAAAAATGCTGATCTGAAAGTCAAAGTCATTAAGAACCCAAGCTGAGAAGCCCTAACTCTTGAGTATCTCTTTTTTTAAATCTGCTACCTCAGGTGGTTGGGAAGCCATATGGAAAGAAGGGTGAACATAGTTGACTGAGGAAGGCTGTGGAGGATAAGTGAGAGGGACTTGCATGAAAAGATAAATATATATGTATTTCAAATAAAATTGTATTATAAAACATATAATCTTTAACTTTGTTTAATATTAAAAATATATTATGAATAATTGTCCATATCAACACAGGTGCAAAGCATAATTTATCAGAACTTACATCATCTTAGCAAAGGAATATACCTTAATTTATGTAGTCAACCCACTATAACTGGGGATTAAGGTTTATTTTCTTCATTTTCCATTATAACTAATGTTTTCATGAATAAGTATATGTATGCATATTTGGTTATACCTTTGATGTATTCTTTATTGCATGAAGTGGAATTTCTAAGACCAAAGGTTTGTATATTTATTACACTTATGAATCTGTATTATAAAATTGTCATTCATAAAGATTGTTTAAATTTTACAAGAGAATATGTTTTCCAAATGTTATAAAACATTGTATATTATAATTAGTTATCACTAAAAAATTCAATGAGTACAATAGTAAATAATTATTTTGATATGCAGTTCATTAATTATAAGAAGAGGAAAATTAATTAAAATATTTATTTGTTATTTCTATTTCTTGCATTTTAAATAGCTTTACTTTGAGTTTTATCCATTCCATTACAGTTTTGCTAATTGTAAATTAATGGTAAATATTTTAAAATCAATATATCAACAATTGTCTTACAAAGTTTGATTTTAATTTAGCAATTATTTTTATTGATTTAAAAATCATAATTGTACAGTGATCAAATCAATTAGTCCTCAACTTCATCATTTTTATTTTTGGTCTCATGTAAAAAATATATATACATATGTGTGCATGCACACATATATATATACATGTATATATATATTTGTGCATATTTATATACACATATAATTATATATATACATACATATCTTTATACATATGTGTATACAATTTATCTAAAGCTATAACTATTTCTGTGCATATATTATACGTGTGTGTGTGTATATATATATGTATATATATATATATAAAACATTTCATCACTCTCTAGAGAGATAGCATCATATACTGATTCATGGAAGAGACTCTGGAACCAATGGCTTTAGTTTAGTTCTTTAGGGTGGACACATTTTTTAAATCTCTGTGCACAAGTTTTCTCACAATAACATAGGAGTGACAATAATACCTATGCCATTGGGTTGTTATGCAAAATAAATGTCAATTTTTGTAAAGCATGTAGGATGGTGACTTTCACAGTATAAGAAACTGTATTTGTTAAAATAATATTGGGGCCACTGGGACTGATTAGAGATTACTACAATATTGAGCCTTTCAATTCATATATTTGTTATATTTTATTCAGGTTTTCTTTCTTTCCCTCAATAATGTTATATAGTTTTCTATAGAGATCCTGGGCATATTTTGTTTCAATTCCTAAATATTCAAGGGTTTAAATGCTATGGAAAAATAAAAATTTAAATTTCATTTTTCCAAGTATATAGGTATACAACTTTTATGTTTGCCTTGTATAAATCGTCCCTGCTTAAATTGATTATTAATTGTAATCATATGTATTAATTCATTGTACATACTCATAAGCTTTGCAAGTAATTTCAACTTTGTTTCTTTCTAATAATTGTTTTATTCCACTATTGTAGATCTGCTTGTAACTCTCAAATTTTACTTTTCTGAAAATATGTGTTTTTTACTTTCATTTTAGAATTATAGTTTAGTGGGTTCTACAATTCTATGTTGGCAGTTGTTTTCTTTCAGAACTTTAAAGATATCTTGCCATTATCTTCTGGCTTTTATTATTTCTTTAGAGAGATTAGCTTACTGTTTTTCCTTCGAACAATGTATCTTTCATTCTAGCTTCTTCAAAGATTTGTCTTCATTAACTTTAAAAAATACATTGTGCCTAGTTACTTTTAAAATTCTTCCATTTGTCCTTTATATAGTCTTTTTAAATTATGTGGCTTGATATCTGTCATCCATTTTGGAAAATTTTCTTTTTAATTGTAATTTCTTTCTAAGTCTTTTCTTGTTACACGTTTCTGTGTTTTCTGTGCTTTTATTGTCTTCTTTCAATATATTTCTCTTAGTTTTTGGTTTTCTGAAATTTGAATATAATGTGCATCTGCATATTTTATAGGTTTTGGGGGGGTCATTTTACCTTCTTCCAATTATATCTCATTCTTTTAGTGGTCTGTCTCTGGTGAGTGTTTTTCCAACTGTTAGCTTTAAGTATCCTGAGTCTTCTTCTGTTTCCTTTTTGCATACTTCCCAGCCAGTGTCCTCAAAAACCTTACCCCTGTTGACTATGTTTTTGTTTTCCCCTTATGATAGAAAGGAAAGTTAGAAGGGACTGGGATTATGTTTCAGAATTGTGCTTAGGCAAAGCCTTTCCCTGGAGAGTAGTCCTTTTTAAGTAGATGTCTCTGGACATACTTTAAAATGACTACATTTCCCTTGCCTTCCCAGAGCCATGAAAGGATCTTTCTCAGATCCTCATGAGGAACCATGAAAGTATGAGAGCATCCCTACATCTGTGTCCCCCCCCCAAGGTGTATAATTTTCACTTTAATCCACATTCAATCTCAATTCATTGATTTACTAATTAAGTGTTCCTGCCAGTTTATGGCTCCGGCAATTTCTGCTGTAGGTAAGCAGATCTTGGTTGCTGTATCTCTCCTGATATGCATGTTTCTTCAGATTTTGGTGTGGCCGTTTATCCTGTGACCTCAGTTCTCTCATGGGTCCAACAAAAAGCATTGATTTTCAGTTTCTGTACCTTTTTCTTATTGGTAGGATGAGAGTGATGCTTTCCCAGCTCTTTCCTGTCAGAATTGAAACACTAACCCATTTTTTTAATAGGTGTTTTTTGTGTGTCTCCTTTAAAAAAATTTAATTGGTATTAGTTGCTCTGTGTATAGCTTTAGGTAGAAATCAATTTCACTTTTCTCAAATTTATTGTCTCATTATTCAGAAACTGTACTCTGTTATTTCTCCCTCTGGAAGAAGGACACATCATTTTTTCGCTTTTCACATTTTTCATGTATTCGCAGCTTAAAGAACAGTTCCTGACTTACATTATAATAATTAAATATTTGTTGATTTAATGAATATAAACAAGATCTCATTTATGAGCTCCTAGGGTTTTGATTTGCTGTTACTTTGTTTTATATATCTTTCCCTATGTCAACACCATTTTTTTACTGTAATAGTTTTATATTATCTTGATGTTTTGTAAGATAACTCTTCTAAAATTGAGAATCAGAATAAAATTCCAGAGGAAGCTCTGAGGATTTATAAATTCATTTCAATTGTACCTATATCCTTGAAATGAAATGTTCTTTAAGAGCATATCACTGACTTTATTTAGATCTTTATCATGCCTTTGTTTTGTTACAGTAAATTTTCAGATGACAGAAAACCTTCAAACTATTTTAAGTAGAAAATGATTTAATTGCTTACAAATAGTGGAAAGGGTTGGAGGAGCAGTGTTTAGGCTAGATCTCCAGAAATTACTACTTGGACAAAATTATATATTGACCTGCCAATGAAGTTCTACCCTTGCCATGAACAGAAATTTGATGCAAAGGAAGTCAACAGTCGTAGCTGCTGGCTGTATGATCACCCATTTTGCCCAGATCAGCAAGGTGCTACCACAAATGCTGGCTTCAGGAGAACACCAGCTTCACTGCCATTTAGAGATCAGAAAGCTGTTTCTAGAATTTTTGGCTCCAGAACCATACTGGGTGTAATAGAAAATGCAAAAGCAAAAATAAATGTCTTGTTCAGTGCCAAATTCCCAGTGTAGCTAAGTTCCAAATTCCAGTCCAAGTTCAGTTGGGTACATATGACTGGCAGAACTTAAGTCTCTTCTGGGACCTAAAATGCAAAAGAATGTGAGAAACATGCTTTTCATCTTTTTTTTTTTTTTTTTTTTTTTATGGTGCACGGGCCTCTCACTGTTGTGGCCTCTCCCATTGAGGAGCACAGGCTCCGGACGCGCAGGCTCAGTGGCCATGGCTCATGGGCCCAGCCGGTCCGCGGCATGTGGGATCTTCTTGGACCAGGGCAAGAACCCGTGTCCCCTGCATCAGCAGGTGGACTCACAACCACTGTGCCACCAGGGAAGCCCAGCTTTTTTAATGATGCAATATAGTAATGCACACTTAGAAGGAAGTTAAAAAAGTGGTGGTTGACCTAATGAATATTTCTGTCACTCTGTCAAAACTTTTGTACTCTAAAGATGTCTTGATTATCTTTTCTTAGATTTCATCTGATTTTTTTTTTAGTGGTTATGTTTCTATTGTAACATTAAATTAAGTGACATCTTCTAATTGATTTTAATGATATTTATTTTTATAATAATTTAATATCCATAAAATTGCATAATTTACTGCTTCTAACTGTTGTAATTTGTACTTAAATATTTATGTATGTAACATTTCATCTACATATAAGGGCTACTTTTACTATTTCTGAGCAGTTTACCATTTATTTATGCATTTATTTACTTATCTTTTTTACAGATATGCAGTATAAGGCATAAAATCAAGAGTCTCTATTATGTGCTACTTTGGCATCTGATAAAATTGAGAGTTACTGAAGTAGCCTAACTACAAATTCCACTCTCCACTCTGCTCCCATGGGTAATAGCTCCCAGCCACTTAGCTCTTCTTGCTTAACTCTGAGTAGTGGGTTTCGGTTTCTTGATAGCATGCAGAATTATTCAAACAAGACAATTTCATTTCTTTTCTAAGAACCAGAGAATATACCACCCTCTTCCACCAAAAAAAACACCTCTCACACTTCCTCCTTTTCCACTCTGTTCCTGCATGCAACACCCATATAACCTTCTGTGCTGTGCAGTGTCTTCCTCCCCCAGAATATGAGTATGTGTGACTAATACATTTCTTACCTATATCATCTACAGTGTTGTGTTGTGTGTTTAGCCATACCGATATCCTAGGTCAGGAATCCACACCTCAATAATGAGGCAAATAACAGATAATTAAAACACGGTTTGATCTCCAGTCCAAATTAGAAATATAGGATTAATGTAATCCTCTTACTAAATCAATTTTTGTTTTGAGTAGCCTTTTTTTTCTAAACTTATTAATTTCTGTTTCATCACTCATAATTCACTTGAGTGTATGCTTTATTCCCCTCATTTTTTTTCATATTCCCCCCCACTTCTTAACTTAGATACCAATTTATTTAATATTTGAGAGCTCTTATTTTCTAATAAAAGAATTAACACTGCAAATTTCATTGCATCATGCAAGTTTGACATAGTTATTTCATTATTGATCAATTCTAAATATACTTAAAGTTTCACTTTTATAATTTTGAATCATAACTCACTTGTAGATGTATGGTGCTTTTTACGTCTTCTGTTATATTTGAATAAAATAGAAATTCTACTATGATCAGAAAATATTATATGTATGATGCTGAATCTTTGAAAATTGTTGAGACTTGTCTTAAGGGTTTGCATATGGTTAAATTTTCCAATTATTTTATGGGAGCTTAAAAACATCATTTTGTCCAGTTGTTGTATGCAGCTTCTTTTTCTGTCCCTTAATTCATATGCTTATTATGTTGTTTAAGTGTTTTATACATTTGCTGCTATTTTTCTAAATTATTGATCAACTGAGAGATAGGTTGAATTCTATTATTGTGTTGTATAATTTTTTTCCCTTATAATTCTATACATTTATTCCCTTCCACATCTTGATACTATGGTATTAACTGAACTTAAGTGTAGAATTATTATATTTACCTGAATAATTGAAACTTTGTAGTTAGTGTCCACATCTATTTCTAATGACACTTTACGTTTAAAGTATATCATGTATGATATTAATATAGCTACTATTACTCTATTTGGTGAATGTACACTGGCTTTATCTTTTCAAATATTTCTATTTCAACCTTTCAATGTTTGTATATTGTAGACATTTCTCCTATAAACACTATAACTCTCATGATTATTTTTTTTAAATTTCAAACTAAAGATTTTTTTTTTAATTGATGAGTTACTACATGCTATTGTTTAAATGTTTGTATTCCTCCAAAATGTATACTCTGAAATTCTAATGCCCAGCATGATGATATTAGAGCGCAGCAACAGGGGTGCAGAGGGCAAAGCGGAGAGATTCCCGCACAGAGGATCGGTGCTGACCGGCACTCACCAGCCCCAGAGGCTTGTCTGTTCACCCGCCGGGGCGGACGGGGGCTGGAAGGTGAGGCTGGGGCTCCGGAGGTCAGATCCCAGGAAGAGGACTGGGGTTGGCTGGGTGAACACAGCCTGAAGGGGGCTAGTGAGCCACAGCTAGCAGGGAGGGAGTCCGGGAAAAGGTCTGGAGCTACCGAAGAGGCAAGAGACTATTGTTTCAGGGTGCACAAGGTGACGGGATTCAGCGCACCGCTTAAAAGAGCTCCAGAGACGGGCGCGAGCTGCGGCTATCAGGGTGGACACCAGAGACGGGCATGAGACGCTAAGGCTGCTGCTGCCACCACCAAGAAGCCTGTGTGCGAGCACAGGTCACTATCCCCACCTCCCCTCCCGGGAGCCTGTGCAGCCCGCCACTGCCAGGGTCCCATGATCCAGAGACAACTTCCCTGGGAGAACACACGGCACGCCTTAGGCTGTGGCAATGTCACTCTGGCCTCTGCAACCACAGGCTCGCCACACACTCCGTACCCCTCTGTGCCCCCAGTGTGAGTGAGCCAGAGCCCCCTAAACAGTTGCTACTTTAACCCCGTCCTATCTGAGCAGGGAACAGATGCCCTCAGGCAACCTACACACAGAGGCTGGGCCAATTCCAAAGCTGAACCACAAGAGCTGTGCAAACAAAGAAGAGAAAGGGACATCTCTCCCTGCAGCCTCAGGAACAGCAGATTAAATCTCCACAATAAACTTGATGTACACAGTATCTGTGGAATACCTGAATAGAAAATGAATCATCCCAAAACTGTGGCGGTGGACATTGGGAGCAAAGATATATATATATATATAATTTTACTTTTTCATTTTTTTTTTTTTTTTTTTTTTTGGTACATGGGTCTCTCACTGTTGCAGACTCTCCAGCTGCGGAGCACAGGCTCTGGACATGCAGGCCCATGGCTCACGGGCCCAGCCACTCCGTGGCATGTGGGATCCTCCTGAACCAGGGCACAAACCCATGTCCCCTGAATCGGCTGGCAGACTCCCAACCACTGTGTCACCAGGAAGCCCCTTTTACACTTTTTGTGAGTGTGTATGTATATGCTTCTTTGTGTGATTTTGTCTGTATAGCATTGTTTCTAACATTTATCCTAGGGTTCTGTCTGTCCTATTTTTCTTTTTTTTTAGTATAGTTTTTATTGCTTGTTATCATTGGTGGATTTGTTTTTTGGTTTCACTGCTCTCTACTTTCTTTGATTTTTTAAATTACTTTTAAAATTCTTTTTATTTTTAATAATTATTTTTTATAACTTTATTTTATTTTATTTATTTATTTCTTTTTTTTCTCCCTTACCTTCTGAGCTGTGTGGCTGATAGGGTATTGGTCCTCTGGCTGTGTGTCAGGCTTGTGTCTCTGAGGTGGGAGAGCCGAGTTCAGGACATTTGTCTACCAGAGACCTCCAGGCTCCATGTAATATCAAATGGCAAAAGCTCTCCCAGAGATCTCGATCTCAACACTAAGACCCAGCTCCACTCAGAGACCATCAAGCTACAGTGCTGGACCCCTATGCCAAACAACTAGCAAGACAGGAACACAATGCCACCCATTAGCAGAGAGGCTACCTAAAATCATAATGGTGTCACAGATACCCCAAAACACACCACTGAGCGCAGTTCTGCCAACCGGAAAGACAAGATCCAGCCTCATCCACCAGAACACAGGCACCAATCCCCTCTACCAGGAAGCCTACACAACCCACTAAACCAACCTCACCCACTGGGGGCAGACATCAAAAACAAAAGGAACTATGAACCTGCAGCCTGTGAAAAAGAAACCCCAAACACAGTAAGTTAAGCAAAATCAGAAGAAAGACAAACACACAGCAGATGAAGGAGCAAGGTAAAAAACCACCAGACCAAATAAATGAAGAGGAAATAGACATTCTACCCGAAAAAGAATTCAGAGTAATTTGATCCAAAATCCTGGAAATAGAATGGAGGAAATACAAGAAATGTTTAACAAGGATCTAGAAGAACTAAAGAGCAAACAAACAATAATGAACAACATAATAAATGAAATTAATAATTATCTAGAAGGAATCAATAACAGAATAACTGAGGCAGAAGAACGGATAAGTGACCTGGAATATAAAATAGTGGAAATAACCACTGCAGAGCAGAATAAAGAAAAAAGAATGCAAAGAAGTGAGGACAGTCTCAGAAACTTCTGGGACAACATTAAACACATAAATATTCTAATTATGGGTGTCTCAGAAGAAGAGAAGAAGAAAGGGACTGAGAATATATTTGAAAAGATTACAGTTGAAAATTTCCTGAATATGAGAAAGGAAATATGGAAAATCCAGTCCAGGAAATGCAAACAGTCCCATACAGGATAAATCTAAGGAGAAACACGCCAAGACACATATTAATCAAACTATCAAAAATTAAATACAAAGAAAAAATATTAAAAGCAGCGAGGGTAAAACAACAAATAACATACTAGGGAATCCCCATAAGGTTAACAGCTGATCTTTCAGCAGAAACTCTTCAAGCCAGAAGAGAGTGGCAGGACATATTTAAAGTGATGAATGGGAAAAACCTGCAACCAAGCTTACTCTACCCAGCAAGGATCTCATTCAGATTCAACAGAGAAAATAAAACCTTTACTGACAAGCAAAAGCTAAGAGAATTCAGCACCACCAAACCAGCTTTATGACAAATGCTAAAGGAACTTCTCTATGGAGGAAACACAAGAGAAGGAAAAGATCTACAATAACAAACCCAAAACAATTAAGGAAATGGTAATAGGAACATACATATCAATAATTACCTTAAATGTAAATGGATTAAATGCTCCAACTAAAAGACATAGACTGGCTGAATGGATACAAAAACAAGACTTGTATATATGCTGTCTACGAGAGACCCACTTCAGACCTAGGGACACATACAGACTAAAAGTGAGGGGATGGAAAAAGATATTCCATACAAATGGAAATCAAAAGAAAGCTGGAGTAGCAATTCTCATATCAGACAAAAAAGACTTTAAAATAAAGACTATTACAAGAGACAAAGAAGGACACTACATAATGATAAAGGGATCAATCCAAGAAGAAGATATAACAATTGTAAATATTTATGCACCCAACATAGGAGAATCTCAATACATAAGGTAAATGCTAACAGCCATAATAGGGGAAATTGACAGTAACACAATCATAATAGGGAACTTTAGCACATCACTTTCACCAATGGACAGATCATCCTAAATGAAAATAAATAAGGAAACACAAGCTTTAAATTAGACATTAAACAAGTTGGACTTAATTGATATTTATAGGACATTCCATCCAAAAACAACAGAATACACTTTCTTCTCATGTGCTCATGCAATATTCTCCAGGATAGATCATATCTTGGGTCACAAATAAAGCCTTGGTAAAATTTAAGAAAATTGAAATTTTATCAAGTATCTTTTCTGACAACAATGTTGTAAGACTAGATATCAATTACAGGAAAAAATCTGTAAAATATACAAACACATGGAGGCTAAACAATGCACTACTTAATAATGAAGTGATCACTGAAGAAATCAAAGAGGAAATCAAAAAATACCTAGAAGCAAATGACAATGGAAACACAGTGAACCAAAACCTATAGGATGTAGCAAAAGCAGTTCTAAGAGGGAAGTTTATAGCAATACAATCCTACCTCAAGAAATAAGAAAACGTCTCAAATAAACAACCTAACATTACACCTAAAGCAATTAGAGAAAGAAGTACAAAAAAAAAAAAAGAAAGTTAGCAGAAGGAAAGAAATCATAAAGATCAGATCAGAAATAAATGAAAAATAAATAAAGGAAACAATAGTAAAGATCAATAAAACTAAAAGCTGGTTCTTTGAGAAGATAAACAAAATTGATAAACCATTAGCCAGACTCATCAAGAAAAAAGGGAGAGGCCTTGAATCAATAGAATTAGAAATGAAAAAGAAGTAACAACTGACACTGCAGAAATACAAAGGGTCATGAGAGATTACTACAAGCAACTGTATGCCAATAAAATGGACATCCTGGAAGAAATGGACAAATTCTTAGAAAAGCGCAACATTCCAAGACTGAACCAGGAAGAAATAGAAAATATAAATAGACCAATCACAAGCACTGAAATTGAGAGTGTGCTTAAAAATCTTCCAACAAACAAAAGCCCAGGACCAGATGGCTTCATAGGTGAATTCTATCAAACAATTAGAGGAGAGCTAACATCTATCCTTTTCAAACTCTTCCAAAATATAGCAGAAGGGGGAATAATGCTAAATTCATTCTACAAGGCTGCCATCACGCTGATACCAAAAACAGAGAAAGATGTCACAAAGAAAGAAAACTACAGGTCAATATCACAGATGCATACAGATGCAAAAATCCTCAACAAAAATACTCTCAAACGGAATCCAACAGCACACTAAAAGGATCATACACCATGATCAAGTGGGATTTGTCTCAGGAATGCAAGGGTTCTTCAATATATGCAAATCAATCACTGTGATACACCATATTAATGAATTGATGGATAAAAACTGTATGATCATCTCAATAGATGCAGGAAAAGCTTTCAACAAAATTCCACATCAATTTATGATAGAAATCCTCCAGTAAGTAGGTATAGAGAGAACTTACCTCAACATAATAAAGGCCATATATGACAAAGTCACAGCCAACATCGTCCTCAATGGTGAAAAACTGAAAACATTTCCACTAAGATCAGGAAGAAGACAAAGTTGCCCACTCTCACCACTCTTGTTCAACATAGTTTTGGAAGTTTTAGCCACAGCAATCAGAGAAGAAAAGGAAATAAAAGGAATCCAAATTGGAAAAGAAGAAGTAAAGCTGTCACTGTTTGCAGATGACATGATACTGTACATAGAGAATCCTAAAATGCTAACAGAAAACTACTAGAGCTAATCAATGAATTTGGTAAAGTAGCAGGATACAAAATTAATGCACAGAAATCTCTGGCATTCCTATACACTAATGATGAAAAATATGAAAGTGAAATCAAGAAAACACTCCCATTTACCACTGCAACAAAAAGAATAAACTATCTAGGAATAAACCTACCTAAGGAGACAAAAGACCTGTATGCAGAAAATTATAAGACACTGACGAAAAAAATTAAAGTTGATACAAAGATATGTAGAGATATACCATGTCCTTGGATTGGAAGAATCAACCTTTTGAAAATGACTGTACTACCCGTAGCAATCGACAGATTCAATGCAATCCCTTTCAAACTAACAATGGCATTTTTCACAGAACTAGAACAAAAAAATTCACAATTTGTATGGAAACACATAAGACCCCGAATAGCCAAAGCAATCTTGAGAATGAAAAATGGAGTTGGAGGAATCAGGCTCCCGGACTTCAGACTAATCTACAAAGCTACAGTAATCAAGACAATATGGTACTGGCACAAAAACAGGAATATAGATCAATGGAACAGGATAGAATACCCAGAGATAAGCCCACGCACATAAACCCAGGCTCAGTATTTGTGGTGCACAGGCTTAGTTGCTCTGCGGCATGTGGAATCTTCCCAGACCACAGCTTGAACCCATGTCCCTGCATTAGCAGACAGATTCTTAACCACTGAGCCATGAGGGAAGTCCACAGAGGTTATAATTAATGAAAAATAATCACTTCAGCAAAATCAAAACTTTTGTATTAGCTAAATTTAAAATAAAGATGATTGAATGTCTCTATTCTCATCATATGCTGAAAATAAGAACAGTGTGTAGGGCACTGCTAGAATATAAGGCTATCTGGACAAGGAAGCCACTGTTCTAATTTTCTAACTTCTTCTAAATACAAAGTCAGTGCTTCCTAAGTCTTTATTTGCATGTTTGGGTATGTTGGACAATTACAGTGGTAATTTAATATTTAAGTACAATAACCGATTTTGAATGTCTGTGCTTAAAAAAACAAAAAACAAAAATGAAACACTTTAAAGAAATCAAAACATTTTGATGGTAGAAAGGATCTTAAAGCTCAGCTTATTCAATCATTCCTCCATTCTACAGATTTGCTTTCACAACAAGTAATTAGGATGAGTAATCAATAAGTCCCAATTTGTCTGTAACTCCTCCATCCCCTGAATTGTTAAATATGAGCCACTGGCTGAATAAAATACTTCAGGTTTAATTTAATTAGCATAGAGTTGTGAATCTTAATCACTTCTCTTATTCTACATCATATATATGCTCAATATGATCTGATAATATGATCATTTCTGGTTACATGAATTTTAAGCCTTCTGTCAGCTATCATTTACATCAATCTTCTATATACAAGCCTATCTTCTGCACCGAACAAAGTTCATTTTAGAGTTTTAGTCTGGGACTTTACATCAGTTTCCTTTTACCTCTCTTTTTATAACAAGCTATTAATCCTACTTCTCAAGGCATCTTTGCACCGTGCCTTTTAAAATTCAGTATATTCACTATCACTTCTGCTTTTTAGTGCTAATTTGAAAAATGTGTAAAAAAGGATAATATTTCAAGTTTCCATAAGTTCTTTATTTCTAGCACTGATTTAAATGTCTGACTCTGAGCTCTAGTCTGTCTGACACTAAACCTTAATCTGGATGCTTTCAGCCAAATTAGCTCAATTCCAGTGATTTATCAGTCACTTCAATTTAACATTTAGTTAGTTCAAGGAGCTGGTCCACTTGCCCCATGTATTGGGATTATGTCTAGATTCAGGCGAAGTTTAACTCACATCACTGTAGAAGAGTGAAACTGGTCTGTGCTTATCTTGAAAAAAATATATCTTTATGTTTTGGCACAGAAAATCTGACGTGATTGCTCCAGCAAGGCATGGCCATATTTTCCTGTTGATTCAGTTCTATCTATCATGGCTTTTGCTGGAGTTAATCCCCTGATGTCCTGTTACATATCCTATTTGATGCCTGTTTGTGACTGCTCTCACATCAGCTTCTACAGGGTGACTGTCTTGTCCTCAGGAAACACTGTGCCCCACTCTGCTCCACCTTATGAGACTGGCAGGGCCTACTGTCAGCCTCATTGTCTATCTCTTGCTGAGGCACATGGGGATATTTTTTCCCCCTAAATCACCTCTTTAGAAATTCAAGAGTATTTTTTTTAAAACTTCTAGACCCCTTCTTTTGCCATCTCTTTGGCCCTCTACTGCTGAAGTATATCTCAAGGCCACTTTCACTGTGATTTTTTTTTTTTTTCACGAATGGCATTTGTGTGGCTACCTTTTTTCTGAACAAGGGGCAAGTCTGTTTATTCCCAGTTCTCTCAACTCAACTTGGAGAACTTTGCCTGCTAAATTACTCCTCTCTCCCCACCCCACGTTCACATTCTGTCCTTGGTTAGAGGGTTTAATATAAAAAGGTTTTATCTGAACTTATTTCCTATTTGTTTTTATTTCTAGGTCCTAATGGCTTTTCTACTCTGTAATGATGGGAAAGAGGCAGAGACTGCTTCAACTTATTGCATTTTCCCTCTGTGTTATACCTGAAATTTTATGTTATATTCAGTAGTTCCAAACTTTGAATCTTTGATGGTCCTTGTCTGTTCATCCCTTTCTGAAGAGAAGGGCAACCATCACGTGGCTGGAAAAGAGTGATCCTTTGCACAAGTATGAAACTTGATAGTTGAAGCTTTAGTTTGTTGATCTGACAGAAATTATTACTTTATAGATTATCTTGTTATTCCTGCCTTGTCTTTACCAAGAATATTCCTGCTACGTTTTCAACAGAAGTTTTTGTAGTGGTTAGTTATTGAATGATTTCTGCTGCCTCAAAGTGTTCTCTATACAAAGAAGGTGAGTCTTGTAGCAATATCTGACTGTATTGGAAGGGTCTCTTTGGCTATATCTGGTTGAACTAGGAGTAGACAACTAACCTGATCAGAGGCAATTGAAGTCCTTCTCCTGGGAACATGAAACTTGAAAGAGGAGACATTGAAATGTCTAAAGAGATGTGTCATATTGATGCTGGTGCCATAAAGAGAAGTTCTGTAAATTTCTGCCATGGACATATTTAGATATATTTTTGGTTTATTCATTTTCCAAGAATTGTATGTTTAATTTGCTTCTCACTTTTGAAAAGGTATACTGGTTCTCATCTATTTAATCCCCATTTTCTGCATAATCTAATTTAAACTGGATTTCTCTCATTTACAGTGTAGTTAGTTCTGGCTGAAAAACTATGAGTAGAAGTGACACAAGTGACTTCCAGTTTTAGGGAATGGAAATGCCCTGTATGATCCTCCTGTTCTCTTTTCCTGATGCAACAACCAGGAAGCCATTATTGATAAGGCAGAACCACAATATCTCTAGTCACCACTTGGAAAGGAGCTGTCATCAAGTGTAGTGGGATACACTGCTGATGGCATATTTGAGAAATGAACCTCTGGTTACTGCATCATAACCAGTATATTGTGTCTAATAAAACTTACTTTTAATGCTTAAAACAACCTACTTTTCTCTTCCTTTCTGTTTTAGTATATGCAATACTCTTGCTAAAGAGTTTCTCCTTAACCAGACTCTAGCCAGGCTTCTCGGAGCCATCTTCCTGATTAGTCCTCAGCCTTGGCCTATAAATATTTGACCAAAACATTAACATAGTTTCTAACAGCTCAAGGCTATATTTCTAGGATGACCCTTTCTTCCCCCAAAGTGCCTGCATAAGAAAATTCAAGGCTGCCAAAAGAATTTAGTTTGTTGCAGCCCACACCTGAAGACAGGGCTCCTGTCTTCCAGCCTCTGTGGGGGGATGGGAGCCTAACTTCCTTAAGTGCTGGTTAATAAACCCAGACAGGTTTCACATGGACCAACTCCTCTACCAGTTTTTGTAATTCTTCACTTCTCTGAATCTACTGAAGCCCCTCACTGCCCTCACTATTCCTTCATTCTCCTTTTAAAATGCCCAGTCATCTCTGAACAAATAAATGTTGGTTTCAGATCCCACTAGACTCTTCTCCTTATTGCATTACTGATTAGAGTCTGGCCTGACCACTATAACTAGTTTCCTGCTTTGTCTTTGATATTGTCTCACGAGAATGTCCTTTTCTATCTCCCTCAGCCCAATTTCATCTTCACATCAGTCATTTGGCTAGTTAGCTAATACTAAGCATATCTAAGGTGATGGGTCATGAGCTACTCTTTAAGAAAGCTATTCCCATCTCTTCACTCAACTAGGATGGAATAGGTAAAACTTTTTGTATATCCCCAAAGCTAGCATTTATCATTATCACTGTACTGAATACACAATATTGCAATTGTCTCATTCCTTGACTGTCTCCATTACTAGACTTCTGAATGATGCAAAATGTATTATTCTGAGAAACTAGCAGTGTTTGGTGATTAATGATATCTGTTAAACAAGCATGAGGCTATAGCTAGTGGTCAATGAGATAATGATTTTAAAATACCATATACATATAAAATAAATGTTTGCTGTATGAACAAAAAAATAATTACAATAAATTTGTACTGCAAAATTAAATGATCAAGCTCCTCTAATACTTATCAAAATTCCATTATTAGATGGAAAGAAAAATCATCTCATTGAACCAAATAAACTTTCACATACACTTCAGAGAGCACCCTTTTTTTTTTTTTGAATCTTTTTTTTTTTTAACATCTTTATTGGAGTATAATTGCTTTACAATGGTGTGTTAGTTTCTGCTTTATAACAAAGTGAATCAGTTATACATATGTTCCCATATCTCTTCCCTCTTACATCTCCCTCTCTCCCACCCTCCCTATCCCACCCTCTAGGTGGTCACAAAGCACCAAGCTGATCTCCTGTGCTATGCGGCTGCTTTCCACTAGATATCAATTTTATGTGTGGTAGTATATATATGTCCATGCCACTCTCTCACTTTGTCACAGCTTACCTTCCCCCTCCCCATATCCTCAAGTCCATTCTCTAGTAGGTCTGTGTCTTTATTCCTGTCTTACCCCTAGGTTCTTCATGACATTTTTTTTCTTAAATTCCATATATAGGTGTTAGAATACAGTATTTGTCTTTCTCTTTCTGACTTACTTCACTCTGTATGACAGACTCTAGGTCCATCCACCTCATTACAAATAGCGCAATTTCTTTTCTTTTTATGGCTGAGTAATATTCCATTGTATATATGTGCCACATCTTCTTTATCCATTCATCTGATGATGGACACTTAGGTTGTTTCCATCTCCTGGCTATTGTAAATAGAGCTACAATGAACACTTTGGTACATGACTCCTTTTGAATTATGGTTTTCTCAGGGTATATGCCCAGTAGAGGGATTGCTGGGTCATATGGTAGTTCTATTTGTAATTTTTTAAGGAACCTCCATACTGTTCTCCATAGTGGCTGTACCAATTCACATTCACACCAGAAGTGCAAGAGTGTTCCCTTCTGTCCACACCCTCTCCAGCATTTATTGCTTCTAGATTTTTTGATGATGGCCATTCCGACCGGTGTGAGATGATATCTCATTGTAGTTTTGATTTGCATTTCTCTAATGATTAATGATGTTGAGCATTCTTTCATGTGTTTGTTGGCAGTCTGTATATCTTCTTTGGAGAAATGTCTATTTAGGTCTTCTGCCCATTTTTGATTGGGTTGTTTGTTTTTTGTTATTGAGCTGCATGAGCTGCTTGTAAATTTTGGAGATTAATCCTTTGTCAGTTGCTTCATTTGCAAATATTTTCTCCCATTATGAGGGTTGTCTTTTGGTCTTGTTTATGGTTTTCTTTGCTGTGCAAAAGCTTTGAAGTTTCATTAGGTCCCATTCGTTTATTTTTGTTTTTATTTCCATTTCTCTAGGAGGTGGGTCAAAAAGGATCTTGCTGTGATTTATGTCATAGAGTGTTCTGCCTGTGTTTTCCTCTAAGAGTTTGATAGTTTCTGGCCTTAGATTTAGGTCTTTAATCCATTTTGAGCTTATTTTTGTGTATGGTGTTAGGGAGTGATCTAATCTCATACTTTTACATGTACCTGTCCAGTTTTCTAGCACCACTTATTGAAGAGGCTGTCCTTTCTCCTGCCTCCTTTTCAAAGATAAGGTGACCGTGTGTGTGTGGGTTTATCTCTGGGCTTTCTATCTTGTTCCCTTGATCTATCTTCCTGTTTTTGTGCCAGTATCATACTGTCTTGATTACTGTAGCTTTGTAGTATAGTCTGAAGTCAGGGAGCCTGATTCCTCCAGCTCCGTTTTTCATTCTCAAGATTGCTTTGGCTATTTGGGGTCTTTTTTGTTTCCATACAAATTGTGGAATTTTTTGTTCTAGTTCTGTGAAAAATGCCAGTGGTAGTTTGATAGGGATTGCATTGAATCTGTCGATTGCTTTGGGTAGTAGAGTCATTTTCGCAATGTTGATTCTTCCAATCCAAGAACATGGTATATCTCTCCATCTCTTTGTATCAACTTTAATTTTTTTCATCAGTGTCTTATAATTTTCTGCATACAGGTCTTTTGTCTCCTTAGGTAGGTTTATTCCTAGATAGTTTATTCTTTTTGTTGCAATGGTAAATGGGAGTGTTTTCTTGATTTCACTTTCATATTTTTCATCATTAATGTATAGGAATACCAGAGATTTCTGTGCATTAATTTTGTATCCTGCTACTTTACCAAATTCATTGATTAGCTCTAGTAGTTTTCTGTTAGCATCTTTAGGATTCTCTATGTATAGTATTATGTCATCTGCAAACAGTGACAGCTTTACTTCTTCTTTTCCAATTTGGATTCCTTTTATTTCCTTTTCTTCTCTGATTGCTGTGGCTAAAACTTCCAAAACTATGTTGAACAAGAGTGGTGAGAGTGGGCAACCTTGTCTTCTTCCTGATCTTATTGGAAATGCTTGCAGTTTTTCACCATTGAGGGCGATGTTGGCTGTGGGTTTGTCATATATGGCCTTTATTATGTTGAGGAAAGTTCCCTTTATGTCTACTTTCTGCAGGGTTTTTATCATAAATGGGTGTTGAATTTTTTCAAAAGCTTTCTCTGCATCTATTGAGATGATCATATGGTTTTTCTCCTTCAATTTGTTAATATGGTGTATCACGTTGATTGATTTGCATATACTGAAGAATCCTTGCATTCCTGGAATAAACCCCACTTTATCATGCTGTATGATCCTTTTAATGTGCTGTTGGATTCTGTTTGCTAGTATTTTGTTGATGTCTTTTGCATCTATGTTCATCAGTTATATTGGCCTGTAGTTTTCTTTCTTTGTGACATCCTTTTCTGGTTTTTGTATCAAGGTGATGGTGGCCTTTTAGAATGAGTTTGGGAGTGTTTGAGAGCTCCCTTTTTAAAAATATTTATTTATTTATTTATTTGAATGTGCTGAGTCTTAGTTGTAGCAGGTGGGCTCCTTAGTTGCAGCACATGGTCTCTTTAGTTGTGGCATGTGAACTCTTAGTTGCAGCATGCATGTGGGATCTAGTTCCCTGACCAGCGATCGAATCTGGACCCCCTGTATTGGGAGTGCAGAGTCTTATCCACTGTGCCACCAGGGAAGTCCCTCCCATTTTTTTAGTTAAAAGAAGGTATATTGGAATTTTTGCTGCAAAATTTGAAAGATTAAATGGTAAAACATGCTGCTGTATTAGAGATGGGAGGAGGTTAAATAGTTTTGCCCAGGAGAATCATGTTGTGTTTGTCCAAAGGGAAAGCTGCTTTTAGATCAGACTTAATTAGGACATGACTCTTCCCCTTGTATCACTTCAGAATGTGGATCTCTTCTACTTTAGCAAATATTGTGAAACTACTTTATTCCAGACACTGTTTGATTTTAGATTTAGAAGGAAACAGACACAGAAAAAATACAAGTTTAGGAAAAGCAAGAGGTCCATTGATTGATTTAGCACTAAGCAAACAGAAAGAAGACTTTCCTAAGGAATTAGAAGGAAGCCAGAATGCTGCAGTGTACTAAATGAAGGTATCCACATCAAAAGAAAATGATGTAAAGGCAATTGGAGAAGGAAGTATAGTAATGTTTTGCTATATTGAAGGATCCCTAAGATTAGAGAATGGCTTCCAGTTCAAAAGGATAAGGCCATGAATGGTGAAGATATAGAAGACTGGTACAATGTGAGAAAGAAAAACACAGATTGGAATGAAACATTCCCTGGCAAGAGCTTTCATTAATAGAAACAGGCAGATTTTAAATCTTTTCATATATAGACACATATGAACACCTGCAAAAGTGTAAGAGTTTCCAAGTATGCTTAAATTAACTGTTTGTATATACTTATGTACACAGAGTTCACATTATACAATGTGTACTCTTTTTTAAATTAATGATTTTGTAAATAAGATTATAATGCCATTGTTTGGTTTTGGAAGATAAAACCAAGTTTATTTTTGCTGGATATGCACACACACACGTGTGTGTGTGTGCTAAGTTAAAAAATTAAAATATTGTTAAAGGTTTTTACATTTATGAGGAATATAGTTTTCATGTTCGGGCTTTATTTTTCTTAGAGTGCAGTGGCTCCAAAAATGAGTTGGGGACTATTTCTTTTGTCATACCATGAATAACTATTCATAGTAGATTTTCTGACATTGAAAAACACCCTGGTGATGATACTGAGCCATATATTTTTCTAACCTGTTCTTGTGCTGGAATGGAATGTCTAATATTTATGCATAGAAAGAATTGGTCCATTGTTTAACTTAGGTAGAGTCATGTCAAACCACTATGACAAATCCTCATATAAAGGTTCTTGAATAAGGAGAAAACAGATAAACAGTTTAAATATTTTCATAGAAAGGATATTGCATTTGACATACAAATACACATCTGTGAAGAATCTCAAGCCAGCAACCTAGATCCCTTAATATCAGTCCATTGCCATGACACCTCTTGTACTTAGAACACCAAATTTCTTTTTTTTTAAATAAATTTATTTATTTTATTCATTTATTTTTAGCTGTGCTGGGTCTCCCTTGCTGCACGTGGGCTTTTCTCTAGTTGCAGATAGTGGGGGCGACTCTTCATTGAGGTGTGCAGGCTTCTCATTGCAGTGGCTTCTCTTGTTGTGGAGCACAGGCTCTAGGTGTGTGGGCTTCAGTAGTTGTGGCACGAGGGCTCAGTAGTTGTGATGCACTGGCTTAGTTGCTCTGTGGCATGTGGGATCTTCCCAGACCAGGGCTCGAACCCAGGCTCCCTACATTGGCAGGAGGATTCTTAACCACTGTGCCACCAGGGAAGCCCCCAAATTTCTAACTACTCTCACACTTCTTCCATATTTAGGCCTGAACTACTCTGCTACATATTACAAGTTAACATGTACAATTTCATGTTCTGTGACATGGCAATGTATACCTAATCACTTTACATTTATTATTTTATATAATTCACATTCATCACTCTGCCAGCAGGTTATGAGTTCTATGATTACACGCCCGAGAAATTGAGACTCGTTATAATTCAAATAATGGAAATGGAGAATTTTGCTTACCCAATGTCTGATTTAAGTTCTTATAAAAACAAACCCTGAGAAAAGGTCTTGGGAGTTAACACCAGGAAGACAAGTGAGGCAATGGGAAATGAAAAAGAAAGAAGGCAAAAAAAAGCCAATAAAATACATATTTAGTGAGATACTCTGTCTTCTATTGTCTCAGAATTATCCCATTAAAAAGTAAGAAGCCTGAGATATTCAACTCTTGTCCTTTAGGAGTTAAGGGTCATCCCTGGAGGTATTAATTCTCTTTAACCTCTGATATTTTTTTCCAAGCAAGCTGCAATATTTCTAAAAAAGTGTTTCTAGAAAAATTCCTTAGGCAGAGAAACAATGGGAAGGTAAACTGAAGGTAAACTCAGAAGTGGAAATCAATGGCATCTTCTACACTTTGTATGAATCCTAGAAGTTTCAACAGATGTGTGAAGTGAAAATATAGGGATTCATATTAAATTCAAATCAACTACAACAGCTTCCCAAATTATACAGGGTCAGTCAAAATTCCTCCAGATAAATGATTTTGAATCACGATTTTCGATCAATGTCACATTTATTCATGATAGTCTTTTCCGATATTATTAAGCGTTTCATAAATATTAGTTAAACTTGATGATGGTTTATTCCATAAATAAACTCACTCAAGACAAAATATTTAAATGTGCATGATAAAAAAGCACACGTTACTGTGTAGGCTAGTGAGTGAAAGTTCTGAATAACATTGAAGAATTCCTGTTATCAGTTGGCCCTTTACAAGATTTCGTTTATCCTGTGTCAAGGCAAAGTCAATTGACTTTTCACAAGATAATACAGTTTGGCAGAAAGCGCTCAACAGGTACTCAAGAATCTGATTTATCTTCCAGACTCTGCACTATATACATGTCTTACAAACTGTAGAAAAATGTGTTGAGCAGGGCACATTTGAGGGGTACTGTTTTCTCTCGTGAAATAAAAAATGTTGAATTAAATTCCTTTCCAACTCTCTTATCCTATGTCCAGGAATGGGTGCTTACAAAATAAGTATCTTCCTCAGTTTTTGCAAATGGTTAGACATCTCCTTCTTTTCTTATATTCAGCATTTTCATTGTGAGCTGTTTAAAGAGAGGGGCTGGGTCTTAAGCAAATCTCCAGGAGCACCAAACACCGTTTGATAAATATTTAAATAAATTAAAAAGCATACCTTCATAATTAGATTGTTTCATGATGATCTGTTTCCTTGAAATAAATAATTTAAAATATATTTACTTTCTGGTTACTTTTTCCTTTTCTTGTTTAGAGTTAAGATTCCAAAAGAACCCCCACTATGTCATGTAAACAAAAGTACAGGAAAATTTTGTTTTAAAAAGATAGTAAGTGAAATTTGATTAAATTAACAATGAAATAATAACTTTTAAGATCAGTTTAGTAAATCAGTACTGCAATTTGTTGTTGATTGCATAAAAAAGATTCACACAGTAGGATATAATTTTGAAAGTGTTGAAATTTGCATTCATTAGAGTTGCAGTGGCTAATCAAGAAATTTCCAATTAAACACCACTTCAGCTGCATTTTCATCAATTATAAGAACTGTTTACATAGTTAATGATAAAATTTCAGACCGCCCCAAACTATTCTTGATCTGTTCTGATCTGAATATTTCTGTCTTATAATTTTGTTACCTGCCTTTACCTGTGTCTTTTATATTTTTGAATAGTTAATATACATTGACTTACATAAATTGTAACTGAAGAAACTATGTTTTTGGTTTAGAAGAAATTTATGTTATAAACATCCTTGTATTTGACATAGATTGTGTTTATTGAAATATATGTTGAAGGTGATCTACCCAAACTTTTCTATTAAGAAATCTGAGACATGGAATGGTGAAATTATTTTTCAAGAAAGGGCCCAGAGTTGAGCTAGAACCTAGAACTCTTTATTATCATATAATTATCATTTCATTACACACTGAATTTTAGTTGCAATCATTTGTTCAAGAAACATTTTTGGTGTGCTTCCTGCTAAGTACCATAGCAGATACCATGGAATTTTGTTTAAAGGGAAATTGCAATGAGTTTGTGTAAAGAAGTGATAAGATGCCAAGGAGGCCATCTGCCTAGTTTTAATAAGTATTTAATCCACTCAAGTCCTGACTTTTAGCTGACTTGCCTTAGAGGGATTTTTTTGTTAATGTGCTGTCTTAATTCCTTATGACTATATCTTAAATTGGTACACATGTAAAATTCTAGAAATGTAAACTGTAGTCTATATCAGATTTAATTAATGACAGAATTGTAAAGCAGGCAAAGATTGTGTCCAATTAGCTCTTTATGAAAAGCCCTGTGGCATCCTTTTGGTGAGACTCTTCCAGATGGCTTGAGACTTGCAAATGTCTCTCTGTGGGCTGGAATTTCTAATACATTTTTATATTAGGGACATGAAATAAGTATGATGGCTATATCTATGGGCTCTAGAATAAGACTGTTCCATTCTAACCCTATGAGTTCTTTCACGTAATAGATGCGAACTTTGGTCAAATTATCTATCTTTTCTGTACGTCACTTTTGACTTTCTGCTTCAATATCCTCACAGAGTTGTGCACATTAAATGGATTAATTTTTGCAAAACCCTTACTATATACAAATAGGTACCTAGCAAGCAATCCATGAAAATAAACTTTTATTAAAACACAATCTATGTCATGCAGAGTGAAGTCAGAACGAGAAAAACAAATATTGTATACTAACACGTACATGTGGAATCTGGAAAAATGGTATAGAAAACCTTATTTGCAAAGCAGAAAGAGAGACACAGATGTAGAGAACAAATGTATGGATACCAAGGGGGAAAGGGGTGGGGTGGGAGGAATTGGGAAATTGGGATTAACACATATACACTATTGATACTATGTATAAAATAGACAACTGAGGGGAACATACTGCATAGAACAGGGAACACTACTTAATGCACTGTAGTGTCCTAAATGGGAGGGAAATTCAAAAGGGAGGGGATATATGTATATGTATGGCTGATTCATTTTTTTGTGCAGTAGAAGCTAACACATTGTAAAGCAACTATATTCCAATAAAAATTAATTTTTAAAATGTCACCTTTTATTCCATCACACAGAGAGAGTCATACACATTGTATTTTGTTCAATGTCTTTTCCTGATACAAATTTGGAAATTATTAAAGATAATTTCAAATTGCAAAAAACCCCACAGAGTCTATGGATTAAGTCTGATTTCCACTTTTTCTTTAAAAGCAAAAATGTAAGTACAAAATTTGATTAAATAATTCTAAAGTTAATATATTAAAATTTTTGAAACATTCTCAGATATTTCATTACTAATCTAAGTGGGATTTTCCTTCTACAATTACAGACAGTATTCACTGTTTATTAGTATAATCTAGACCTTCCCACTACTACAGTGGTGAAGTAAAGACCTCTGAAATTCAGATCGTCAATGAAAAACAAAGAGAATATTGAAATAATTATCAAAATCAACTATTTTAGAACTCTGTAAATTAATTAAATTCTTTCAACCATCCAAGAATCATGGATTCAAAAAAATGGCTGAATGTTGGTAAGAACAGTAAGTTTGTAACCTTCATTTACTTTCTCTAATCCTATCCCCTTCTCCTCAGTTTCTGATAGTCTTGAAAACCAAGACTCTCACGAATATGGTAGCTGTAAAAGCTAGCAGCTTAATATCACCTGGGTAGGGCAGATGGATTTAGAGCTTCCCAAAAGCCCCATTTTCAGAAAATTGTCACTATCTGACCTGAAAGCTTGCAGAAAAATTTCATTCTCAGCACTTGTGACTATTTGGCATTGCTTTGAGCTTACCCTGGGCAAACAGCCTTATCTCCAGGTAGCTGCCCAAAATAATCACTAAGAATTGTTTAACACTGCAACTGTCTGAGGTGGTGTTACCTGTTAGACTAAGAAGAGGCTGATCAATGAATAAATAAATATAAAAGAAAAACATCTGGCAAAGGGGTGGCTTACACAGGGAGATTTTTAAAGCCCTGACATATTTCTGGGAATCTAGAAGGCCATGCACATGTGTTGTGCATAAGGCCAGGAAAGACCTGAGAAGGCCTAATCTCTAAACTTTTGTTGACCTTGTGGTACTTCACAGGTGGGAGGTGAAGCCTAATGCAGTGATGTAAACTGCCTTTTACAGCAAAACTACTTGCCCCAACACACATGCAAAGTCACTCAGTAAAGACTTGGAGACATCAATTAAAGGCATTTAAGAAAAGCTTTGTCCAATTATTTCATGACTACTATGTCAACCAAGCAGAGACTTCAGTGGCCACATATGACAAAGAATACTTTTCAGAGGTAGCCCAAGAAATTCATGTAACAAACAAACAGGAAGTATAAACCTCACAACAATCAACAATAAAGTGAAATCCTATGAGGAAGGGGGAGGGGATTTGATTTATAGAATTGCCCCATTATATAATTTGAAATTATCACTTTTAAACAAAAATGTTACAACAAATAATAGGAAAGTTTGTCCTGTACACATAGAAGAAAGTATTTGATATAACTCTCCCTGAGGAAGCCCAAATGTTGAACAAACTAATCAAAGACTTCAAACTAGCCATTTTAAATATGTTCAAATAAAAAACAAAAGAACAAGGCAAAATAATTAAGTTAAAGTATGAAAATGATATTTGAAATAATAGACAACATGATAAAGAAATAGATATTATTTTAAAGAAAACAAACGGAAGTTCTGGAAATGAAAAAGACAATAACTAAAATAAAAATTTCACTAGAGGGGCTCAACAGAAGAAATAAGAGCAAATCTGAATACATGTCAACTGAGATTATTCAGTTTGAGGAACAGAAAGTGAAAAGAATGAAGAAGTTAAAAGAGCTTTAGATCTGTAGTGCAACACCAAAAACACCAATTTACATACACATGAAAATGAAGGCTGAAAACTTTCCATATTTATTGTAAACCTTATTTGGTACATCCAAGAAACTCAAGAAATTTTAAGTAGAATAAACTCAAAGAGATTTACACCTATACAAATCATAGTCAAATTGTTGAAATTCTATGAGAAAAATAAATTATTAAAAAAGTGAGAAAGAATGTCATATATGAAGAAGTCATAGTATTAACAGCTAAATTCTCATCAGAAACCATAGAGACTAAAAAGATGTGGAATTACATATCCAAAGTACAGAAAGAAAAATCTATCCAGTACTAATTCTTTACCTAGCAAAACTATCATTCAAAACAAAGGAGAAATTAAGCTATTCTCTGGTAAACAAAAACTGAGAGACCTCTTCAGGAGGAGAATTGAGCTACAAGAAATATTAGAGACATTTTGAGCCTTTAAGCTCAATTGAAAGCACATTAAAAGGTAACTTAAATCCACATGGAGAAATAAAGTACACTTTTAAAAGTAACTAAATAGGTAAATATAAAAGTCAGTACATATGTATTTTTCTTTATAATTCTTTTCTTCTGTCTCATTTATAAGACAACTGTATAAAACAATAATTTTACCACTGTCTTGGGACTTCCCTGGTGGCATAGTGGATAAGACTCCACGTTCCCAATGCAGGGGGGCTGGGTTTGATCCCTGGTCAGGAAACTAGATCCCACATGCATGTCACAACTAAGAGTTCGCATGCCACAACTAAGGAGCCCACATGTTGCAACTAAGGAGCCCACGAGCAGCACCTAAGGACCCACATGCCACAACTAAGAAGCTGGCAAGCTGCAACTAAGGAGCCCTGGAACCACAACTAAGGATCTTGCCTGCTGCAACTAAGGAATCCACGTGCTGCAACTAAGGAGCCCACAACTGCAACTAAGGAGCTCACCTGCTGCAACTAAGACCCAAGCAACAAAATAAATAAATATTAAAAAGAATTTACCATAAAATGTATAAAAATGTAACTTATATAACAATAAGAGTACAAAGGAGACAGGAAGGAATGGAGGTAAAATGAAGCAAAGTGTTTGTATGCTATTTAAAGTAATTTAATATTAATCTAAACTCCATTGTTTTAAGTTAAAATGTTAATCAAAATCCCCAGGGCAACCACTAAGCAAATAACTAAAAATATATATATAGTAAAAGAAACAAAATTAAATGGTATACAAGAAAATATCTATTTAATACAAAATAAAGCAGTAATAAATGAAGAGTGGAATAAAATACATAAGACATATACAAAACAAATTTAAAATCAGTGATATAAATCCTATCTTATCAGAATTATATTAAGTATGAATTAACTTAAATATCCCATGTAAAGTAAAAGACTGACAGAATATATATAAAAATATAATTCAACTATATGTTGTCTAAAATACTCTTTAGATTCAACAACAAAAATAGATTGAAAAGAAGACATGAAATCTATGAACATATATGCACTTAAAAGAGGTCAAAAATACACAAAACAAAAACTGACAGAACTGAAGGGAAAAATGGACAATTCAACAATAATACTTGGAGATTTCAATATTACATTTTCAATAATGAATAGACATGATAAACATAATATCAACAAGGAAATAGAAGACTTTAACAGCACTGTAAACTAAAAAGAGCTCACAGATTTTTATAGAACATTTCACCCCCTGTTAAAAAAAAAAGTACACTTTTTTGCCAAGAGCACAAGGAACTTTCTCCACGGTAGACTATATATTAACATATAAAACAAGTATCAACAAATCTCAAAGGATTTAAATAAGACAAAGTTTTTTCTTTAACCATAATGGAATTAAATTCAAATACAACAACAAAAAGAAATTTGGGAAATTCACAAATATGTGAACATTAAACAGCACACTCTTAAATTACCAAAGAAGAAATCACAAAGGATTTAGAACATATTTTGGGATAAACAAAAATCAAAACATGACACACTCAAACTTATGGAATGTTGCTTAAGCAGTATTAGAGGGAAATTTATAACTGCAAATTACTATATTAAAAAAGAAATATCTCAAGTCAATAATCCAATTTTTCATCTTAAGAAACTTGAAAAGGAAAAGCACATTAAACCCAAAGCAAACAAATGGAAAGAAATAACAAATATTAGAGCAGAAGTAAATTAGAGAATAGGAAAATTGATAACATCAACAAACTGAAAAGTGGCTCAAAAGTTGCAATTTTTTACCTAGACTCACCAAGAACAAAGAGAAACACTCAAATTACTACAATCAGTAATAAAAGAAGGACTATCACTACAGACCTTACAGAAATAAATTACAAGGGAATATAATACATGGTATGTGTCAAAAATTAAATAATTGGGATGAAATGGACAAATTCCTAAAGACACAAAATTCATAACATGACCAAAGAGGAAATACAGAATATAACTATATCTGTAAAAAATAAAAAGATGCATTATCAACCCAAAAATACTCCTGTTAAAAAATGCAGGCCCAAATGGCTTCTCTGGTGAATGCTACCAGTTTTAAAGAAAATTAACACCAATTCTCACATACTGTCCCAAGTAAGAGATGCAAAAATTTTTCAACTAATTTTATAAGTCTAGTATTATCCTGATACCAAAACCACAGACAGACATCACAAATAGAGAAATTCATAGACCAATACACTTTATTATTATATGCAAAAATTCTCAAAAAATACTAGCAAACTGAATCTACACATGACCAAGTAAAATTCATCTGAAGAATGAAAGTTTCATTTAGCATGATTTCAAAAATCAATCAATATAATATATCCGTATTAATGGAATAAAAAACAAATGACACGATCATCTCAATAGATACAGAAAAAGCATTCGACAAATCCAACAACAATTCTTGATAAAAACACTCAACAAACCAGGAAAATAATCAAACTTCATCCCAATAAAGGCAGAACTCGTTGGTTAATATCATACTTAATTGTGAAAGACTGAATGCTTACCAATAAAATCAGTAACAAGACTTAATTTGAACAATGTACTCAAGGTTCTGGCTAGGGAAACTAGGAATGAAAATGAAATAATAACCATCCCATTTGGGATAAAAAAGGTAAAACCATCTCTGTTTTCAGATGGCATGATCTCGTATACAGAAAATCCTAAGGAATCCACTAAAATAACTATTAGAACTAATAACCAGTTCATCAAGATTGAAAGGTACATGATCAATATTAAAAAATTGGGCTTCCCTGGTGGCGCAGTGGTTGAGAGTCCGCCTGCCGATACAGGAGACACGGGTTCGTGCCCCGGTCTGGGAAGATCCCACATGCGGCGGAGCGGCTGGGCCCGTGAGCCATGGCTGCTGAGCCTGAGCGTCCGGAGTCTGTGCTCCGCAACGGGGAAGGCCACAACAGTGAGAGGCCCGCATACCGAGGAAAAAAAAAAAGAAAATCTATTGTCTTTCTACATGAGGTGCTTGGCTATTGACATGCAAAAAATCTTGGACTCCTACCTCACCCATGTAAAATAATTCAAAATGGTTCATAGATCTAAACATAAGAGCTAAAGCTATAAAACTATTAAAGAAGAGGGCTTCCCTGGTGACGCAGTGGTTGAGAGTCCGCCTGCCGATGTAGGGGACACGGGTTCGTTCCCCGGTCCGGGAGGATCCCACATGCTGCAGAGCAGCTGGGCCCGTGAGCCATGGCTGCTGATCCTGCGCGTCCAGAGCCTGTGCTCCGCAACGGGAGAGGCCACAACAGTGAGAGGCCTGTGTACCGCAAAAAAAAAAAAAAAAAAAGACAACAAAAAAAACTATTAAAGAAGACATAGAAGCAAATCTTTATGACATTGTATTTAGCAGTTTGTTAAATGCAGTGTCAAAAGCCTAAGCAACAGATAAACTGAAATACATTGCAACAGAAACGTTATGATTCAAAGGACACCACCAAGAAGTTGAAATACAGCACACAGAGGGAAAAAATATCTGTAAGCCATATATTTGGTAAAGGTTTAGTATCCAGATTATATAAAAAACTTCTTACCAACCAAAAAATAAAATGACAAATAATCCAAATGAAAAAATAGGACTTTTTTTTCCAAAGAAGATATACGAATGGCCAACAAGCTCACAAAAATATGTTCAATATCACTAGTCATTAGAGAAGTGCATATCAAACCCTAATGAGACACCTCTTCATACTAATAACATGGTTACAATTAAAAAGACAGACAAATAACAGGTGTTGGAGAGAATGTGCAAACATTGGAATTCTCATGCATTACTGAGTGGATGTAAAACGGTGCAGCCACTTTGGGACAGAGTTTGGCAGTTTCTCAGAAACTAAGCTTAGAGTTACATGACCCAGCAATTCCACTCCCAGATATATACCCAAAATAATCAAAAACAGGTGTTCAAATAATAACTTGCACATGAATTTTCATAGTAGCATTATTCATAATAGCTAAAAGGTAGAAATAAGCTAAATGTCCATTAGTGGGTGAATGTATAAACAAAATATAGTATATCCATAAAATATATTCAGCTATAAAAAGAAATGAAGTACTGATACATGCTAAAACATGACTAAACCTTGAAAATACTATTTTAATTGAAATAAGCTGAAAACCAAAGTCCACATATTCTATAATTTGACTTATACGAAATATCCAAAATAGGAAAATTCATCAACACAAAGCAGATTAGTGATTGCCAAAGGCTCAGGGGAAAAGAAAATGGGGAATAACTGCTAATGTGTAGGTTTATTTGGGGGGGAAGTTATTAAAATATTCTAGAATTGCATAGTATATGTATAGCATTAGAGATTTTAGGATCCATGAAGAGCAAATAAAACATGAAAAAGACAATAGAGAATATGGTGGATGGATTATAATTTGAAAGAAGTTAGTACAGAAAAGGTGACATTGCCTAAAAATGTAAGGGAGTTGCATTAGGGAGCCATGTGGATATAACTACATCCTAGATTCAAGGGGAAAATATTGCAATGACTTTGAGGCTAGAGAATGCCTAATATATTCAGGGAAACCCAAGTTGGTCAGTGAGACTAGACTAGAGAGAGCAAGGGAGGCAGCAGCTGGCAATGAGTTCAGAGAGGTAAGGGAACAGAAAAAACAACTGTAGGAACTTGTAGGTAATTGTGAAGAAATTGTCTTTTATACTGAGCAAAATGGCAATCAATTTGAAATTTGGGGCATAGGAGTGAATGGTCTAATTATTTTTCAGAAATCATCTGTAACTGCTTTGTTAAAAATTACTGAGCATGCAGTATAGGTGGAAGCAGGCAGGACATCTATGATCTGTGTTTGCAGCTATTTCAAATAAAGTAAAAAAATGATTGTGATTTTTTTTTCAAGGCTGGTCATAGTTGAGATGATGTGAGTGTTCAGATTTGTCAGATTCTGGATATAATTTTAAAATATAAGTGTCAGAATTTTCCAACATACTGGATGTGGGTATGAGAAAAAAAGAGGAGTGATTATTGTACCATGATGCATAGTAGGCAGCTAAGAGATTAGGTTAACTTAGCAGTTAGAAATTATTAGTCTACAAATGTACTGTCTGATACAATAGTTACTAGCCACATGGCAATTTAAATTTAAATTAATTAAAATTAGATTCATTAAAATTGTAGTTCCTCAGTTTCATTAGCTAGCTGCATTTCAATTGCATATTAATCATATGTGGCTACTCTAATGAAAAGTGCAGGTATAAAACATACACATTATCAATGAATTTCTACTGCACAGCTTCTGTTTACAGTTCAGAACTGGGTTGGAAATATGCAGTTAGAAATCATTTTATATATTTGTATGGTTCTTAGAGATGAAAAATTGGCTAGGAACACCAAGGGAAGAAAATAAACAGGTATGAGTACTGAGGCCCAGTGAAGTCTAATATTTCATGATTGTGGAAGTGTAGAAAAACCACCAACAGAGGACTTAGAAAAAGGACCAGTGAGAGATAGAAGGAAAATATTGAATATATTACCCTTGAGTCAAGTGAAGAAATTGAGAGGGAGTGATAAATTTGGATAAAATGAAGTGAGTGTAGAGTAGAATATAAATGGAAGAAAGGTCTAGGTGAGTATGATAAAACTAAAAAGGGGCAAAAGAGTTGAAGGTGTGTACAAAGGAGTGATACTATCATGGAATCTTTTCCTTTAGTTACCTAGGGATAATAAAGAAAAAGCGCTCATGAGAAAGGTCTCCTAGAGTATAAAATATAAATGTAAAAGAACATGGAAACCACTTACTGATTAACTGTAATTATTTTTAAGCAAACACAATTTAGCAAAAAACAAACAAGAAAAACCCCAAAGTGCACATATGTAAATCTTCATTGAATGTCCTACAGACTCTTTCGAAAAATGCAGCTGATTTCTTCTTCAAGGTTCTCTGTTAGCTACCTTCCTGCTGTCACAACGTTTAAATCATAGGCATGTCACTTAGAAGAACAGACTGTATTGTCTCTCCAAAGCTAACAATTGTAATGAGGTAGCGTTGTTTTGGTGCAGTGAGGAACTGGGGGTCAGAGAAAGAAAGCCAAAGACACTGATGCTAGACCAAACATGGGCCGTTCCAGGTGGGCAATAATGATGTCAAAGCATAGAGGTTTGGATTGCTACAATAAGCCAATACAGTGTTTGGAGGAGGTCTCAGTACAGAGTCCTGCCTCATGAAAATGAGGGAAAAACATCCACAAAATCAAAAAGATATACAAACTCCAGTTGACTAATGGACTGTTCCACACATTTGTATTTCCTGTAGGTTATGTGACTGTCAAAAAATTCATCTGTACAAATTCATTTCTATGTACTACTCTAATACAACATTTATTCTAATAAATTAACAATTATTTTATTGAATTCTTAAAATCGTATAGAAGTTCCTAGTAGATATACCTTTTGTTCCTGTTTTCTTAACAGTTTTACTCATTTGCCTGATTCCCATAGGATATCTCAAAACTTTGATAATTTATTTTACCATTTCTTTATAATTCTTTTATAATAAAAAATTCCTTTTTATTTATAAAGATGAATAATATTATTAACTATGAATCCTTTATTTCTATTGTCATTACTTTTTAAATTTATCCATGAATAAGTACTATTTGCTTTAATCTTCTATCTAGTTTTACAGGTACAAAGAACATTTTTCTACCTTTACATAAATAAAGCTTTAAAAACACCTCTTTTGTGTTTCTGCTTTGGATTGGTTATGTTTCTTTAAGATTAGAATAAAACTCAAATAAGGAAAAAGAAAAACAAGAGGTAAAACCAATGCATAAAGATAAAATAAACACAGACACACAGTTTGTAACATGGTTTTTGAAAAAAAAAAAAAATTGGTAAAATGCTACCAACATCTGTGTCTCTTGAGTTCAAGCTGATTTCACAGTGTTAATTTAGAAAATAAAAATTTTCCTAAGATCATTATTTTTCTAACTATGATGCCCTTCATATCCACATGACTAAATCATATATTTCTTTAGAGATCCAGGGTGGACACATCTTGTATGAGGAGTGTATGACTTCTTGAACAAGGTATAGAATTACTCCAGCTGAAATGTTTTATTTGGTCTCTATAAATCCAGTTGATATATACATTTTATAATCTATGATATAAAGGTAAATATTTCAGTTCAATTTATAAACTGAAATATTTTCCATTACATAATGGAGTATAAAATATATGGTGTTTGAAAAATAAATACTGTTGTAACACAGAATTAACCAAGAATATATCATTGTTATAAACTATTAATTGATATACATTTTTAATGAAACTATGATGAATATGTTTTAAGAAGTTACATCATTGTTAAATGAATATTAAGATTCAGTAAGCAGTAAAATTTATTTTTGATTATGTTAATGACTCTAACTTAATATGTGGCTTTATTATCCTGAAATGAAATGGCACTTATTTATACTAAAGACTTCATTGTTATTATCACTAGAATTGGATATGAACAGCCCCCAAGTCAATATTTTATTATACATATTGACACCATAGATCAAGTATAGGTCCCTCAAGAATGTTATTTTATGGCCAAGAGCAGATGTCTGAATAAAGTTTTAGTTGAGAAGTAAAAATAAAAACAGGCTGTCTCAATCTACCTTTTAAAAATCTAAATTATAGACAGAAAGTGACAGGTAGAAGATGCTCCAGGTCTTAGAATTCCACTGAGACAGGCAAACCTGTCTTCCTAAAGCTTTCGTAGTTCAGGGACAGTCAGTTACAATGAAACGTATTCTGACATTGAAATGTACTAAAGGATATTATGAAAAATAGCTGTGGTGATTGCCAATATTGTAGTGTATTTGAAGAATTACTGGAGATAAAAAAACAGAATGATTCACACTCAGGATATCACCTTAAATCTAAGTATGTCTTTAACATCACCATACTAAAGAAAGCAATTACTAACCCAAGAGCTTAATGACTTAGTTCAGTCTATATAGAACATTCACATTACTGACAAATTTCATCTTGTTGAGGACTTGTTGTCAGGTTAGATATTATTAAAGAATAAGAATATTGATTGATTGCCTTGACCTCATCATACACTACCAGTCAAAAGATGATGAATGGCTTTTGTCTATTAATCATGTAAAGGGGACAACATGAGGTACTATTTTTGAGTACAAAATTAGGAGAGCTGTCAAAAATACTGACACAGCCAACAATTACTGCAGTACTTTCCAATTATTTCATTAATAATGAAATGTTAATTTGAATACCAAAATAAAAGCTTTTTATGACTTTTAAAAGAGCCTGGCAATATTATTGAAGGCATTGTTTATGAATCAATGAAAAACAAACTAAAAAATTGGAATTCAAGTTTAGGTGACATTTACCCTCAAACCCTCAATAGAAGGATTGACCTCATGCAAACTTTATACTTATAAAATGCAAATTTACAAGTGGAAATTAAGATGCTTCATCTGTAGTTGGTAACCTTTGGTCCCATATGAAGAATTCTTCCTTTATCACAGAATATATTGTTGTTTACATACTTGTTATAAGAAGGTAACTAACAAATCAAATTATGAAATGAAAACAAAATGAAATATGACCTTACCTATGTCAAAATTTGTAAACAGACACTGATTTATATTAGAATTTACTTATCTTGCCTATAAGTAGGGGCTTACAAGTGTGAAGTAATTATGTAGATGCTAAATCAATAATTAAAAATTTGAGCCACCCCTATTCCATAATGGAGAAAACTATTAAATCACACTGCTAAAATTATTCATTCTTTCTAAACACTTGGAAGCACCTTTAAAAACATACCTCTTCTGTTTCAGTGGATCCCTGAAAATAACTGAAATAGACCATCAGAAAACTGAGATATCTCTTTCTCCACACTGATGAAACATTCCCCTAAGAAAACCCACACTGCTTTGAAATTAACAATAGTTAACATTTTTCAAAAGAATTTTTCTTCATTTGTTTTCCCATTCATTAAACTATTGATTCATTTAACAATGATTAATAGATACATAATATATTCTAGCCTTTGTGATCAGGCTGAGGGTAGAAAATGAAGACATTAGGTAACCATGGATATATATCTTCAAGCTTGATATTTAGAATGAATTCTTAATATGTATATCTAAAGAAGTCATGGATGTCTACCAGGATTCTAAAACTAAATGTTTCAAAAATTGTTCTTTCCACACACACACAAAAACTACTTTCTCATTTAATAACCACAGCATCTTTCCAGATTGTCAGATCAAAATCTAGAGTCAATCTTAACTCCACTTCTTTGCATACCTTATAGCCTAATACTGTTTCATCTACCTTCAGAATATGCTTATAGGAGTGAAGTGCACTGATGATTACAATTTATACTGAAGGTATTAAAAAAGAAGAAAGACTGATGGAGAGATACAATGTTGAATAGATAAACAGATGTTTAATGACACAAATGCAGCAAAATGTTAATTGTAAAGTCTAGATTGTGAGCATATATGTGTTCCCTATAGACTCCTTTTAACTTTTCTGTATGTCTGAACATTTTCATAATAACATATAGAAGAATAATAAATCAATGACACATTTTCCTCATTCAAAGTTTGTGGAGGACTAAACCTCCCCTAATAACAATCACAGATTCTTGACCAAATATAAAAATAAAAGCCATTTCAATATATTGAAGAGTGATCAAAAGTAGATAGAAGCTGGAAGGTATATGACTTTTGTAAACAACGAATCACACTATAAATCTCACTATAAGAGGTCCACATTTTTTTTTTTTTTTTGAGAGAGCGACATTTAACTGGCTTTTTTGCTTAGAGTTTGTGGTGTAAGGCCTAAAATTAAGGTCAATATCTGGTGAAACTGGGAGTACCTCCAAGAGTCTAACCACAAGTTCCCTTCCCAACTCTGCTTCCACAGATAAGGTTCCCTAGCCAGGCATAGTTATTATTAAAGGAAACAGGCATAGTTTCTGCTTATTGATAAGAAGTAGGTTTCAGTTCTCTGCTAGCCCACAAAATTATTCAACCAATCCAATCAAATTCTTTTCTGGGAACCAGGGGACACCTCATCCTCTTGATACTACAATGTTTACCACTCACAGTTCCTGGTTGCTCACCTTGTCCCTGAGTACAGCCTCCCTGTGGCCTTGTACAACGTGCAATATTCTCATCTCCCAGGTTGTGAGTATATGTAACTAATAAACAATCGTCAATATTATCTGTCCAGTGTTGGGTGGCATGAGGTCAGCCATCTCCTTAACCTAAGTCGGGAATCCCTCTCTCACCAATAGGATAAGGAAGAGGAAAATTAAAATAGGACATCATCTCCACACCCAAGTTTTCACTGCACATTGGGAATACATACAAGATAAAAGCAGCAGCATTGTCACAGAATGGAGAGTCAAATTTCTAATTTAGGATTAGAGCACTTGAAAGTAGACTGGGAAATTTGACAAATGCAAAGCTAAAGAATATGCAGATACATTGCCCTCACCTCAAATATTTTGCTAGCTATTAAATTGCATACACACCAAGAAGACACTGCAATGAATGTAGATATAAGTAACAGCTGTAAGATTAAAGACTTGAGAAGAGAATATATGAGCTACCCAGTTGTGAAAGTAAAAAGTAGAGTTCAAGTCCCCCCAAGTTTGACAGAATAATAAACACCTTGAGCTTCCACTAAAACTCTTGATGGGACAAATCTTAGGAATAAACCCCCTATAAGATGGTATGGTATATTTTAAGGCTAAAGGAAAAAACAAACAAAAAGAAGAGACTCGACAAAACTTCTAAAACCAAGCCTCCACAAGATCAAGTTAATCTGACAGTAACTGCCTATCACTGCCTGCTAGAAAAAAGTTCAACATTTTTTAGAGGAAGATGACAAAATCCCATATTGCTGCAGCATTTTACCCACAATGTGTACTATATAATACAAAAACTAGTAGTCAAGGAAAGAAGAACAAGATAGGAACCATTATTTAGAGAAAATCATAGTCAATACAAGCAGACCCTAAGATTACACAGATTTTAGGATTAAGCAAAGACTTTAAATAGCTATTATAAACATTTTAGGAAGAAATATAGAAAGGTAAATTAGAGATGGAGATCAATTAGAAAATGTAGAATTGAGAAATACAATATTTAAATTGAAGAAATAATCATATTTCTTCACCTAAAAGTAAGACTCTATAAAAGTATCTAAACTGAAGCACTGAGAAATGAAAGTCTGGAAAAAATTAACAGAGTATCAGTGATATGTGGGATGATATCAACTGTAATGACAATCATAGTTAAAAGAGAGGAGAGGTAAGACAAATTTTAAAAAATAAATCAGAAAATGTTCTAGATTTCATTAAAACATTAATCTGCAGTTCTTAGAAGATCAGCAGTAAGATAAATTTAGTGAGACAAACTAGATGGGTGGGATGCAGGGGGATGGGAGGGAAGTCCAAGGGGAAGGGGATATATGCATACATATAACTGATTCACTTCATTGTACAGCAGAAACTAACTCAACACTGTAAAGCAATTATACTCCAATAAAAAAAAATGGATTGTATCTTGTATATATATATATATACATAAAAAATTGTATGTATACAATGTATGTATGTATATATATATATATATATCTTGTATATATATAAATTGAAAATAAAATTTAAAAAATCATTTACTGGGTTTTACTTCTGGTTAGGATATAGAAAGTCATAAGAAGATGTTGTTCCTATTTTTAGCAAGAAAAAAACTAATATACTAAATCCTAACTTTTGTTGAACAAATCAGAAAATGTAGATCACAAGGCAATCAAATGAATGAAATTGCAAAGGATGGCAAGCCCCTTTGATGAAAGATAAGAATCACATTTATTTTACCTATAGGAGAGTATGGGAAGAATAGGAGTCAACCATAACAATGGATAAAAGGAAAATATCTGAAGTTATAAAGAACGTTGAAGTCTGAGTGTCAGCTAGCACGACAGATCGAACACAGCAGGAGTCCATTCTGACTTGCTAGCTATTTTCCTTCAGCCTCCACTGGTTTCTGAAGTGAAAAATTGGAGGCCTGACAGGTGATGTGAAAGAGTGACTTCAATGGAATAACTGGGCAATTGATGATTACCTGTGAGTAGATGAAAATGACTTGCTTCTCAACCTTTCTTTCATATGAAGTAGAAGCTAATTCCCACTTAGGGAGGAGCAAAAAAACAAAACAAATCACTTGCTGCTCTCCATCCCAGGAAAAGATCAGGTCAGCTGCCACTGAAGGATGAGTTGAAGGAAAAGTTTTCTGCTGTTGGGAGAGCTAGGCTTCTCCTGCTATCCCTTCTGGTTATGTAAACCTCCATGGCTGCTGGAGGAGCCTAAATACTCTGTCTCATCCCCAGCGCTGAAATTAGGAAAACATATCTGCTGCTGGTGGAGGGACAGGAAACCATTTCATGCCCAGAGCCTCATCTAAACAAAGCTGTTATCCACTGTCAGTAGGGTGGGGAAGAAAATTTGCTCCCATTCAAAATCCCTAGTAGAAAGTAAGACAGGAAGATGTGTTTTGCCTCCTCCTGCAATAAGGTGAAAAAGGGCTTGCAGAAAGCTGAGGATGGTAAAGGAACACAAAGAAGAAAAAAAAAAATGTTCGAGATCTCACATTAAGTAGAATGGATGAGTCAGAGGCATATTGACTTTAACTACAGCAATAACTGAAACCAAATTCATTCTAATTACTGACTAAGCTGATGTATCCATTCATACTAAAGGAATAGCAACAGAATACCCATTTGGAGAAATAGATAATATTTATCTCAGTCTCTACTGTTCTTTTAAATACAAGGTATGATGCTTAAGTCATAAAGAGAAAAAGGAAAAAAGAATTTAAAGCTCCAAAAACAGATGAGTCAAATATAAAACAAATTACAAGATGTAATCTTAAACTTCACCATGTAAATTACTGCAAAAATAAATAGTCTAAACACTTTTCTTTTTTTTTTTGGCCACACCACACGGTTGTGAGATCTTAGTTCCCTGACCAGGGATTGAACCCAGGCCCATGGCAGTGAAAGGTCTGAGTCCTAACCACTGGACCGCCAGAGAGTTCCTAATCACTTTTCTTACTAGGCAGTCTGTCTGATTAGATATAAAGATGAGACCCTAAAATCTTCTGTCTATGGGAAATTTACAAAAAACATCAATAAATTAAAATTTTAAAATGGGAAAATAATTCATACAAAAAGTAATAAAAGGAAAGACTTACTGGCTCTTTATACATGACAAAGTAGACTTCAGAACAAGGAAAATTAGCAGGGACAAAAAGGGATATTACATAATGATTAAGGATAAATTCATCAAGAATCGATTACAGTCTAAAATGTGTATGTACCTAATAATAAGTCATCAAAATACATAATACAAATACATAAAATTTAAAGGAGAAATAAATTGGGAGACTGGAATAGACACATATACATTATTGATACTATGTATAAAATAGACAACTAATGGGAACATACTGTATAGCACAGGGGTGCTATACATTAGCTCTACCTAATACACTGTGGTAACCTAAATGGGAGGGAAGTCCAAAAGGGAGGGGATATCAATATGTGTATGGCTGATTCATTTTGTTGTGCAGTAGAGGCTAATCATACTCCAATAAAAAAAAAAAAGAGGGGAAATATACATATCCATGGTTACATTTGCAGATATCAACAATTATCTCTCCATAATTGATAGAAGACATAGATTAAAAAAAAATCAGTAAGAATATTGAAGGCTTATACAATAGTGAGATTGCATCAAATTAAAACACTTCTGTATGTCAAAGGAAATAGAAAAGTGAAAGCAACCTGTGAACAGGGGAAAAGATTTGCCAGCCATATATCTGATAATGGATTAATCTTCAAAATACCTAAGGAATTCTTACAACTCTTTTTAATATCAAGTTGTAAAACTTCTATATTTAATCAGAGAAGATTATGTTTATGTTTTTATTATATGTTTTATTATACATTTTCCAAATTTTTTTCCAAGTCTGCTTTAATATTCTTAACATTATTTTTCAAAGATCAGAAATTTTTAATATTAACAAATCTGATTTTTTTCTTATAGATCTCATGTTTTTGTGTTCTATTTAAGAAATCTTTGTCTAACATAATGTCAGAAAGATTTTCTCTGATGTTTTCTTCTAGAAATGTTATAGGTTAATAGTTATATTTAGGTCTGTTATTCATTTTTAGTGAATTTTTGTATATTATTTGGATTAAAATTTAGCATTTTTTTTGTTTTTCCTGGACTGTATAGCTCAGTTTTGAAAATAATACTTTTTCCTTAACTGAATTTGCTTAGAAACGTTGTTGAATGTTACCTGATGATATATGTGTGGGTCTATTACTGACATAGTAATATGTTGAATGGAAGCGTCAAAAGTGGGCATTCTTGTCTTGTTCTAGATCATAAAAGAAAAGCTTTAAGTTTTTCATTATTAAGTATGATATTAGCTGTGGGCATTTCACATACAGCCTTATTATGTTAATGTACTTTCCCATTCTAAAACAATGGGCTAATTACTTGAGTAGGCATTTCTCCAAAAATGCCATGCAAGTGGGCAACAAGTATATGAAAAATATCATTTGTCACTAATCATCAGGGGACTGCAAATCAAAACCACAATGAGATATCACTTCACCACTGTCAGGATAGCTATTATTAAAACATCATCAACAACAATAACAAGTACTTGTGAGGATGTGGAGAAATTGGAACTCTTGCACACGCTAGGTGGGAATGTAAAGTGGTGGAGTTGCTATGAAAAACAATATGGAGGTTTCTCAAAAAATCGAAAATAAAGCTACCATATGATCTAGCAGTCCCAATTCTATATACTTATCCAAGAGAATTGAAATCAAGAACTTAAAGATATTACCATTCCTATGTTCACTACAGTACTATTCACAATAACTAAGAACCATAAACAACCTAAATGCCCATCGACAGATGAGTGGGTAAAGAAAATGTGGTTTATACATACAATGAAATATTATGGAGCTTTCAAAAGGAAGAAAACTCTACAATATGCAACAACTTGGATGAACCTTGGAGACATTATGCTAAGGGAAGTGAACCAGTCACAGAAAAACAAATACTGCATGATTCCATTTCTATGAGGTATCTAAAATAGTAAAATCATAGAATCAAAGAGTGGAATGGTGGTTTCCAGGGGTTGTGGGGTTTCCAGAGAAATGAGGAATTACTTATTAAAGTTTTAGTTAAGCAAGAGTAATAATCTCTAAAGGTCTATTGTACAACATTTTATCTATGGTCAACAATAATGTATTGTACATAAAAATTGTTAAGAGGTTAGATCTCATGTTAAGTATTCTTACCACAATAAAATAAAATGTGAAAACATGATGTAGAGAAGTAACACTATAGAAAATTGGCAAAAAATTATAGATGAATTGCTGATACACTTAAAGATACTCAACTACACTATAAGTAAAATGACAGCATGATACCTCAAATAAAGTTAAGCATGCACTTACCATAAAACCCAACGATACTGTTCCTATATCTTTCCCTCAGAATAATGAGAGCATATGTTCTCACAAAAGCATAAATGTTCAAATCTACTTTATTCATAATAGTTAAAAACTAGTGTGGATCAGCTAGCTAACCAACAGACACTCTGTGGTATATTCACACAATGGAATACTGCTCAGTAATAAAAATAATAAACTACAGATACATACAACATGGATAATTCTCAAAAGGCTATGTAATTCACTGTTCCATTTACTCTCTAGAAGATACAAAACTATAGTGACAGTAAGCAGTGTGGTTTACATGTGCTAAAGGTTGGGGAAGAAGATTGACTTCAAAGAGGCTCAGGAAACATTTTAGGATGATCAAAATGTTTAGGGTGAAAAGTTAGATTACTTATTTTACATCTTTTTAATTTTCTATTATATGTACTCAATGGTATAAAATTCTCTCTAAACACTGCTTTAACTGTATCTCACAAATTTTGATGTTAATTTAATTTTTTAACTTTTATTTTCATATACATTTAAAAATATGTTCTTGATTCTCAAGATTTTATTGCTTGATCATTCAGGTAAAAATATAATGGTGCTAGGTTTAGCTTTAAGAACTGATGAAAATGAAACCAATGATGGGCTGATAAACTGTGAATAAAATTCAGCTATACAAACTGGTTTTTTACCATCATTATGTTATAGCCATGCTGAGAAGGCTATGAGAGTGGAAGAAAATAAGATAATTAGGAAAAAACCAACTCAGGTAATACTAGCCATGATGGCAGAACTCTGAACAATGAGTACAAATTTTTTAAGGATATTATGATTTTAAAAAATAGCTATTTAAAATTCCTAATGACTTTGATTCATCAGTTTAATACATTAAAATTCCACAAGTTAGCTTTCTTGAGCATCTTGAGGAAAAAGAACTTGCCAATAGACAAAATGAATCAATTTTCATTAAATAAACATTAGCAAATGCTATTTTGAACCTCTCAACTGACTGAACATGACAATCTACTGCCAAAGTCCTAATAATGAAATTAAGTTTAAAATGAAATCTTTTGTAAAAGTCCTTGTTAAAACTTTTCATTCTAATCCTCGTCTAGTTTTAGGTGATTAAGCACTGACATTTAAGTTGATTAGGGAAAAGTTTTAACTTTTTGAAGAAGTATGTGGTTGGTTTCTCCATTTCTGAATTCCCTGGAGAATATGAACTATCTCCCTATGTGGTTATAAAAGCCAGGTCCTTCAAATACTTGGTAAAAATAAAGGAAATGAAGACATTCATTATAGTTTTTTGCTCAGATTTCAAGAGAAAACATTTTATTTTGAGATCAAAGTAAAACTCATCTATAATATAGAACCTAATGACCTTTTTTCAAGTTATTCACAAGGTATATAAGAGATAAAATATATGGATAACATAGTAGACAATTCTAGCAATTTTTGTCATTTGATTAATCATAGAATATTATTCATATGGCATAGAAAGATTATTTCGCTGTTTTCATATGCCAGTGAAGATCTTGGAGGATTACAATTAAACAGTGGAGTTAAAATCTGATTTTGACATAGCACATATGTCATTAAAGAGACTAGAATTTGTAATGGTTTACATCAAAATGTTAGTATATATCAACAAATTTAGAGTTGTTTATTTAATATTTATAAAAAGTAAATACTGAAAATTTTATTTTCTAAATTTGTATACCAGAGTTCTTTTGACAATTATATCAAGAAAAATTTCCAACTTTTCATTTTTGAATACTGATTTTCAATTGTACTTTGTAGGCATTACTTTGCAGTCAACCATCTGTTTCATTCTCAGTTTCTTTATATCCAGTCTGAAGGCAATTATGCTATCAATAGACAATTCTTTCCATGGAAAAAGATTTTTAAAAAGCTTTAAAAGTTGAAGTTGCAAGCAGTTGTTGAAATATAATTTATATATAGTTCTCCATATTGCAAACTGTGAATTATTATTTTAAAATCTCAAAATATAGATGTTTTTAATATCCTTTCTGATGTGATGTAGCTGTAATTTTAAAATGTATTTAAGCCTGAACACTTAATGCTTTTTTAACCCATGTAAACAGTGATGTTTTCAGAAAGTTAAAATGAGTACATTAAGATTATACATATACAAACATATATGTACCCATACTCACAAATGCACAAGGAAAATAGCATTTGTTTAAAGTTTTGGCCATTTTAATAAATTATATGTGCAATAGTTTAGTCTTTTTTTCTCTTGGTTTTATAGGCAAGATGCTACCATGTTTTAAAAAATGTTTAAATATTAGACATCCTTAATCCCTTTGAAATTTTTTATCTTTATCTGGCAACTCTGTAGGGCTTCTTTAAAAAGTGGGGGGGTTCTATTTAGGGTTGTCAGATTTAACAAATGAAAATACTAGTCAGCTAGTTAAATTTGAATTGTCAACAATTGATAATTTTTTAGTTTAAGTGTGTTTCCAATATTACGTGGGCTACCCAGATAAATGCAGTTTTGTGACATACTTAGGATAAAAACTCTCATTTGTTGATCTGAAATTCAAAGTTAACTGGATTTGACCTGGCATCCTGATAACATTACAACATGTATGTTGAGACCCTCAGGGTCAGCTTATGTACCTAATGATCAGTATGTAATTGTGCTTGAGGAAGAATCAGACACTGGATTCAGAGGGCTAGATCCTATCTGAGGACCACTCAAGAGAAGAGGATTATTGTTATCTGATCTCCTTTCCCAATATATCCTCAAAACTGGAATTCAAATTCATTACTGGTCTAAAAGTTTATGCTCATTTTATCACTCTATGTATCATTTATCTGGAATGGAAGTAGTCCCTGGAACACAGATTTCTTGAGTGCAGAGCCCATTTTACATACAGGGTGGTGTATGTGATATCTATGGTAGGATGTAGGGACTCCAAATTGCTAACCTGCTCCAAGCTATGATCTTAATCCACCTATCCAATGTTTAAAATTAATAGCATTAGAGTAGGATCTCTAAATTGCAAATGTGAAAAGGAAATAGGAACACATCAGATAGTGTTTCCCAAATCTGGCTGCTCATTAGAATTTGGAGAGTTTATTTTTATAATAGGCATTCTTGGACTTTACTTCTAGGCATGAAACTCAGTAGGCTTGGGGTAATAATCTTTACTGTTGTTTTGCTTTTCTTTATTTTTTTTTTTAAATAAATTTATTTATTTTATTTATTTTGGCCGCGTTGGGTCTTCATTGCTGTGTGCAGGCTTTCTCCAGTTGTAGCAAGCGGGGGCTACTCTTCGTTGTGGTGCACGGGCTTCTTATTGCAGTGGCTTCTCTTGTTGCGGAGCACGGGCTCTAGGCGTGTGGACTTCACTAGCTGTGGCTCGCGGGCTCTAGAGCACAGGCTCAGTAGTTGTGACACACAGGCTTAGTTACTCTGTGGCATGTGGGATCTTCCCAGACCACGGCTCGAACCCATGTCCCCTGCATTGGCAGGCGGATTCTTAACCAGTATGCCACCAGAGAAGTCTACTTTTTTTTAATAAGCTGTCCTATGAGTTGCATTTGAGAATCATGTATAGCTCAACTCCTTAATGTTAGAAAGAATTTGAGTATAAGAGAGGTTAACTTGCTCTCCTAAAGTCTTAGAGCCTGTAGAAGATTGGAAATAAAATCTGGACATTAATATTTCTTGAGTTTCCAGTATAGCCAAGTCCTGTTCCATGTTAGAGGAGAACAATGTGAAGCTAACAGTTTGGTAGGCACTCTTAAATGCAGTATTACACTGTCACCACAGGTTATCACATTATTTCTATACCAAACTTTAATTAAACATTTAACTATCTGCTTTGTTATATAGTAGCCTGGAAGGAGCAATCTTTTTGAGTCCCAGAGAATCACAAATATACAGGAAAATGACAACTGTTACAAGGAAATTCAGAGGAAGGAATTGGTTATGCAGGGTAGCTGAAACAGATGGTATTACCTATTATGTGCAAAATTACCCAGAGTAGAGATTCTTATACAATCACTGTAACCCATTATAGATGAAGGCACAAGATATTCAGAGTGGGAGCCAACAAAATAAAATATTGGATGGTAGGACTGGGGGTGAAAAGACTAATTTTAGACTGATTTAACCTAGTTCATCCTTTTCTGAACCTAACAATGCTAACTTTTTGACATAATGAATTATCATCATCTTAAAAATCTTATAACTTTTAGCTTATTCTGATAAAGATGATTGAACCTTAGGAATGATAACCACCAATACAAAATTTTAGGTGATAAGCTTTTTTTAAAATTTCCCTGTTGGAGGTTGAGAGACACTAACACGAAATCAGAATATTTGTGAGAGAAAGTAGAGGAAAAAATGGAGAAAAAAGGAGAATTATCTATCCAAATTACGAGGCTCCATCCACTCTTTTAGGATAAACGATCAGTAGGAATATTTTCTAAGTCATGTCAGATCAGAAGAGAATATGTATGTAATCGTTTCATGATTAACATGGTATAAAGATGTATTTAATAACATTTGAATGCTTAAGAAATATAGTATACAAAAAAAAATTACTCAAATTTAAAAACAGTTAAATAAAAGGAATGAAATGTATATCCAATTGTGCTTCTGCAGATAAAATAACAATATGGGTGTTGCAACTGGTTGATGTTTTTTAGCACAACAATTGCCTCCTTCTGATCCTTTAAAAAAAAAAAAACATTTTGTGGGAGTGAAAATCAGTGTCATTTTTGTCAGGTAACTATCCAACTTCTGATAAAATGGATATTATCCCTTCTCTTTTTAGAAATAAAATTAAAATATTCCTGCTTTTGAAAGAAGTGTTTTGCTGCATCACAGCATAGAAATTATCTCAGTGTGCTTTCTGCAGAATATTTTAGAACAGATATCTTAGAATGAGCAGGCGTTCAACTCAAGCTACTTTGAGGGCCCATATTATATGTTAGGTAACTTATTTGACTCTATGAGGAATAATGGGTCTAATTTGAGTACCTGCCATATACCAAGCAATAAACAAGGTGACTGGAAATGAGTAAAACTGAAATTAATCAATGTTAGATACATACCAGCTTAATATAGCCCTGAGTTCCTTTCTGCCTCTTAGGAATTTAACAAATAATTTATCCCCTTTATGCCTGAGGCTGCTAACTTTTAAAGAAATGTTAATAAATGGCACCTCACAGCAGTGTTATAAGGATTTTATAAGTGTATATAAATATATGTTTATATATAAATGTATAATAATTATATGTTATTATAATATCTAGATATATAAGTATATAAGAGGTATATAAGAATGTATATAGTATAAGAATAGAAGACTAGTCTATGTAGACTATTCTCTAAGTATATACAAATATTTAGTAGACAATACATCACTTAACAAGCACTCAATGCTTGTAGCTATTATAAAATAGAGGATGTTTATTTTTAAAATATTTGTGATATAGTAATTATAGTGAAAGCTATAAGGTTTGCCAAAGCAAAGAACCTGGAGTTGATTGAAATTAACTCCATAAATCTAAACTTTAGGCAAGATATTAAAAATCTCTAAACTCCACTTCCATTATGGGAATCAAGGTGGATATAAATTACCTAATAGAATTTTTGTGAAGATTTAAAAACATAGATAATACGAAGTTTCCTAACACACATTAGGGTACACACATTTTTTTGGAACAAAAAAAAAATTAAATATAAGAAAGATCAGAAAAAATTTAAAGAGAAAAAAGATTTTAGGTCTATCTTGATCATCACATGATTTAGATCTAGACCAATATGGATCCTCCTGAAAAATATAATTCATTCACCTTAATAATAATAGTCAAAATATAAATGTACGAATAAATAATTAAAAGACAGAGAGAGAGAGAGAACCACAGATGGAGGAAAGGAAGGAGGGAGGAAAAAAAGGAAAAGAAAGGAAAGGAAAGGACAGAAAAGGAAAGGTAAGGAAAGGAACAGAAAGGAAAGGAAAAAGGAAAGAAGGAAATCACATTGTTATTACTAAGACAGATATCTTGAAAGTGAATTATTTCCCCTGATTAACTGGCATTTTTAGGGACTCTTCTTTCCCAAATATGAAACCTCATTTGAGGAGATAATTAAATGAAGAAAATCTAGAAATATTTTTTTGTTACTCTTAGGCTAGGATAGTGAATCAGTGACTAAAGAACCCTAATCTACAATACTCCAAAGAACCAGTGTTAGCTTCATAAATTTTTTCAAGAACTCTTGTAGACTATGAACCACTTAAGCAGGCTGATGCATGGCAAGTGCATGAATTTTGGTTGAATGAAGGAAATTTTTATCTAACTTCAGACCCGGTTTTGGCTTTCAGATAGATTTTAGATTTTGTCTTAAAAATTTGTGATTAATACTTAAGATTACAATAGCACAATGAGCCTCCATTCTGTCCTAAGAAGATTAGGATGTCATAGGTTTAACATTTTCCCTGTTTTTTTGGAATTAACCTTCTTAGTTCATTCTTCTTCAATTTATGAGGATGTTTATGGAAAGAATTTGTTTTATTACATATCAAGAGCAATATCCCTATGTAATACATTTATTTTTTGTGGACCAATACATTCAGTAGTAAATTGTTTCAATGTCAGTACCATATGAATTACAACATTTGGTAATTTATGTTTTGACAAGAGAAACCTTTTGGGGAAAAATTCATACTCTATTAACACAATAAGAAAGAAACTTCAATTTAGCAAAAATTTGTTGGCAGAATTTGTTAGTTTCTTTAAAAAAATCTGAAATTGGCTTGATTTGCTCCTTTTACCTAAGTATCATTAAATTTTAATGCCAAAATGAATTTGCTAAATGAGAATTATCAAGCAGGATACATGACTTGTAGGAAATAGGTGATTCATATTAGCTGAAATAAAAGGATGCATATTTATCTTCAAATACTTGAGATTAATCTTCGTAGTGGGTTTACATGTACCGTAGACTAGTGTCAATAATGGTATCTCAAATTAAGACATTGTTGTTAGTAAACCAAAACTTACTTTTAGGAGTTTATTTCTGTGGAAGCAGCATAAATTCATAAGCAGAAAAACAAATTATACACATTTAAAAGCAAATTTTTGTCCTTTATGAAAATACAAAGGCAACACCCCAATTTTGGAAATTCTTGGTGAGTGACCAGAAGAATGCTACAAAATGGTCTCAAAAAGACCACATATTGTACAATATAGATTTCTGCATATGTTTCATTAAACTCACATTTTCTTAGCTGTAATTAGGTTAGCTGTGTATATATATTACTTAGGTTGCAATAAGAAAACACCTGCTTAGTTTCTTCTGTGTTTTCTAGCATTAAATAAAGTCAGTGTATGCTGTCCTTTTTAATTGCTGACTGTATTTAAAAATTTTAGAGACTGTCATACAGAGTTAAGTAAATCAGAAAGGGAAAAACAAATATCATATATTAATGCATATATGTGGAATATAGAAAAATGGTACAGGTGAACTGGCTTGCAAGGCAGAAATAGAGACACAGACGTAGAGAACAAGTGTACAGACATGAAGTGGGGAAAGTGGGGATGTGGGATGAACTGGGAGATTGGGATTGACATATATACACTAATATGTATGAAATAGATAACCAATGAGAACCAGCTGTATAGCACAGGGAACTGTACTTCACCTCGCTGTACAGTAGAAACTAACACAACATTGTAAAATAGCTATACCCCAATAAAAATAAAATAAAATAAATTAAATGCTGGTCAGCTGAAGTTGTAAAGACATCTTGAAATGAATTGTTTCAATTTCATTCTCCAATTTTCACTCAGATCCTTTCTGGAAAATGGCACCTCTTTTTATTGGTGTTGTCCCAAAACAAAAATGTTCGTCTTACTGCTTTCTTACTTACAGAAAAATTTCTTGATATTTTATGGCATTTTAAAGATGCAAATTGTGATTAATCTGTTATTTACTGAGCTTGACATCATAACAAAAGGACATCTCTCTCTTTCTCTCCCCATTCAACAACTTTAGCCACTATGATAATCATGAAGGTTGTTTTAATAAATTTTCTGACCTGCCAGGATTTTACTTGGAATTCTCAATTTATACTTAACCAATTTTCTTTTCTCATACACCTTCCTAATCAGTCCCTTAATTACTCAGCTCTTCTTGCTTCATTCTAGAAATATGTGGTTAAAATATGTCCTGAAATGTTATGTTACAGTGTATAAAAATACTTAGTTAAATACAGCTAATTGTATTCATACAGTTACATAAAGTTTACATATAGTTAGGAAATGAATCTGTGTGTCACATAAATATGCAAATAAAATATAATAAATATTTTCCCAAGTTTCTAACATATTCTTAGAGAAAAAACACACAATTTCAGTAAACACAATGTATATAAAATAGAATTGACAGGGTTCAAGAAAAGATTTATGGGGAATTCCATGGGATTTACATGGGAAATTACATCAGTGTTTTTATGAATATGAGATATATAAGTCAATTACTCCTGGTTTTGTATATGAAAAAATATGAAAATGATAACATCTTTCATCACCCCATTCCAAGCCAGCTGAGGAAAAACGATTGTTTAAAAAACGTGTTCTGAGAAACAGAAAATAAAATTGATGATAGAGATATTGCTTTAACTACTTATTAAATGCACTTTCACTTTCAGGACCAGACACTAATGTTATAATAAATACTAAGCTATTTAATACACTAAAATAGATTGGTGACTTTGCAAGAAACATCTTTTAAAATGTTTATATGTATTAAGTTAGAGACATTTTCATTTGAGCATATGCATTCTTCTTTATGATTTTCTTTTTTATTATTAAAATATGGTACACAACTTTGATGTTTAATTTCTACAACTTTATGTCTATAGTATTAGACTAAAGAGGTCATAGAATTTTATGGCTGTAACAACTTTAGACATTGGCTAACATGTTTATGTTCTTATACTCTCATTTTAAGTATTAGAAATATGTGGAAGAATATTAGGCTAGATAAGCTTTGTATTTCACCCATGTATTTTATATGATCATGAATTAATTCATTAATCATTTAAAAATCCATCTGAAGCCCTATCATTCACCATTTAATGCTTCATGCAAAAATGTCAGTGGTTTGGTAGGTATATATATATATATATATATATGTATATATACATACACACACACACATACATACATCTCAATAGTTAATATGAGAGTGCAGTTTCATTAGTTGTAAATTATAAGCTAATGTAACCATTTAAATAGAATAGTATTTGCATATATGAGCAGCCAGTAGCAAAGTGTGAAAGGGGGATATAGCTGGTACATGGCAAAACGGTCTATTTTATTATTTGAGTAACATTTTTGTTATACTATTGATGGTATATCAGAAACTATAAATAAATTTTTTCATAGTAGTATTTGTACTCTGTGATTTTTTTTATTTAGAAATATTACAAGTAACAGTTTTATTGGAGAAAGTTCAGTAATTCTGAATAAAAAGAAAAAAATTATATGCCAGAGTCCAATTATGCAGATACATGAAACTTCAGGTATCTTTTTGTGTGGTAGTATATCTGCTATAATTCTTAACTAATTTTGAAATTATCTTAGTTTTTGTGCATACATCTCTCTTTTAGTTAGGCTGGATGATGTATTCTTTTGACATTAATTAAAATTTTAATTTCAAGGCTAGAATATTCTTTTGGATATGAATTACCCACCTGACATATCAATAGATTTTTTTTTTCTACTTAAGATAATTAAAGTAAAATTACACTACCATTCCTTTACAAATAAAACCACAATTTTATACAGGACCTCAGATTTATATGAGATCCCCTCTAATGGAAAGTGTGGAGAGATATGAGCCTGGTAAGACTTAAAACTGGAAACTAAAAATTCAACCAATAAAAGTTGAATTCATTCTACTCATGTACCAGAAATTATTCATGCTGAGAAACAGCACATTTATTCTATAATGATTAACTGTGTTTAATATCATTTTTACTAAAGCTATTCACATTTTCAAATGCCTCTTTTATATTAAAACAGTAGGCACAATATTAGACAGTTCTTAGATCGACAGCCATATGCAGTTTACAAAAGGCAAGGCAAGCTGAGAATTCAGAAAGGAGGAAATCCATAACCTTTAATTGAGAAAAAGTTTGAAGTGATTGAGAAAGATTGTTTTAGGAAAGATTAATTATTACCTTAATTCACTGTAACTAATAAGAAAAGTTACTTTATGTTGTAAAGAAAGAGAACACCTTTTTTTCTAGAAAATTTTCCTTTACATATATTCCATTAGCGGTCTAGTCTGGTATTATTGAAGTATTACAAATATTGAGTGGATTAAAAATAACAGGTAATAAAGGTAAATTACTATCTTTACACAAGCTTCACAATAATGTCAATGGGAAATTTTCTCTATAGAAACTTATGCCAATGTCTTAATATTCTTAGATACTACTAGTTATAAAATAAAAGCAGAAGAACCTCAGAAAATACTATAATAATATTTAGAAACTAGGATGTCTAGAAAGGAAAGTGATGTGTAATGCAAATATTTTTGACAGAGTGTTTTGCATATACAAATTTAAAAATAAAGAAAAAACATATATTTCATGATTAGTATATTAATATATCAAGGAATTGAAACCATACATTTAAGATCATCCAGCTTCATAAGTTAAAGGGAATAGACTGGGTTCACAATATTTTGAGTTATCAAGAGAAATGAACTCTAAGTGATCTATATCTTTACTCATTTTAGTATGTGAGATCTTTGTTGTGGTACAAATTGACTGTATTTGGGAACACACTACCATGATATCCTTAGCAGTGTAGAATCTAGGTTAGAAAGGAGAGATAAATAACAAATGTAGGATTTATTATGGAGCTATTAATTGTTTATTGTTTTTAATAAAAGTGCAAACAGTATCTATTTTCTCAAGAAAGCTCTTATTTTATATTTTGATGTCTAAATTTTGTCCAGGTAGTAAATAACTTATGTTCATTTCTGTCTCAAACAAACTTCTCAGGACCTCTACAGATATGTAGCTGGACTTGACATTCCATATAGTATCTACCCTAAATGCACTCCAGAATATGTAAATTAGTAGGGCAAAAAGACACAAGTAAAAGTATGAATATATATATATATATTTCTTTACATCCATTGACCCATTCTATAGCTGAGCCTACACCAAGATCAGATTGTCAAATTGAGTTCACACATTCAGCTTAAATACATAATGTCAAGGATATAGGCAGTTGTAGGCTCAGATGAAACACAAAATATTCTGGGAGGTGAGGGGCAATTTACTAGGTTCTGCATTCATGACATGGCCCTTTGGATCAGAATAGATGTGGTCTCTACTTGAGGTTCACAGGAACACTCACATAGGGAGAGAATTTAGATTCTGAAATCATCATTTTATACCCCATATTGTTGTGTAACGTATCCTAGTGATATTTTCCAGGGAGCCAAAACTCACAGGTCTAGAGAGATTCCTTAGCAAGGGGCATCCTCTTAAAGTCTCTTTCTCTTGTTAAATATTATTGGTTATTTACCCAGGAGACCCTCTTCCCACACGTAAAGGGAATGATTAGATTCTAAGACAGCTGGTTTAACTCTTTTCTCCTAGTAGCCTTCCACCATCCAACAATCAATACATTTACCAACTAACACAGTGATCAATATGTATAAGTAGATTTGGCACATATTCTCTTCTAAGAAGTTGCTTATAAGCAAACATAATTTTTATCTAATATTTTTATTCCCTGATCTTTGTAAAAATAATTTAAGGGTCTCCTACTCACCATTGTATCTCCACTACCTTGCAGATGTCGATCACATAGAAGTCACTCAAAATGTATTTATTCATGAAATGAGTAACCGCTTATTTAAAGGTATAAAGGTCCATAATTATGACCAAACTGAAGCTTAAGGAGACAAATCATATAGGGCAAATGAGAAATATTATTACCAGGAATTTTTAATAAGTATCAGCAATGCAACATTTTGCAGCTATGAGCTACTTGGTAGTCCAAAGAAAATGAAATGCAAAAATAATTCATCATAACCCTTATTATAAAAGAAAAATCTGTAAAATAGTCCAACAAAGACAAATGTAATACAATAAATTAGTTAAAAAAATGATGTGCAAAAATTTTACATGTAATTATGTGTTTTCCACATATATTATGGTTTGAAATTTGTGAAATGTTCTTTCTACCTTTCTATTTAATATTAGTGTTGTTTATGACTCACGCTTATTATCTATTTTTCAGAACAAGACAGCAAAGTCTCAGCAATGTGACATAAGTAATATTGTAAGTTTGAGTTGGAGCCAATACTCAAGCACAGTTCTTGTGATTCCCATGTTCTTCTCACTATAACACACTGACATCCATTATAAATGTGGTCATTTCATACTGGCTAAGATAATAGTTAAGTCTTCTTATATTGTACGTGTCTATTGTCACTAATAATTCATTACACAAAAGTATGAACAAAAGTAAATACTATGACATTAAAGCAAATTATAATAACATTACTTATTTATAATGGTTAGTATTTTATTTTAGAAAAGTTAGAATTATCTTTAGAACTCTCTAGATTTTTTGGCAGCAGTATATCTTATAATTCTAGAGTATTCAAAAAAAGTACAAAAATCATACTTCTGTATGAACAGGATTCCATCTTATTCAAACTAAAGAAGACTGTTGTTGAGAAGATATTTTTCATGATAAGGACTAATGTTTTTAAGAAAATAACTTTATGTCAGGGATAAAGTAAAATATTATAATATAGTATTTTTAAATATATGCATTTAAAAGATACAAATTTTATATTGCTGTGTTCATCTTATTCTACCCCAAGAGAAGGTATCTAATGAAAAAAAAAACACAGAGTCTGAAAGTATTATGTCACTTGAATACAGTTACTTTTCCTAAACATACTATTACGAGGTTTTGATAGAGAAGAAGCACAAGTAAAAGAAGTGTCAATCAGAAAGTTCTATAAAAAGCTAGTGAAAGAGTTCTGAAGAAGTTATCAATCAACGAATATTTTTCTGAATAACGTGTGCCAAGAAATGTGCTTGACTGTGGGTATAATGAGTGATGCATGGTTCCTGACCAAAGTGATATTTAGTGTGTAAAGCAAATATTCAGGGATTGGAAGATTGTTCATATTCTAAGATATCTTAAGTCATTTCTTAAGCGATCTAAATGCATACATATATACATGCATGCCTCCCTACCTATATACACACAGACAATAGAAACATTTCTAGAAAGATTTTCTCATTTCCTCCAGCTATAAGGCCACTATTTCCAGATTTTTTTTTTCTTTTAAGCCAGATACAATCAGTTATTTTGTGTGATATATGTACAATGAAATCTGAACAACTTAAGAAATATTAAAGTTTAAAGTTTAACTTGTATACGTTCATTAAAGTTTCTTTGTTTACCTTCTTGGGCCGAATTAATTGCTCCATCTTCAATTTCCACAGTATTTAGGATATGCTTTATTATTTTATTTTTTATAACTTTATAATGGTTGATGACATTTTTTTCTATTTTTAAATTAATTTTGTTTTTTTTGTACAATTTTAAAATATTACATTCCATTTACAGTTATTACAAAAATTGGCTATATTTCTTGTGTTGTACAATACATTCTTGTAGCTTGTATTACACCCAATAGTTTATACCTCCTACTTCCCCGCACCTATATTGCGCCACCCCCACTGGTAACCATTAGTTTATTCTCTATATCTGTGAGTCTGCTTCTCTTTTTGTTATATTCATTCATTTGTTGTATATTTTAGATTCCACATGTAAGCGATATCATACAGTATTTGTCTTTCTCCATCTGACTTATTTCACTTAGTGTAATGACCTCCAAGTCCACCCATGTTGCTGCAAATGGCAAAATTTCGTTCCTTTTTACAGTAGTATTCCATTGTATATATATATATATATATATATATATATATACCACACCTTCTTTACCCATTCATCTGTTGATGGCCACTTAGGCTGCTTCCATACCTTGGCATTTGTAAATAATACTGCTATGAACATTGGGGTGCATGTATCTTTTTGAATTAATGTTTTTGTGTTTTTTTGGATATATACCCAGGAGTGGAATTGCTGGGTCATATGGTAGTTCCATTTTTAGATTTTTGAGAAACCTCCATACTGTTTTCCACAGTGGCTGAACTAACTTAGATTCCCATAAACAGTGGACAAAGGTTCCTTTTTCTCCACATCCTTACCAACATCAAAAATCAAACAACTGGGTTAAATAATGGGCAGAAGAACTGAACAGACATGTTTCCAAAGAGGAACTGCAGATGGCCAACAGGCACATAAAAAGATGCTCAACACTGCTAGTCACCAGAGAAATGCAAATCAAAACCACAGTAAGGTATCACCTCACACCTGTCAGAATGATTGTCATCAAAAAGAAGACAAATGACATCTCTTTTTAATAACAAATTAAAAAGATATATAATGATAGGAAGCCTATATAATGAGCCAGTCAACAAAATTTTTCCTTAATTAATTGCTTCTATTAATTTACTTTTGTTAGGTGTCTTTTTAAAAATATTTTCACATCCATAAATTAATTTTTATCCATTTCCTAGAGTTAAATTGAATTCAAGTGAATTCAGAAAAAATAACTTACAATAACCAAGTTCACAGAAGATTGACACACAAATTACATCATCCAATTAATTTATAATGTAAAGATAAATGGCAGAGTCTGGAATGGAAAATATTCAGGATAAGCTATATTTATTCTTGTTTAGTGAGCACAAAGTTTGTCAGGAGAGTGAGTCTCAGATTCTGAATTTTAATGGCATAATGATGTAAGGGTCTGTTGCATCTGACTAGGTAACAGCAATATACCAAGCATAGGCATGGATGTATTGACTGGAATGCTGGCTGCAAATTGTCAGTTTCTCCTCTCAGTTTTTTTTAAGCTGAAAACATTTTTGCTTTATATATTGTTAGATTTCAGGTTACATCTTATAAACTTGGTTACTTTCCTCCATCTGTTTTGAAAATTCCTAGGCTTTAAAGTGCATTTGCATTATATAATCCATGTTGTGCTGACTCTGTCCTTCCACCTTCAAAGATTTGCACACCACCTTGGTATCCTGTACATACAATAGAATCCGAACATCTTAAATGCAACTTTTGCTGAATTTTGACAGATGCATATATTATGAAACCCTATAATTACAGTGTAAATATAAGTATAAATATATTTAAGCCTAAAATTTAAGTATAACGCCTGAAGTATACAAAACATGCCCATCATCCCATATAGTTACCTCATACCCTATCCCAATAAATCCTTTAATCATAAGTAACACCATCATTATTATTTACAATATTTTATTATTTATTTATTTATTTTTTACTAAGACCTTACTTCCTTAGAGAAGTTTTAGGTTCACAGCAAAATTGGTGGGAAGGTACAAAGTTTCCTCATGCACTGCCTACCTCCACATCTGTGTAGCTTCTCCCACTATCAATATCCCTCACCAGAGTGGTACATTTGTTACAATTGATGAACATACATCCACACATCATTATCAGCCAAGGTCCATGTGGTTCACACTTGGTATTGTACACTGTGTGAGTTTAGACAAATGCAAAATAACGGATGCATATAATTATACATTTGTCCAAACTCACACAATATACAACACCAATGGTGAACCATCAATTGTAAAAGATAACAATAATAACAAATAGTAAATGAATAATAATAATAATAAATTGATTTTCTCCAATGTTATGTTCTAAGAGTTTAATAGTTTTGCATTTTACATTTAGGCCTGTGATACATGTTAATTTACATTTTTGTGAAGGTTGTAAGATTTGTTTCTAGATTTAGTTTTTGCATGGCTGTTCAGTTGTTCCAGCACCATTTATTAAAAACACCATCTTTGCTCCATTGTATTGCCTTTGCTCTATTGTCAAAGTTCAGATGATCACATTTATGTGAATCTATTTCTGGGTTCTCTATTCTGTTCCATTGATCTATCAGTCCATTCTTTCACCAATACCACAACATCTTGATTACTACAGCTTTCTAGCAAGTTTTGTTTGAGTAGTATCAGTTCTCCAACTTTGTTCTGATCTTTCAGTTTTGTGTTGGCTCTTCTGGGTCTTTGGCCTCCTCATATAAACTTTAGAATCAACTTGCAAGTATCCACAAAATAACTTGCTGGAGTTTTAATTGGTATTGCATTAAATCATAGATCAAACTGGGAAGAAATTAAATCTTGAAATCCAAATCATGGATTTCCTATCCATGAACATGGAATATCTCTCCATTTATTTGGTCGATCTTTGATTTCTTTCATCAGAGTTCTGTGGTTTTCATCATATAGTAGTATTACATATTTTGTTAGATTTAAACCCAAGTATTTCATTTTTGGGGGTGCTAATATAAATGATATTGTGTTTTTAATTTCAAATTCCACTTTGAAATAACACTATTCCACTTCAAAGATATTATACCTTATGATCACAAAATAAATCTAATTCTTCCTTTCCATCATTGTATCATTGTATCATTTTTGTCATTCATTTCACTTATATATAAGCATACATAATCAAATAAATTGTTAGTATTATTGTTTTGAAAAAACTGTTAGGTAGATTAAGAATAAGAAAAATGCATTTTAATTTTACCTCCACCTCCTTTTTTGATGTTCTTCATTACTTTCTGTAGATCCAAGTTTATGACCCATATTATTTTCCTTCTCTCTAAAGAACTTTTAACATTCTTTCAAGACAGGTCCACTAGTAACATATTCTCTCAATTTTTGTTTGTCTGAAAAAGTCTTTATTTCTCATTTACTTTTGATGAATAATTTTGTAGAGTGCAGAGTTCTAAGTTGATGATATTTTTTCTCTCAACATGTTAAATATTTCATTCTACTTTCTTCTTCCTTGCATGGTTTCTGAGAAGTCAGATGTAATTCTGACCTTTGTTCCTCTATATATAAAGTGTTTCTTTTTCTCTAACCTCTTTCAGGATTTTTTCTTTATTTTGATTCTGTAATTTGAAAATAATTTGCCAAGGTATAGTTTTTTTGCATTTATTCTGTTTGGTGTTTTCTGAGTTCTTAGATCTGTGCTTTGGGGTCTGACATTAATTTGGGGAAATTCTCAGTCATTATTGTTTCAAATATTTCATCTATTTCTTTCTCTCTTCTCCTATTATTCCCATTATGGGCATGTTACACTTTTTGTAGCTGCCCCACAGTGCTTGGTTATTCTATTTTTATTTGGTTTTCTTTTCTATTTTTATTCTATTTACTTTTCAATTTTGGAGGTTTCTGATGAGATATCCTCAAATTCAGAGTTCTTTTCTCAACCTTGTCCAGTCTATCATATAAGCCCATCAAAGATAGTGTTCATTCCTGTTACAGTGTTTTTGATCTCTAGCATTTCTTTTTGTTCTTTCTTAGAATTTCCATCTTTCTGCTTATGTTGTTCATGTGTTCTTCTATATTGTCTACTTTATTAGAAGGCTTAGCATATTAATCAATCAATTTAAATTCCCATTCTGATAATTCCAACATCCCTACAATTTCTGGTTCTGATATTTGCTTTGTCTTTTCAAATTGTGGGGTTTTTTCCCCCACATTTTATTTATTGATTGATTGATAGCCAAAAATAGCGTCCAGGGTAAAAGGAACTTTTGTAAATAGACCTTCAGTAATGTGGTGGTGAGGTGTAGGGGTGGGGGGGGTAGCATTCTGTACTCCTGTGATTTAGGGCTCAGTCTCTTAGTGAACCTGTACCTCTGGACAGTGAACTTCACAAGGTTTTCTCAGTTTTTTTCTCCCCCCGATGTGGGAAGTGTCTAGAGTGGGCTGGAACTTGATTTATTTCCCTTCCCCCCTTAGGTTCTGTTAATACCCCTGCAAGTTAAGTTCTGATTAACTAGTTTCCCCTAAGGGCAGGCCTTGATAAGCAGAGCAGAGTGCTTTGGTGTACTTCAAAATGGTTCCTTTTCCCTCCTCCTGCTGGAAGCATAAGGGAATTTTTCTTCCATATTTACTGTGGTCAAGCTCCTAGAGGAAAATCTCACAGTATTAAAGGGGTCCCCTATGACTGGGTCCCCTTGGAGTTTTTAACTCTCAGACTTTTCCACACTGAGCCTCCACCAATATGTAGCTCAAGTCAATTACAGTTCAGGTTTTCCTATCCTGTCACTGGTTCCTGCTGCAATTCCATCCATAAGTCTCTGCCCCTGTCAAGTATGACTGCCCTTATTTGCTGTCTCTCCAATCTTTGGGGGTGAGGTCTACCCTGTGTCTTCCTCTCTCTTATAGATCTAAGAAAAATTGTTGAATTTTTATACTGTTTAGCTTTTTACTTGCTATTAAGATGGAGTGGCAACTGCTGTTCCTTACCTGCAGAACTAGAAATCGGAAGCCCAGCTTAATTTTTCCTGTTCTAGATTTTTGAATAAATGCAATCTTGCAGTATGTACTTTTGTGTAATGCTTCTTTCATTCAGCTTATTGTGCCTGAGACCCATTACTGTTGTTTGACATATTAGTAGTACATTCTTATATTATAAAGAATATATTATAAAAACATCAGCATTATAGTAATTACTACTACTACAAATTTGATGTCTTTAACATTATAAGTCTTAAAAAATTTGTGTTTACCTTTTAAACAAAGGTTATCTGTGTGCCACTTGCCAGTTCAAATACTAGGAATCTAATGATTATGTGTGTGCAGGGAATGATGGGCAAAGTTGAGACTACTACTGAGCCATAAAATATAGATAGAACCAAGTATCACAGAAAACACAAACAGGTAACTGAGAAAGAATCAGGCAAGTTTTAGACAGTAAAACGTAGGCTGCATGTAGGGGAAAAAAATAAGTAAGATTAGCAAGAAAGAATAGAAAGGAACTTGTAGATACTTTGAAATATTAGAAAATTATCTTGGAATTTTAACGTCAAAGAATTTTATACCTGGAGTAACCACCTAGAATTTATGGCTTATTAAGGTTATTTTAATATGTGTTTTAAAAAGACTATATATGATATTACTGACAGAAAAAATCTTATGTTATTTATTTTTTTCTGTTTCTGAATCCAATAAAATGCCTTAATCTTACTCAGCACTTAACACAGATTTATTGTATCAAACTGAAAATGAACTCTTAGCTGTATTTAAATGCAGTCAACAGCTTCATTTCCAAGCTAAGGCTTACAAGACTACATTTCAAAATTTGACTTATATCATTATAAACACCTAAATATGTAAACTAAGAAGAATAATTGAGTAAAATGTAATAGCTTCATATTATACAAGCTAATCTGTAAAGCCTGTTTTCAAATTGAAAAACTAGGTGTATAACTTTCTTTGAAGAGGAAAAGGAAAAATAAATAAAGCTTGTAAGCAGACACATGTCTATTTACTCTGTCTAACAAAGGAATATTAGATATCCAGTAAGCAGGTGTGATGAAAAACAGTTAATAATTTTGATGTATCTAGGAAGCTTCTTCATTAGAGATAGAAATTTGGAAACCTGGGATAAGATTCTTTCTGCCATTTATTAGCTATATGACATCAATAAATCCTGATCCTATAGGATCTCAATTTTCTCAATTTGTAAGATGGAGAAATGACATTAATGATTGTGAGAATTAAATTCGATAATAATATGATATGTCTAATCCTATACTTGCACATAGTATATGTACAAGGAAAATTAGGAAGTAGAGAAATAATCTAAAAGTAGTAAATGTATCATTAGTAAATAAGTACCAAAACTGGGAAATAAGAATTATGTAGGAGCATTGTGAATGAGACAGTTGATGAGTACAGAGTCAGTAATATCTCCTTAGATGTTATTTTTCAGAATAAGTTAAAGTATAACACAAAGGAGCTGTAGGCTGATATTTTGACAAAAACTAAAATCTCTCCTTTGTATTTTACTCAGTTTAGCTAAAACAAATGAAACCAAAAAAATAAAGATAACAAAGAAATAATTGATTATATGGTCTGACTAAAAAATGTGCTTAATTTATCTCATTGTGACATAACCTTAATAGCTTTATTTGAAGAAACATTTGCTTCCAACAAAAATTATAGTTTTTTGACTATCCTACAAAATGGAGATGCTAACACTGGCCTTATATACAGGGGTGTACTCATAAATATTTAATAACCTGCTTTCCAAGCAGGAAAAAGCAGTGATTTATAACATTTGCTGGGTTCAATGATGTAAATATTTCCACCACAGCTGATTTCAAGCTACAAATGTGATGTCAACTAGCTCACAAAAAACCTGAAAATTTAACAATTGTCTCTCATGAGATAGTAAAAGCTGGCTTCAGCACACCACTGTTATTCATATCATATGGGAATGTCTAACAATTTATACTTAAACAGTTTATACTTACATTGTTGAATCCCACCCCTAATTTATTCCTTATGGAAATCATATCTACATTTATTTGTATAAGCATTTTATAGCTTAATGATTGATGATTTGATAAGGTAGATTATCCTGAGGATTAGCAATAAATTAAAAAGAAAAATATTCTCTCATGGAAAAAAAAATCGAGGACTTCCTGTTATGAGTATCATGAAAAGTCAGCTCAGGTTGAGATATGGGATTTGACTTATTTCCTTCAAATTAATAATTCAGTTAAATCGTCAGGGGCAGCAGTTCGACAGGCTTGATCTTTAAAACTAAAAAAATCCAACTTTCTCCTTAAATTTCATATTCCATAGCTAAGAACAGAGAATAAAGTTAAATAGAGGAGGATGAGACTCTTAATAAAAGGAAAAAAAAGTGCTTATGTTCTACAACCAGAATTTCTGCCTCATGTTTTAACCAAAATAGAGAGAAATTGAAACAAAAATATCGGGACTATCCAGTCAGGTTTCTATGTTGCTAAGAGAGACCTCCAGGAACATGCCATGGGTAGCTTCTGCAATGTTTTCTGATGTTAGCTTTGAAGGTTCAACTTCCTTATTTAAATGTACAAAGCCTCTAAAACAGAAGACATGTCTCCAAGGGCTAGCTTGAAGGTGCCAGACAAGTGATAGCAGGAGTTCAGTTTTGTACTGGGATTTTGTATCTTGGCACGGGGATACTGATCCTTCCTTTGGCTCTTTACAAACTTGTATTTACAATACTCAATATCCCTTTTTTGTAAAAAGTGGCACATTGGGGCAAAACATGAAATAGGCCTTTTTTTCTCTAATAACAAAAACCTAGTCCTTCCAAGATATTCAAGAGACTGACCAAGAAGCCAAGGTCGGCTCCATGACCTTGGGCAAATGATATTTTTTCATGTTTGTCCCTCATGGTTAACAGTGAGTTTACAGTGTGTATGCTGCCTCCTAAAGGAGTCCCTATTGTGTTTTCGTTGAATTTCTGTAATTCACTAAGGTGACATGACTAAATAGACAATTTATTTTTAAATTATTTGCAAATCAAGCAGAAGGAAGTATGCACTGTAAAAATGGAGATTTAACCTAACTTTCATATATAAACATTATGAACCCTATTCTACAAATTCAACTGAGCAATAAGTATCAACTTCTACCTTTTTTTAGAACAAATGTAATATGAGCTTGAACTTCTACTAGGTTTTTTTGAGAAAGGCTTCTAGAAATTGAGTCAGTCTTGATGTTTGTTGAAAACTGGAGCAGATTTTCAAATCTCTAAGGTGAATAGAACTGTACTTCTCACTGACTAAATCATGAGTGATTCCTTGGAGTCTGATGACAGTACTCTTCTTTGTCTCATATAATATATGAAAAATTTTATCAGATCTGAGTACTTCAGTGACTAGAGTCTACCTACTTTATGCTTACCATAGAACTATCCTCTATAGAGTCTTGCCATTTTATTGGTCCAAGACTTCAAGAAGTACTTTCTTCTCTTTCTCCAACTCTCAACGTGCTAGCCTTGATTGAGTCTCTCCCTTTCTCTCTCTTTTTCTCTCTCTCTCTCTCAATTTTTTTTTTAATCTGCTTACATTCTGTCTTTAGAAATACTTCTTTGCACTCTGTGCCTTAGCACAATTTCTATCATGAGCTGAGCCTTTGAAAAGTATATGGCAGGAAAGGAAGTAGCTTGCAAGCAACTTCTACTTTTGATCTCTAACTAAATGCAATGACCTGAATGCTTGTGTTTCTTTCAAATACGTATATTGAAATCCTAACCCTCAAAAGTGATGGTATTAATGGGTAGAGCCTTTGGGAGGTATTAAGAAGTTGGGCCTTTGGGAAGTGATTAGGTCATGACAGTGGAGCTCTCAAGAATGGGATTAATGCTGTTAGAAAAGAGATCCCACAGAGCTCCTTACTCCCTTCCACCATGTGAGGATAAAACCTTATGTCTGACCCAGAAGAGGACCCTAGTCCTACCATGCTGGCACTCTTATCTTGGACTTCCAGCCTCCAGAACTGTGAGCATTAAAATTCTGCTGTTTATAAATCACCTAGCCTGTGTTATTTTGTTATAGCAGACCAAACAGACTAAGACGCTAAATTTCTCCTAAGGCAAAAGGGTATAAAAGAACCTAGAAATGTTTGTGGATGGTGTGCTTGAATACAAAGGTATATATATAGGTGAGTGGATGGGCATACAGCTATTAAAACAATATTAATATCTCATTAAATTATCATGCTATAATCAACTTTTCATTAATTACCTATGTAGTCTCACCTGAGCTATGAGGGAGGAAGATAAACAAGCAATTACAGTGGAGTGTAATGGGTATTATGAAAAGGGAAGTAGAGTAAGATGGGAAAACACTTTATGGACTTATAAATCATGTTTCTATAATACAACATAAGTCATATAATTAGCTAAGCAATTAGTTAAGCTACACAGTCCCAGAAAAGACTCAAAGCAAGTCAACTTCTTTTGGTCAGTGGTTGTTAAACCTTATAGTCTCAGGACTTCTTTACATTTTTACAAATGATTCAGGAACACAAAGGCGTCCTCAGCCTTGTTATTGTGAGTTATATCTATTGATATTTACATTAGATGTTAGAGCTAAGAAAAATTTACATATTTTAATTAACTTGTTGAAGAAACAATGCAAACCCCATTACATTTAAAATATATTTTTTATGGAAAAATGACTATATTTTACAAAAACAGTGATGAGTGTCACTGTATGACATGCTTCTAATCTCTTCAATGTCTGGCTTAGTAAGAGACAGCTGGATTCGCATATCTACTTCCGTATTCAATCTGTTGCAACATTACACATCCTGTAGACTTTTAAAAGTTACATTATGCACTTATAAAAGAATGAGAGTAAAAAAGACAAATGGAAACTTAATCTTGCTGTAGAAAAATTTTTAACTCACTGACCTTCAGAAAGCAGTTCCAGAATCCCGGGAACCCGGGGCCATGCTTAGAAATTCACTGCCTTGAAAAAAAAGAAAAACCTGATAAGTGGCAGTAAATATAAAGAGGTAGTTACCTTTGTGTTTGTTGCACTACAGGTTGCAAGAAATTAGAGACTCTCAGCTAGATTTCCTTTCTATTCATTATGGAAAGAAACAGCCTTCCAAAGAAACACCATATTTCCAATCACACAGCTTTCACTCTCAAGTCTTCCCCCTTGTAATAAGTTCTTGTCTATTACAAGTAGAAGGATTTAAATACTTCCACACATATTAAATAGCATTATATCACTGACACCATTCATTTCTTTGAGCTTGACTGGATTTCCAACCTTGACAGCAAGTCATCATAGAGCATTCACAATCAGTATTGTTACCTAAACGGTGACAGAAAAAATTAATGATAGTTTAGTAGGAACACTTAAGAAAAGTGTAGGGATTTGATGGGAAGACTAAATGACTTCTACTGAGATTTGAATAGATGGTTTTACTAAAAATAGTTATTCACAGTGAATTTGTAAGAGATGTTATACTACTTATCTGTAACAGTGTGGAATGAATACAAAAGGTGTCAAACTGGTATATCCAGTTTCCCATTTAAAGCAGAAGCTGCAAAAATGCTGAGAAAACAGCAAACCATTAAAAAAAAATTACTACTGGCAACCAAGACCAAGCTAATTACCACTGATGGAAAAATGCATCATTTTATATAAATGCATTTATTTCAATAATTATGTTGAACATGGTAAACATGAACTAAACTTGTAATGAAACCCACTGAAGTGTATAAAAGTGTTCCAAACTCTGTCAGTCTAAACTCTCAAATATAAATTCAGAATTGGGAAATAATCAGATGCAACTGATAAATAATTCCTCCTTCCCCGGCACTTCTGAAAATGATAGTTTCAAAGCAATTTCCTTAAGTGCTTGTCATTCATGTCTTGTACTAACTCCCATTTTATGTCAGTTATTGTTTTAAGTGAGAGATGTAAAGATCTCTACTGCATCGCTAGTACTAAGTAAAGACATGCAATAAGTAATTAACAAATATTTGTAATGACTAGGAAATAAGTAAAATATGACAAAACTCATCTCCTCAAGTAGTTCTTGGTCTAGAAAAATACACTAAGATAAATATACAATTGTATAAATGATATACATAGAGTGTTTAGAAGCAGAGAGAATAGAGTAGGCCATTCTGTATTGTAGGAGAGTGGTATAGAGAGGATTCAGAGAGGAGTAACATATGAAAAAAAAAGAAAGCTTGATTGAGACGTGATGGAAATGTTTTTTCCAATTGAACAGGGAGACATAGAATCAAAATAAGTAAAACAAGATTCATAAGAAATATCTATCTATCTATATATATACTCAGATATTAATAAATAGTACATATAGGAAATGGTGATTTTTTTTTCTTAATGTGACTTGTTTGCAAGAGAAACAGAGAAAGTTTAGACTAGAAATATTGACAAAAGGCAATTGTGATCACCATAAAATTGCATCCTAAAGTTTCAAAGATATTATTTGGGTAGTGGGAATGCACTGAAAGCTTTTAAGCAAGGAAATGACAAGATTCAATAAGGTGAATGAGAGTTGAGATAAAATGTTGTAGAGGGCATTAATTAATTTGTTTACTTTTGCTCTCAATCACCCAAAGCCCCTTTGACTATAATTCAAAGGACAGACAGAGAAATATTCACTCTCCCCATAATCTGACGTCAAAGGGGATGTACATGTCCTGGTTTTGAATAATCAGGTGTTCCTACTGTAGTAAGTAATGTACAGGTAAATGTCCTCAACAGGGCATGACGTGCAGGCAGTGTCCAGCAGTGGCAGTGGCCATTGATAGCAGTGGCTGTGGAGCCAGCAATGACATCTCAAAATGTGTCTATGACATGATCTCTTTTATGATATCTATGGTTTAGTGTTCCTTAGTCCTTGACCTTTTGCCAGACTGATTTTCTTGTCTTCCCATTAATTCTCTGAAGTCTCCTATAATTATTTTCAATTCTTTTTTTTTTTTTTTGGTCTTTGTTAGCCAGTGTAGTTTTCAACTTCTTGGAACCATGAACTCTTTCTCACTATTAACAGGTGGGCAAGGTACTAAGTAAACTGTAGGCATGGAATGCTCTGTGAGCATTTGTGATTGTGAGCATTTTAGAACAATTATCAATAGCTTTCGAAGATCTAAGACCTATTGAGGAGTACTCAAATGACACTATTATGATAACATTGGTGTTATAATAAATGGTTACAAAGAAAAGAATGTGAATTTTTGTGATCAGCTAATGATGTGTACTAAAATAAGTTTGAAATTTTGAATTTGAGTAAATGAATATTCATAAATTCTTTACTCCACCTTAAGTAAACTAAATCCAGACTCTTTAAGGTTGAACATTATAAGGAAAAATTTAAATATTGAATTATACCTCCACCAAATACCTCTACTGAGTGTCTATTTCATAAAGCATTATTATTACTCACATATGTGTCTGTCTGTTCTGGTAGACATTAAGGGTTTGGGAGGTAGAAACCTTGCTTATTTATCTTTTAATACCTGGGCCCAGAATTTTCAGGAATCTAAAAAGTGCTCAATCAATGTTGGTTGAATGAAATCTATGACTTTTCCATGGTCCTCAGGATCTAAACCTTTTACAATCTTTCATCAGCTATTATCAAACAGTCATGGTATGTGCAAATTGATTTACTATCTCTGTGAATTTTGTTTTTCAGCTAGAGTTGTTGAGTCCCTCATTCCGAGAAAGCCAATGTGGTTCATATGAAAACTAGTTTTTTGTTTTCCTCTAAAAGAGTTGTAAACTACTGGATAAAGTCAGTGTGATAAATGACTCAGTAATGCCTTTAAAAGACTGCAAGACTGTATTAGTTGTGTTATAATAGTGATGAATCACACTGAATACTTCTTTCATAAGGAAAGAGTTAGATACATATTATATATAAGAGAAACATGATTTGACTGGCACTATAATCCAATGTTCAGTACCATGGCACTCTAAATGGGGTTTTTACTATATTACTGATTTTTTTTGCATTTATAAAAAAAAATCCAAACATTTTACAATATAGTTCACCTCATTTCCTTTGTAATAAATCTCTTTGCCAATAACAAAGAATTATGTACAGTTTGTTTTTGCATTTATGAATAATAATTTAATTTAGACACATGTAAAAGATTAAGGCTTGGAGCTCATTAAACCTGAATATGAGCATTTAGACAGAGCATCTCAAAAAATAGCTTTTGAATGGCCCAAACCATATCATATATATTAAAGCTTTGCTGCACATTCTGCATCTTTGATAGCAAAGATAAAATTTGCCTTGAAAAGTTGTCAATTTATATTGCGGTAAAATATACACTATGCAAAACACTATAAAAATAATGTGCTGTCTGGACTTTCTGGCAATATATGTATACAAATGAGTGCTGTCATTGTATTACATGTCAACACATTTGGTAAACTGATTTTTTGCATGATGATGTCTAATTTCAGGATGCAGATGACACCTGCCTTGTACAGTTTTCAGGAGCACAAAATTCCTTTATTGGCAAACACATTTTGATAAGAAGATGTTTGCAGTGCAAAGTTTCTCTCACTTACATTCTAATAGAATGTTATGCTTTAAATCCATATTGACTTTGTTAATGTTGAAAAAATGCAGTATTAAATAACTTATAAGCTTGTTTGCATGAGTTAAATCATTAGCTTCTTTTCCAGGAAGCAGATCTATAATTACAAATAACTCGTGTATTTTCCATTTCTTAAGACATCCAAGAGAATTAGCAAAGATCTACACCAAAAAAATAAAGAACTGTATCAGCTCATATTTCCACAAATATTGCTAGATAAATTATGACATAGCTGAAATCATATTGGCCCATCCATCTGAGAAGCCTTTGCTAATAATCTATTTGTGTCACTTGCTAGTTTTAGCAAACAACACAATCTCTCTGAACTTTTATTATTCAACCGATACAATGACATTAGGAGCAATTATTTTGTATGATTATTCTGAGGATCATGTTTTGAATGCTAATAAATAACTTAAAATAGACTGACTTTAACATTCCAGTGCAGTTTTTATTAGTAGCAATACATTTTGAAATTGTTTATTTTACATAAATATTAGTAAATAAATGAGTAAACTAGGTATATTTTTAATTATACAATTTCTCAGACTATGGCATTATTATTTCTGACTATGTTTTGTTGCACTTTGTTTCCATGTCAGCCTCCGTATAGATTATAAGTGTAAGGATTAGGGTAAATTCTAATTTTGTGGTTGTTGTGTCATCAGAACTTAGCACAATTCTTGACACAAAATAGATATTCGATAAATGCCATTGCCTGTAAAGACAATTCGCTTTCTTTACTTTTTTATTATTATTATTTTTTTTTTTTGCGGTACGCGGGCCTCTCACTGTTGTGGCCTCTCCCGTTGCAGAGCACAGGCTCTGGACGCGCAGGCTCAGTGGCCATGGCTCACGGGCCCAGCCGCTCCGCGGCATGTGGGATCTTCCCGGACTGGGGCATGAACCCGTGTCCCCTGCATCGGCAGGCAGACTCTCAACCACTGCGCCACCAGGGAAGCCCTCTTTCTTACTTTTAACGTTAAGGTCTGGTAAAGCACTTAAAGCATAAGAAAGGAAAACAAAACAAATACATTTTGAAAAAGACATCAACTGACCTGTTATACTGACAAACAGCGTTTTCCCAGAACTTTCAATTCAAGTACTATACTTACAAAATGAAAAGTATTCTTCAAAGAAGCTCAGAAACACTAGTGCACAAAAGGGATTTATTGCTTCAATTGGAATTTTTACAAGGTCACTGGGGAGAAAGAAAAAAAATTCATGTTTTCACTATTATGTACAAACTTTATCTGTTAAGGATGCAGTTTAAGTAGAAAGCTATATTTTTAAAAAGAGCTAAAAGATTTGTATATTAGAAATGTAAGTGAAAAAGAATGTGACAATATCTTAGGGATTCTGCAGCCTAGAAAATATTTATTGGGTACAAACCTCCTGAAGTGTGGTTGACATACTCAATATTCAGCAGAATTACAGTGCTACCCCTGGAAGAAGTCAAGAAAAAAAGCATAGAATTCCAGGTATTCTAAGTAGAACCACTTCTTATTCAGCATCCATACCTCCACCACTGAAGCTCTAGTGTGTTCCTTGGACCAGGAAGGAGTTCCAGATATGCAGGTGCTTTGTATAAGATCTCTGGTTTCCTAGATTCCGTGTCACTGTTGGAACAAGTGAAAAGGTAGTCCCAGAGTTCTGCATGCTTCTAACAAGGTCCTAACCAATCCCTTCACAAAATAACCTCAACTAACCAATTCTAGAGGCATCTATAAGAATAATATTAAATCCTTTGATCACCCTCTGTGTAAATCCCATCAAGGCACCCAGGATTACCAACTTGTTCTACATATTCCCTATTGCCTATCCTCCAAAGGCACTGACCACATCCATAGACGCTCTTCACCTCCTGACACCATTACAGTGTACTTTCTGGAACTCTTAATTAATAAGCAGTAAAATCTTGAAACTTTCAACTCAAAGTCTTCTTAAATATCTTGATGGTTTTTTGCACCCTGACCACCAAGTCTGAGGTGACATAGGTGTCTTTCTTGTTATTCACTATCACTTCCAGACCTTCTTCCCTCATTCCTCCCTAAAAATCTAAAATGTTTCACCAAATTAAATCACCTTCCTCCACTTTGCAATCCTCCAAAGACCCTTTAACTACAACTTCTGATTCCTTGATCATTGTAAATTCTGGCTCACTGCCATTCTCTGGAATCCCTCCTAACATAATTTTCAGTAATTCCAGTACCCAGATAGATTATATTTCCAATACTTTCACATTTCAACTACCTTGATTTCTGTTCCCTTCAATGATCTTGTCTATCTCCCTTTCTCCAGAATAAATTGTTATTTTTATACCACAGAACTTCCTCAATCTCACATTACTTTAATCTCAATTTTGAGTCCTCTAACTTCTAACCATAAATTCATAATAGTTTACTCTCCCAAGTACTTTAACTCAACATTTCTTTCACACCAACCTTCCTTATTAATTGCTTTTCAACCCTCTTATCTTTTTACTTCCCTCCTTTCTAGCTTGAAGTAAGATTAATTATTATAATTACTTCCTTTCAGACAACCTCAGTTCCCTTGGCACTTTTTTGCTACTTCTTATTCACCTGTCAAAACTATAACTCTAAAAAAATAATTATGCTGACTGTTCTCACTTTGAAATCATAACCACGAACCTCAAGTGGATCTTTAATGATGTGAGCAATCATATTGCATTTCCCTTTCAGTCTCTCTTTTGCTCCCTTAGACTTCAATTTTGTATGCTCTCCAGTTTTATTACGCATGAAGCTCCTCTTTCTAAAACGTCAAAATTATTTGATGATCTTGTGTCAAGTGAAGTTGAAAAATGGAATTTAGATCTTGCACAAGTTCACATCTACATTTACCCACCCACTTAAATCTATGTTCACTCTCCAACTTATTCCTCTTACTGGAGATAAATTGCCCTTGTTCCTAAGTAAAGCCAAGCCTTCTGCATGTGTGCTAGATTCCATCTTCTAATACATTTCAAAAATATACCTCCAGGAATTCTCCCACTTCTTTTGTATCATCATCATTTACTTTCAACTAGATAATTCCTATCAGATTACAAATGCTTTATTTCTCTCCATTAAAAACAATTTAAAACCTTTCTAAACCTTACAATTTTCTCTAATTACTGCCTCATTTCTCTGCTTCCATATATAGGAAAACTTGCCCTGCTTCTCTTTCTACTCTTCTTTTGTAAAGTTTAAAATTTAGATATTATTTACACAAAAATATAAAATAAATGTATAGTTTAAAAATTATTTTAGCACAAACCTGCTTATGACTACACATGTCAGAGAACAGAAATTTGCCAGATACTCAGAAGCTCTCCATAGTAGCCTCTCAATCACCAACATTTCCTTCCATCCTAAGAGTTACTACTGTTTGGACTCTAACTGTAACCACTTTCTTACTTTTCTATTTTTTTTGAATTATTGGCTTTGCCCTCCCCCTCTACAGAAATGCTATTTTGAATTTTACCAATGACTTCCTTGTTGCTAAACCAATGAGTCCTCATCTTAGTTAATGGATTACTATTTGACTATTAATATCTATCTATTCTTGAGCACCACATTCTCTCTTCTGCCTTACTCTTCTGCCCACTCAGTCTCCTTTATTGCTTATTCTTATCTTGCTGACATTATTATTATTATTAAAAACATCTAACAGAAATCTGCCCTCTCAAACTTGTAAGTATATAGCACAGCTTTGTTAAATATATGCACATTATTGTACAGAGGTATACAGAACTTTTTCATCTCACTCAACTCAAACTCTATGCTCATTGAAGAGCAACTTCCCATTTCCTCTAGTTCCTGGCAACTGCTATTTTACTTTCTGCTTCTCCAGGTTTGACTACTTTAGCTACCTTATATAAGTGGAATTATGTACTATTTCTCCTGTAACCGGTTTATTGTCTTCAAGGTTTATCAATGTTGTAGCACATGTCAAGATTTCCTTCTTTTTCAAGGCTGATTTATATGACACTGCATGTTTATACCATATTTTCCATATTGATTCATCCATTGATGAACTTTTAGGTTGTTTCTACCTCCTGCTATTGTAGATAGAGCTGTAGTGGATGTGGGAATGCAAATATCATTTCAAGATCCCGTTTTCAATTATTTTGGATAAATGCCCAGATGTGGGATTGCTGGATCATATATGGCAGTTTTATTATTAATTTTCTGAGGAACCACTGTATTGTTTTCCATAACAGCCACACCATTTTAGAGTCCCAGGAACAATGAACAAGAATTCTGATTTCTTCTCATCCTCACCAGCATTTGCTGTTAGTTTTTTTTATAAAGACCATCCTAACAGATATGAAGTGATATCTCATTGTGACTTTGATTTGAATTTCCTTTTTTTAAAAATTGAGGTATAGTTGCTTTACAATGTTGTGTTAGTTTTTGCTGTACAATGAAGTGAATATATGTATACATATATCCCCTCTCTCCCACCCCACCCCCATCCAGGCCATCTAGATCACGATAGAGCACCGAGCTGAGCTCCCTGCCCTATATAGCATGTTCCCACTAGCTATCTGTTTTACCCATGGTAGTGTATATATGTTAATCCCAGTTTCCCAATTCATCACACTCTCCCCTTCCCCCCACCTTGTCCACACTTCCATTCCCTACATCTGAGTCTCTATTCCTGTCCTGCACATAGGTTCATCTCTACCATTTTTCTGGATTCCACATATATGTGTTAATATATGATATTTGTTTTTCCTTGATAATTAATAAGCTTGAGCATTTATTTCATATAGCTGTTGGTCATTTGTATGTCTTCTTTAGAGAAATATCTATTCAATTACTCTGCACATTTTTTAATTGGGTTATTGGTTTTTTGGTTATTGGTTAATTGCTATTGAGTTGTAGGAGTTTCTTATATATTTTAGATATTAACCTTGTACCAGATAGATGGTTTTAAAATATTTTCTCTGATTCTGTAAGTTACCTTTTTACTCCATTGATTCTTTTTTCCTTGCTGCCCAGAAGCTTTTAAGTTTGATGTCGTTTAATTTATATAATTTTGCTTTTTCGGCTTGTGCTCCTGGTATCAAATCCCAGAAATTATTGCCATGACAAATGTAGAGAAGCTTTTCATTTATCTTTTCTTCTATAAGTTTTATAGTTTATGGTCTCACATTTAAGTTTTTTAACCCACTTAAAGTTGATTTAACCCAACTTAAAGTTGATTTTTGTGTATGATGTAATACAGGGTTTGATTTCATTATTTTTCTGTGCCTATACATTTTCCCACTACAGTTTGTTTAAGAGAATGTCCTTTTCCCACTATGTATTCTTGGTATCTTTGTTGAATATTAGCAGACCATATATGCATGGGTTTATTTCTAAGCTCTCTATTCTGTTCCATTGGTCTATATGTCTGCCTTTATGCCAGGGCCACACTGTTTTGATTATGTAGTATTACATAATATGTTTATGTAATATGTAAAATTATGTACATGTAGATTACATAATATGTTTTGAAGTCAGGAAATGTGATGCCTCCAGCTTTGTTCTTCTTTCTCAAGATTACTTTGGCTATTTGTAGTGCTTTGTGTTCCCATATAACAGAATTATTTTTTTCTATTTCTGTAAAAAAAACCAAAGAGATTTCTATACACATTCCATTGAATTTGTGGATCAGTTTGGGTAATGTGGACATTTTAACAATATCAATTCTTTCAATCCATGAACATGGAATTTCTTGCCATTTTATTTTTGTCATCTACATGTTCAATATTTACTGTTTTCAGTGTACATACATTTCACCTCCTTGGTTAAATTTATTTTTAAGTATTATTTCTTTTTTTTAATGTTCCAACACTCATTTATTTATTTGTTAATTTCATAAATATTTATTTAATATTTACTATATTTCAAAGCCTTGGCTAGGAACTGTGAATATTATGAGGCAGAAGGATACAAACAATCATGTATTAACCTTAGACTGCAACAGTTATAATGACCAGCAAAGTGCAGTGTACAATGGGGCATAGAGAAGAAATTGATCATGTCTGTGTTTGAGGGACAAAAAGAGGGTAGGGACAGGCCTTATGGGGGAAGAAAGGCTTGAGAAAAGGCTTGGAACACAAACAGCTCAGGTGCCTGGTTGACAAAGGGATGGATGATGGAAAGTAGTCAAGAGAGAATCTGGTGTATACAAAGACTAGAACCAGAGGCAGCATGGAGATCCCATGTCGGGGAATGGGAAGAAGTGGTGCAGGTGTAGAAGGCAAGAGCCAGAGGAAAAAATGATTTTTTTATACCACCCTAAGGACCTTAGTGGAGAAACCATAAAACGGTTTTAAACAAGGGAATGACACTTTGATTTCTAATTGCTGTTCTAAAATGAACAGATATGAATACCTGAATAGGTAGATGATTGATAGATGATAGATAGATAGATCTATTTATGTACAGTTCTCCATTCAAATAAGCTGGTCTGAATAAAATATGTATGCTGCCACTGAAAACAAAGAAAATGAAGACAAAGATGACAACTCTTTTCCTTAGTGAACATAAGTGTCCCTTCACTTAGTTTTTTTTGGTTTTTTTTTTTTATATTGAAGCATAGTTAATTAGCAATGTTGTGTTAGTTTCTGGTGTACAGCAAAGTGATTCAGTTATACATATACATGTATCTATTCTTTTTCAAATTCTTCTCCCATTTTAGGTTATTACAGAATATTGAGCAGTGTCCCCTGTTCTATGTGGTAGGTCCTTTTGGGATTGACAGGTACATGCTGCTATATTTAAGCATTACTTCTGTTCGATGCTACATTAAATGTGATTATTTTCTTGATTTTCTTTCTGTGTAGCCCATTGTTAGTATATAAAAACACAACTGAGTTTTGTATGTTGATTTTGTATCCTGAAATTTTGTTGAATTCATTTATTATGTCTAATAGTTTTTTTGTGAAATCTTTAGGATTTTTACATATCAGATTATATATTGTGTTAACAGAGATAACTACTTCTTTTCTGATTAGAATGTTTTTATTTTATTTTTTTTTCATGCTTGATTGCTCTATCTAAGACTTCCCGGACTATGTTGATTAGAAGGGACAAGAATGGAAATATTTGCCTTGTTCCTAATCTTCTAGGAAATATTATTGAGTATGATGTTAGCTGTGGTCTTTTCACATAAGACCTTCATTATGTAGAGGTAATTTCCTTCTATTCCTAGTTTGTTGACAGTTTTTATCAGGAAAGTGTGTTGAATTTTGTCAGATTTTAGTACTTCTATTGAGATGATCAAATGATTTTTATCCTTCATTCTATTAACGTGGTATATCACATTTATTGATTTTTGTATATTGAACTATGCTTGCATTCCATGGATAAATTCCACTTGGTATAATCCTATTTAATTCATCTTGCTATTAATTTGCTTCAGAATTTTATACCTACAGTTGATCCTTGAATAATGCAGGGGTTAGGGGCACTGACCCTCCATGCAGTTGAAAATCCACGTATAACTTTTGACTCCCCAAACTCAACTACTAACAGCCTATTTTGACTGGAAATCTTACCAATAACATAAACAGCTGATTAATACATGTTTTGGGAATTCCCTGGTGGTCCAGTGGTTAGGACTCTGTGTTTCCACTTCAGGGCATCTGAATTTGATCCCTGGTCAGGGAACCAAGATCCTGCAAGCAGCATGGCCAAAAAAAAAAAAAAAAAAAAAAATGTATGTTACATGTTGTTACATGTTACATGTTGTGTGTTACATGTATTATATTCTGTATTCTTAAAGCAAGTTAGAGAAAAAATGGTATTAAGATTACCATAAGGAAGAGAAAATTTACAGTAGTGTACTGCATTTATCAATACCATAAGTTCACAAGGTCTTCTCATAAGATGAATGGTCTGTCAGCACCTACATCAATATTTTCTTATATGATACAAAACACTGTAGATGTTATAAATAGTGCTAACATTAAACATCAAAAATGAAAAGCTACTGTGAAAAAGAAATTAATATTTATTTACAGGTGTAAGGTTTCATGCATTTATAGTGAAGAAGCAGCAATATGATTGCTTTATGGTAGCCTAGTGTAATCGATCAGATAGCTTCAAGGTAGCCTACCCTATACACTAATGAAGGAATTGTTATAAAATTTTTATGGCATACAGCCTTACAGTCATTTTCATAATACAGCATTGGACAATTGTAACATTATTTTAAACATCTTACTTGTGATGATAGGCTGATATGCGGTTTCTCCAACTACAAGAGAGAGAGACATACTGTATGGTAATGTAATTATTTGAAAGCTAAATATAAAACAGTAAAAACTAACACATTATTAATTTTATATTAAATATCACTCACTTTATGCCTATGTAAGGATAGGCTTTCCACTTCAATACAAGTCTTGAGAGGATGTTCTACAAGATGCAATCTTTGGCAATGATGATGATGATGATATAAAAATGTCTCATACAGTTCTTGTGGTAGAGTTATTAGATTTTCATGTGAAGATGCTCACACACATACACAACAGATAAGTTTGTTAACTGCAGTGTGATGATTATTAACTGTTCATTAAATGGAAGTGGATCATCATAAAGGTCTTCATTCTCATCGTCTTCACATTGAGTAAGCTGAGGAGAAGGAGGAAGAGGAGGGGTCGGTCTTGTTGCCTCAGGGGTGGCAGAGGCAGACGAGGTGGAGGAGCTGGAAAGTGAGGCAGGAGAGGCAGGCACACTTGGTGTAAATTTACAGAACTAGATTGTAATTGCTGTCTGAATTTTTTGACTTTTCATTTCTCTAAAAATGTCTCTATACAGTATCAACCCTTCTTCCATCTTTTGCTTAAGTTTCAGTGCCCATATCATAGAAGAGTCCATGTCATAACAGAAGCCAAAAGCAGTCTTGAATAATTAGAACCCTTCTTCCAGATTGTCTAATGTCAATTTGTTTTCTGCTGCTGCTTCTAAGTCTTCATTGTCTGGCACTGGTTCAGAAGGACGCATCTCCATCAAGTTGTCTTCTCTTAATTCCTCTAGCATAGCATCTATTAGTTCTTGAATTTCTCTAAGATGCATATCTTGAAATCCTTCGGCCCCCAGCTTTTTTGCCATATCCACAACCCTTTCACAGTTTCCTTGATTGGCTCTGTCACAAATCATGTGAATAATTCATGCACAACACCTGGGCAGTTTTCTTCAGCAGGAATTTATTTTTTCAGGCTTGATGGCTTTTACAGCTTTTTCTATAACAACAGTGACATCTTCAGTGGTGTAATCCTTCCAGTTTTTTTTTTTTTTGATGTTCTCTTTATCGGGTTTCTCTCCCATAGTGTTGACAATCCTTTTCATAAAGCACCATGAGTAATGAGTCTTAAAGGTCCTTATGAACTTTTGATCTAGAATCTGAATTTGAGATATGTTTGGGGGCGAGTAGACAGCTTCCATTCCTTTGGTGTTGAGCACACGGGGTTCTGGATGGCCAGGGGGCATTGTCCAATATCAAAAGAACCTTAAAAGGCAGTCCCTTACTGGCAAGGTACTTCCTGACTTCAGGGACAAGGCATCAATGAAATCATTTCAGAAAAAGGGCTTACATTGTCCAGGACTTCTTGTTGTACAGCTAAAAGACTGGCAGCTGGTGCTTATCTTTTCCTTTCAAGGTTCAAGGTTAGCAGCTTTATAGATAAGGGCAGTCCTGATCATAAGCCGGACTGCATGTGCACAAGCGTAGAGTTATCCTGTCCCTTCCTGTCAACAGAGAGTAAAGACAGTTTTACCTCTTTCTTTTCAAGCTGCATAATGTTAATTATGTCTTAATTAGTTATTCGTTTATTTTGTTTTATTGCACTAGATAAGACCTCCAGTTTAATGTTGAATAGACATGGTGAGAGCAAAGATCACTGCCTTATTTTTGATTTTAAGGAAAAAAAATCAGTCTTTCACCACTAAATATGATGTTAAATGTATTTAATTTTGATGTAGATACACTTTATCAGGTTAAGGACATACCCTTCAATCTCTTCATTGCTAGGAATTTCAATTCTGAGAAAACTGTCAATTTTGTCAAATGCTTTTTCTTCAGATATTGAGATGATTGTATGGTTTTGTTTTTATTGTGTTTTCAATATGGTGAAATACATTGATTTTTAAACACTAAGCAATATTATATTCCTGAGATAAATACTACCTGATCATGATTTATTACATTTTTTTAAAAGTGGCCTGAACTCAACTTGATAATCATTTGTTAAGTATTTTTGTACTCATTAAGAATATTTGCCTCAAGATTTTCATTTTGTTTTGTCATGTCCTTGTCTTTTTTAAAAAAGTCAGGCAGTGTATGATAAAACTTATTTGTACATATTCTTTACTCTTCTATTATCTATAAACGTTTTAGTAAGATTGATGTTAACATTTTCTTAAATGTTTGATAGAATTTATCACTGAAGAAATATAGACTGGAAGTTTCCTTTGTGGAAAGATTCTAAATGGGGGATTGAATATTTTAATAAATGGATGAATATATGGGTTTTGAGATTATTTTTGACTCATTTTTGGTAATTTGTTGACTTTAAAAAATGCACCTATTTTATCTAAAGTTGTCAAATTTATTGGAAAATATTGTTCTTAATATTCACTTATATTTTAATGAAGTATAGCTCTCTAGTGATTCTTCTTTTTTATTTCTGTTAAAAATGTATCAATGTTATTGATATTTTTGAAGAAAAAGACTTTCTCTAATTTTTGTTTGTTTCCTATTTTGAGCCCCATTCTTATCTTTTAAAAATTATTTTTCATCTACTCAGTCTGGACTTAATCTACTCTTAATTTACTCTTCTGTCCTAGATAGTAAATGTAGAAATGCATATAGTTTATGAGACCTTTTTTCTTTCTAATACAGGCATGAATATTATACATTTCCCTATAAATATTTCTATAATCACATCCTACTGCCATCGGATGTGTTTCATGTTTCTATGTCTATTCAGTTTAAAATAAATTATAATTTTTCTTGTGATTTTTCTTCTTTTAGCTGTCTATTATTGATTTCAAAATATTATCTCCCCCCCATGCAGTTCTAATTTATTTCAAATTTACTTCCCTTTTGGTAAAAATAACATTCTCTGTATTATTTAATACTTTTTAATTAGTTTAGACCTTCAGGGTTGATATATTCCTTTTTAGTAAAAGTACTCTGCACACTTCAAAAAAAGTGCATTCTACTGTTTTGTGTAGAGTATTTGTTTCTTAAAATATTTTATAACCCTTCTGATTTTCTGTCTACCTTTGATTTCATTACTGAGAGAAGAGTTTTTATTTCTTCTATTACAGAGATGAATTTTTCTATTTTATTCTGTCAGCATTTTTATGGCATATGATATTAGGTACATATTAATATTGCTTTATCTTCACGATAAAAAAGAATACTTTATTAATTTGAAATACCTCTATTTTTGGTGATTTTTCTTATTTTGGAGGCACTTTTGCTGGATAATAATATGGTTACTCCAGCTTTAATGGCTAATGTTTGCATAATATAATTTTTAATTCTTTGTTTATTTTTTACAATATATCAAGTGGAAGTTTGTAAACAGAATATAGTCAGGTATTGCTTTCTTAACATAATTAGAAAATCTCTCCTTCATAATTGGAGGATTTAGAACATTAAATATAGTGTAATTATTTATGTGATTTGGCTTAACTCTATCATCTTCTATTTGCATTTTAAAATTTTTTTCCATTTGATTTCGATTTTATTTTTCTAATTTTGTCTGCCCTTTGTTTGAATGAGTTGAGTGTTTTAAGGATTTCATTTTAGTTCTTTATTTGATTATGGGGTATATTTGGATTTTTTATATTTATTTTTTGTTTCACTGCTTCAAATGTGCATACTTATTACAATTAAAATAAAAGTATGCAATGTCACATATAATCTTAGACAATTACAGTGGTATATTTCAAAATTCTCCTTCCATTCTTTATGCTATTTTTTCAGATATTTATATATATTATGTATATTATATATAATAAACTCACTTTTCATTAAAATAGTATTGTAATAATATTTTTCCTTAAAAGCCAATATATATTGAAGAAATTTCAAAAAAGAGAAAACATATTTTATGTTATTTATATTTACCTTTTGTAGAGTTCCTCATTCTTTCATATAAATTTAAATTTCCATCTGGTATTCTTCCTGAAGAAAGCACTTTATCATTTCTTACAGTACAGGACACTACTGATGATTTTCTCATCTTTTGCCCCTGAAAAAAAAGGTCTTTACTTTACATTAACTTTTTGAAGAATATCTTTTTTGGTAGTAAAATTCTAGACTGCCATATTTTTTTCTTTTTTAGAAAAAAAAATGATGTTTTTTAAAAAACATCTTTAAAGATGTTGTTCAATTCCCTTCTTGCATAGTTTATGATGAAAACTGTGTTGTTGTGTCTTCATTTCTCTGCACATAGTATGTAATTTTTTCCTTCCTCTTATTCTTTTTTTCTATTTTTTCCTTGTTTCCAGAAATTTATAATCTGCCTGGACCATTTTATTTTCTTTAAGTGTACACTGTCTGAAGGTATATAGGTTTCAACAAATTTTTTTAAAAGGTTATTATTAAACTTGATATTGTCCCATGTTTTCACTAAGGTTTTGTTCTTTTTTTCTTTTTTTAATTCTGAGCCTTCATTTGGATAGTTCCTATTACTTTGTCTTCAAGTATTATGATCTACATTTTCAGCAATATATTTTTAAATTTTTATTAGAATATTATTGATTTACAATATTATGTTAGTTTCAGGGGTACAGCAAAGTAAATCAGCTATACATATATATACATATATCCACTCTATTTTTAGCTTCTTTTCCCATATAAGCCATTACAGAGTATTGAGTAAAGTTCCCTGTGCTATGCAGTAGGTTCTTATTAGTTATCTATTTTATATACAGTAGTGTATATATATCAATCCCAATCTCCCAATTTATCCCTCTCCCCTCTTATCCCCTGGTAAACATAAGTTTGTTTTGCACATCTGTGACTCTACTTCTGTTTTGTAACTAAGTTTATTTGTACCCTTCTTTTTTTAGATTCCTCATATAAGCAATATCATATGACATTCGTCTTTCTGTGTCTGACTTACTTCACTCAGTATGACCATCTCTACGTCCATCCATGTTGCTGCAAACTCCCTAACACCATACACAAAAAATAAACTCAATGGATTAAAGACTTAAATGTAAGGCCAGACACTATAAAACTCTTAGAGGAAAACAAAGGCAGAGTAGTCTTTGACATAAATAGAAGCAAGATCTTTTTGGTCCACCTCCTAGAGTAATGAAAATAAAAACAAAAATAAACAAATGGGATCTAATTAAAATTAAAAGGTTTTACACCACAAAGGAAACCATAAACAAGTCAAAAAGACAACACTCAGAATGGAAAAAAAAATATTTCCAAATGGAGCAACCGACAAGGAATTAATCTACAAAATATACAAACGGCTCATGCAGCTCAATATCAGAACAAACCAAACAACCCAATCAAAAAGTAAGTGGAATATCTAAACAGACATTTCTCCAAAGAAGACATACAAGTGGCCAAAAAGCACATGAAAAGATGCTCAACATCACTAATTATTAGAGAAATGCAAATCAAAACTACAATGAGGTACCACCTCACACTGGTCAGAATGGCCATCATCAAAAAATCTACAAACAGTAAATGTTGGAAAGGGTGTGGAGAAAAGGGAACCCTCCTGCACCATTGGTACCTGGAGAAAACCATAGTTTGAAAAGTTATGTGCTCCCCAATGTTCATTGCAACACTATTTACAATAGCCAGGACACGGAAGCAACCTAAATGTCCATCAACAGAGGAATAGGTAAAGAAGATGTGGTACATATATACAATGGAATATTACTCAGCCATAAAAAAGAACAAAATAATGCCCTCTTCAACAATATTTAATCAGTTATTAAGCCAGACCGGTGAATGTTTTTCTCACATATTACATTTTTTAGGTTCAATATGTAATGTACAATTTTTTCAACATCTTCTCTTTCTGGAAGAGTTTACCACTCTTGATGATTGAAATTCAGTGTCTTTTAACCTTGTACGAGCTGTTATCTTAAACATTAAGATTTATCTTAAATCTCCCTTGCCATTCTATAATTGGTCTTATGAAATTTTTACTTACACATTCTTAACTTAGGATTCATCAACAGACAACGAAAGACTCCAATTCAGGTTTCCCGAGCTCTTCCTCTACATGGCTCTATTCAAGGCAGTCTGTCTCACAAATTAAAGTCACCTCCACTTCCCTGAATTTAGAACTCTGCCTTGTCAGTTCAGCCAGGCAGACATGCGCTGAGGTTTGGAAAATGCTTCCAGGTGGAAAGACAGGGTATTGTAGGACTCACTTTATTTATTTTTTCTCCCTATAGTCACAGTGATGCCTTACCTGTTTTCCAATTTTTCTTAAAATTATTTACATTAAAATATTAAGTGTAATTCCAGTTACTTCATTATGCCCATAAGTAGAAGTCTCTGAAATAGTTCATTTTATTTACTGGTTGGATTATTGCAGTCTGATTTTCCTCAAACTCCATGGAGAAGAGAATTTTGTCATTTTTTTTCTTTACCACATGCCCACTGCCTCAAGATTATCTCGCACACAGGCACCATATAAATATTTGTTGAATAAATGCTTGTGAGTACATGTGAAAAAGCTGGTTGCTGTACAAAGTAGTCAATGTAAATATCATTTATATAATATATAGCATCAGTTTTGGACCCAAAGGGAAATGTTGGTATCTCTTTTCCTATCACAACTATTATTAATTTTCCCAAATACATTATATCATCATATGCTTAGTTTGAAATAGTTGGTGTCTGTAGCAATAGCAAATGTATATTTGAAATATTATAATTTTATGAGAGTAGAGGATATACACTCAAAGTAACTTCAGGATGGATCTATTTAGATATATTTATATAGAAAATCCTAACAGATTGCTTAGACCCAGAGTCAGTAATAGACTATGTTAAATTCTAAGTATAGATGTCCTCAAGTAATAGATGGAATTCCCTGAATTTCATACGCGTTTGTCTTTACATATTTTCCACCCATAGTATTTATCTGATACCCTCAGCTTTGCCAGACATCCCATAGTAATAACACCATAGTTTGGTCTGGAAAATAAACTTACATTTCTAATTTTTTAAAGCACCCACAGCCCCATGCCTAGACTATCAGGTACTATGTTGCATCATATGCCTAGTAACTTCAACACTTCTCAAGGTATTGACTAATTAGGCCTAAGTACATTTACCATCAAAATCTAAGGAATCAGAACTTCCATTTCTGGCTTTGATGAAATGTCAGGAACTGAATTTACCCCGCCCCCAATACACATACCTTAAACACCTATAAAATCAAACAAAATATAATAGACAACAGTTTTCACATACTGGACAAGAGACAGTTCAGGACAGTGACACCTAAGAGAAGGGAAACAAGTGAAATGGATAATTGCCCCACTTACTGATTGGTGAGAATTTCCAGGAACTAATGGATGGAAGAAGAACCCAAACAGAAATCAACAGTCCTGCTGAGCTGAGGAGTCAGAGTTCAAATGTTCTAGAGGACAGTGTGACTTTCTGAGGCAAAAACACTGCAAAGAAAGAAGCTGCGTAAGGAGAGAACTATGGCAATGCGTAGACATGTCCCTTTAAGTGTTTAAGTTTGTGCTGTGAGGAAAGTACCTGAGGCTAGAAAAATAACTACCAGAAAGGAGTGGGTAGAGCTTTTTAAGGACAAAAAGTATTTCATGTCCCCACCATCCAGAAGAGAAAGCCTTCCTAACCCACAGGGAATTGGGTAAAATCCTTCTAAGGTAGGGGTTCAGTAATGGGGTTAGTAGGGCCCAACTACGATTGCCCAAACAAAGTTTAAGAGCAAGCGCCAAAGGAACAACTTAATTCTGAGAGCATAATATGATGTCTCAGAATAAAGTCCATAGATATTTAAAGAAAATTCAGCACCACCCAATGTAAAATCTTTGATGTACTGCATCCATTTAAAAATACTAGCATGTAGAGGCAAGAAAATATGGCACATAACCAGGGAAAATGCATGTGTCCAAAAAGAAAAACATTAGTATGAGGAGAAAAGAAATGAAAGTTGAAAGAGACTCAAATTAAACTTTTATAAATGAAAATATATTATCTGAAGTGAAAAATACATTGTATGGGATTAATAGCAGGTTATTCACTGGAGAAGTAAATGCCATTGAACTTGAATATATAGTAATAGAAACTCTCCAAAATGGAGCACAGAGAGAAGAAAGGCAGAAACATTTTGAAAGACCACCAATGATCTGAAGAAAATGTTAGCAGTATAACATATGGGAAAGTTTTATCTTTTATAGCCATATTCCTCAACAAATTTCCTCCTGGAGTGGTCAGTATTGTTATAACAGGACTTAACATATCATTACTGAGAATCTATATGATCATATTTTATGAAGAGCAACTCCATCAGAAATGGTTGGCATGACATTCCACTCAGAATGTATAACAAAAGAGCTAGAATATTGATATCTACTTAACCTACTTCAAGAATTTCTGAGTGAATTTGCAATGCCAGAACAACTATTCTTATTTCTTACTTAATTTCCATAAGAAATCTTAATTGCTTCAAAATTAAGCAATATACTTTTAAAGGAGTACTTTTTCAACTGTGAAATGTATTGAATTTTGGAAGTTTTAATTTTACTTCTTTGTGCTGTAGTTATTATCCCAGTTTTTCCAGTGCATTTTAGTGTCATTCTCAAAATCATTTTCCCTCATTGCCTTTGAAAATATTGAGGCACTCTAAACAGTGTCTAACACAAAGCTATAGATCTCTGATGCGTGGTAACTCTTTTGAACCCTTTTATCTAGCAGGCATTCTAATTGAGCCTAATATTCCCTGTAAGAGTTAACCTTCTGTGAATATCATACAAGATCTATCTAGGACCTCTTATTCTATTATAAAAAAATCAAGTATTAATTGTTCTGAATTCACCTTGAATTTTCAAACATCATTTATATATCTTCATAATTTAACATATGAAGTTTTCATTAACAATAAAAGTATCTCGTATAAAAGTAAATAGTTCCTTCTCTATTTGTTAATATCATGGATGCTCTTACTGAATTCTTCATTCTTAGATAAATGTCTATTTTTGCCAATCTCCAAAAATTCTTCCAAGGACAGTCATTCCACTGATGCCAAGTCACACTTTTTACAATTGTCACCACCAAAAAATAAAATCATTCAGTTGATTAATATACCAAGTGCTATATTTCAACTTTTAAAAATGCATTACTAATCAGAATTTTATAACTGAATTTGAATCTATACTCTTTCCCTCAGTTATAGAGAAAGGCCTTATCATGCTTTCTCAGAATATGTTACAATAGAGTAAAATAATAGCTCATAAGAAGGAATAAACAAGCCAAGAACTCAGGAAACTTTTTAACCTATTAGTTTCTCTCATTCTTTTCCACAACTCAGAGCATATCGGGCGTGAATGGCCATATAATTGCATTATAACCTTCACATGTTACTTTATTTGCTCTAATTTTTCCTTTAGAAAAGGATAATCTCCTTCATCTCTTGAGAGTATTTCTAAAATATAAAATTCAATTACTTGGTTTTTCAAAGGCAATGCAGAATGTATGGGGTGTCATAAAATCTTGCTATACCAAAGGACAAAATGAAGACTATTGCCAAGGTTCCCCAAGAAACAAAACTAATAGGAGATACATCTATGTCTATCTATGTCTTTATGTCTATGTCTATATCTACATCAATATCTATCAACTTATCTATCTATACCCGTATCTATATCTATGACTATATATACAACGAGATTTATTATAAGAAATTATCTCATGTGATTATATAGGCTGAGAAGTCACACAGTCTGCTGTCTACAAGCTGGAGACCCAGAAGAGTATATGGGACAGTTCCTGTCCAAGTCCGAAGGCCTGAGAACCAGCAGAGCTGAGTGTTTTCACGTTAAGACTTTGATCTCCTGAACTCAAGCTGGAATTTACACCCTCAGCAGCTTTTGTTCTATTCAGCCCTCCCAACAGATTGGATGAGAGCCCCTCCCCCCCACTCACGGGAAGGGCAAACTGCTTTCTCAGTCTTCCCTATTCAAATGCTAATCTCATCCAGAAACAACCTCACAGACGTGTACAGAATAATGTTTAGCCAAATATTTGGCCATTCCCTGTCCCAGTCAAGTTGACAGAAAAAAAATTTTCCATCACAGAGCCCCTAAGCAAGGTAACAGTAATAGTCCTTATTAACTCCTTGGTGATGGCACAAGGATAAGACTAGAAGACTGAAGACATTACTACAATATATTACTTTATAAATTACCTCTGATGTAAATTCTAATTTTAGCTCTCTTTTTGTAGTCATGTGGTATTAAGCAAAGTAAAACAACAAATTTTGTGACCAAGAAAATTTAACTGCTTACCTCACAGAACCATTGTAAGATAAGATTTTGCTTCATGAGCTTGCTAAAATATATTTTATTATTTTTTTACTTGACAAATACTTATATGTTCATTAAAATTCTGATTACGATTATCTATTGCCCTATAATGTAATGAATTATAGCCCTTAAAAATTATTTAGTTCAACCTAACTTTTGATAAATTATATACCCTATTAGTGTTATCTATCACATAACCTCATTAAAATACTGTGCAATTATTTCTGTGTTAATATACTCCAAAGTAACGCCCAATGCAACAAAAGGGACAGCTTGAACTCACTATAATTAAAGAGGATATAATTAGACAATAGGTGATCTATAAGCAGAAGATTCCTCAGGCCTGGGCTGGTTCTTGATTAATTATACAAGTAACTTTCCAACATAACCCCTACTAGAACTGTCTAATCATGCCTACTAGTAAGGGATATTTTTAAAACACGTAACACATCCATATTAGATATTAAGCCGTGATGTGTTCTTAGGGTAGTCAAGACCACAGATTCACCGTCTTAGCAAAAATAATAGTTTTACAATGGCTTTGAGCTTGGTGCTTTTGCAAAACACTATATCATACAGTAGTCTTAAGAAACTAGAGGGGTTTCCCTGGTGGTGCAGTGGTTGGGAGTCCGCCTGCCGATGCAGGGGACGCGGGTTTGTGCCCCGGTCCGGGAGGATCCTGCATGCCGCGGAGCGGCTGCGCCCGTGGGCCATTGCCGCTGGGCCTGCGCGTCCAGAGCCTGTGCTCCGCAATGGGAGTGGCCGCAGCAGTGAGAGACCTGCGTACTGAAAAAAAGAAACTAGAAAAGCTAAAGACTCCTAGTCTACGTTCAAATTTTTAGCTATCTTAAAAATTGTACCAATGAATATTTAGTTATGCCTATAAATGTTTCATTTTATATCCAACTTGAAATTATGTAGAAATATTCTGAGACTTAAGGAAATATGAATTTATTTATAGAGGTAAATTTTTAAAAATATTTATTACTTTTATTAGAATAGATTTTTTTCTGTTTTTTTTTTTTTCTTTTTCTTTTATTTTAGTGTGGTTGGTTTAAATGTGCTCTCTCAGGAAGACCTGTAATTACTGTTTATATCTTTTTGTCTACTAGGCTAAAAGCTCCTGGCTGGTGGAAACCACACCATTCAATATTCCTGGCCCATCTGTTAGGTGTTTCTAATGGAATGAATTCTCTGGAGAAGTTGGGTAACAAAATATTAAATGGACAGAGTAAATAAAATAATTAGCAAACAGAGAAACCAGCATAGGGAAATCAGAGGGTCAGAATAGGATACTTTACTCTTTGAAGCATCATTTTTCAACTAGTGTTCTACAAAAAAATAGTGGTCTCAAAATATGAATAATTGTTCTGTTACTAGAGTTTCTAGTCAAACCTTGGAATTGAATAACATTATCTAAATTTATTCGACACCTTATTGCAAATACTTCTAATGTAATATACCTTTGAATTTCCAAAATGTAAGATAAGGTTTTAAAAGCTTCTCAATACTATTTACTGCTGCATGGTTTACCATCCAAAGTATGTCAATATTCTTTCTACAAAAGACAGTTTAAAAATTGGTAGAGGGCTTCCCTGGTGGCGCAGTGGTTGAGAGTCTGCCTGCCGATGCAGGGGACACAGGTTCATGCCCCAGTCCGGGAAGATCCCACATGCCGCGGAGTGGCTAGGCCCATGAGCCATGGCCACTGAACCTGCGCGTCCGGAGCCTGTGCTCCGCAACGGGAGAGGTCACAGCACTGAGAGGCCCGCGTACCGCAAACAAAAAAACAAAACAAAACAAAAATTTGTAGAACAAAGGCTAAAATTTATAAGGTGCTTTCTTTGTACCAGAGCCCTCAAGTCTACTAGCTCTAAGAGCGTCAACAACTGTTTCTCATTAAATCACTTCACACGCTTCCCCACCAACACAAACATACAAACACACACACCTATGTGCATCACTATTTCAACTGAAGCCAACATTGGCTTCCTTCAGGAATATTTTCTCAATCATTCCACATTGTGACAAATGCTTCAGCACTCATCAACTTCTAACTTCCCAATGTTAACTATTATTTTGTTAATCCTTTTAATTACAATATATTTTAAACTCCAGGGCTGGAAGATGATTTATATTTTTAATAGCTTAAAGCTTTGCACCTAATGGATTATAATTAAAGTTTGAAACACAAAGAACAGTGGACAAAACGAATACCCTTTTATTGGGCAGATGGGAGAGACACAGGATGTGAAGGAAATAAAATTTGCCGTAGGAAGTGAGACGATATAAGATTTCCAACACAAAGTTATATGACCTGAAGTAAAATATTTCTATCCATAGAGCACACGTTGTATGATCTGATATTTATAAACAGAGAATACTAGATGGAATTGAAAGGGATTTGGGAATTTTATCATCCCTGATCTAATGAATACTTTCCTACTGCACTCCCAGCCAGCCCCACTAGTCCTGCCCAAAGCCTCAACACCTAGGTGATCTGGATGTCCACATTCACCTTTAAAATTCCATAATTTCTTAATTTGGTTGTGTCACTAGATTATTATACTTTGAGAAATGAAAAAATTAGAATCAATATCAACTTCAATTAATGAAGGTAGATCTTTGACCTAAATGTGAAAGCTAAAACAATATAAGCATTATGAAAATGCATACATGAGAACCTCACCTGGTCAGCAAATACTGATCACATAAAGCTTTAAATATCAATATTACTATATATTTTTCATTAAACAAATAAAGAATGTTTTGGAACAATAAGACACTGAGAAAAATTAATGAGTTCACTCTTGATGCAACAATCTGGTGGAAGATGCTTCAGTTAGTTAGTTTTTCCCCACCCTTGACTTTTATTACAAGAACGAAGAGGCAATAAAGAATACTAAACTATATACAGGGTTGGAGTCTTGATTAAGCATCTTACTTATTCCAAAGATGCATGTAGATGTGATTCAACACTTGGATTTTTCTAAAACCTGTATAGAGGCAATCACATCATAGTCTAAGATCAAGATAAAGAGGTGAGTTAAGTTCTACCCATAAAGAGTGTGACCTCTCAATGTGGATGTTACATCTTGGGGTACATTTGAAGAACTAATATATATGTATATATATATATATATATATATATACACACCATTATATCTGAAACTTAGAAAATGCCTCCACGTAGGCATCCATTTGAAAAATATGAGGGAAGAAGACAAAGGAAACTGATTGTAGGGTAGCAGAGGCGTAGCAAATGTTTAATACAATTTGCAACTTGACAGACAGTGCTGATAAAGGTTTACACCAGAGTGGTAATGGTGTGTAATGAAGTCATTTCACTTAAGCCCTTGCAAATTCACACTCTAGCCTGCCATCTCTCTTTTTGAAGTAACTGTGGGTGCTCACCCTGCTCCTAAAGCTAAGTGGTTTAGGCTGCATATGGCTAATTAAGTTCTACAACAATTGTCCTCAGTATATTTAGTTTGGAATATTTAATTTTCATTATCACACATGCCCATCCCCCACACCATAGATGCTTTGATATGGGCATGGCAGAAAGCCACACTTTTAAAGGTTAAGGCTCTGCCTACATTACCCCCACTGGAGTTTGGCTGCTAAGAGGCAATAGAAATCTGCTTAACTCGCAATTGCTTATGTCTAATTCTATGAGCAAATCCATTTCTTGAAGTATGAGTCTTGAGTGTCAGCAAGATTCACGTACACTTGATGGAAACATTTAGCTTCAGAATATCCCATGTTAATACTTTAAAAGTTAAGACTCATTTTATGTAGCATAATTTGGTGTGGTGAAGAATATCAAATGAGGAGAATAATTTAATGGGATAACGTTGGGAATGTAATGGGCTCACATTCTTCAGTCGATGACAGGAGGCTTATAAAATTGTATTTCTAACAAAACAAATATAATGTTTAATTCCTGCTGTTACCAGCCTCCCCTCAGCTTTGTTTTTTTTTTTTTTTTTTTTTTTTTCAGTACGTGGGCCTCTTACTGTTGTGGCCTCTCCCATTGCAGGGCACAGGCTCTGGACACGCAGGCTCAGCGGCCATGGCTCACGGGCCCAGCCTCTCCACGGCATGTGGGATCTTCCCAGACCAGGGCATGAACCCGTGTCCCCTGCATCGGCAGGCGGACTCTCAACCACTGCGCCACCAGGGAAGCCCCCTTCAGCTTATTTTGCCTCTCTTCCTTTGCTAACCCCAGGGCAATTTGGGAGTTTTCAAAGCAAAAAGAAACAAGGCTTAAAATAGGGAGTCCTGAGGTCAATTCAAATATGATGATTTAGTAAAACAAGTGAGCCATAACTCCAAGACTTAAGTGACATGCTTAATGCTCTTTGGGGGAAAATGTATGCTAATAATCAGAAGAACAGAAGAGAAATAAACATTATCTTCAGCATGATGAAATACACCTACATTGTATATCCTTTTCTCCCTCATAGACAAAATATTTGAGTACTTAATTATTTAATTTCAGGAATAGTTTAAGTATACTCTGTTTCTACATGGTCTGTTGCCAGTTTGTCAAGCAGAAATTGTGATGAGTTGAACTTTGACTTCTGTGAATACAAACAATAATATGAATACCTGTTGTATAATAAATGATATGTCTAGTTTGGTCCCAGGTTCTAAGGGGCAGTTTTTAAACCCTTGGAATTTCCCAAGTGATGGGAGTGTCTTTGTTATTCACGGTGGACTTTTAAGACAATCGCTGAGTTTATGCTAATGAAGTGACTCAAGGCGGGCCCCCAGATAGTTCAAGGATGTGGGCTGGTCATGCAAGGAAGATTAACCATGTGATTAAATGGTTGGAGCTTTGAGATATTTTATTATATCAGTCTGATCTACAAGGAGGGGAGGGATGCTGGAGATTGAGTTTAACCAGGTGGACAATGGTTCAAACAATCATGTCTGTGTAATAAAACTCCAAAGAAAGCTCTGGACATCTCAGTTTGATTGAAATTCCTGGTTGGTGATACACGTTGATTTGCAGGGAGGGTGACAGGTCCTGAGGACATGGTGGATGCTTTCCATATGCGACCCTGCCAGACCTCATCCTATGCATCTCTTCATTTGACTGGTCTGATTTGTATTCTTCATAATAAAATTGTAATTCTAACTATAGCACTTTCTTAGGTTCTGTGAGTTGTTTTAGTGAATTATTGAACCTAAGAGGGTAGTGGCAACCCCCTACTTGTTGTAGCCAGTTGATCAGAAGCATAAGTGACCTTGGAACCCCTAGAATATGTGGTTGGTGTCTGAAGTGAAAGGCGTGTTGTGGAGGACTTTGGCTTTAACCTGAGAAATCTGTGCTAACTCTGGGTAGTTAAACATCAATACTACATTAAAATGCTCTACAGCTGCCAGGGACGGAACTGTCTGAAATGTACTGAAGGTCCACATCCAGCAAGCTCAGTGTATGATGGGGCAGAGCAGGAAACAAAAACCCTCTAGTGCTAGCCCTGTTGACAGTGGGAACCTCAGAACCTCAACGCAAACATATAGCACAGGAGATGGTTTTCGGTGTTGCCATATAAACATGTCATCACCAATAAGCACATGAAAAGGTGTTCAACATCGCTAATTATTATAAAAATGCAAATAAAAAATACAATGAGGTATCACTTCACACTGGTCAGAACGGCCATTATAAAAAGTCTACAAATAATAAATGCAGGAGAGGGTGTGGAGAAAAGGGAACCCTCCTATACTATCAGTGGAAATGTAAATTGGTGCAGCCACTATGGAAAACCGTATGGATATTCCTTGAAAAACTAAAAATAGAGCTGCCATATGATCCAGCAATCCCACTCCTGGGCATATATCTGGAGAAAACTCTAATTTGAAAATATACATGCACCCCAGTGTTCATTGCAGCACTATTTACAATAACCAGGACACGGAAGCAAATCTAAATGTCCATTGACAAATGAATGGATAAAGAAGATGTGGTATATATATATATATATATATATATATATATATATATAAAACGCAGCCATTAAAAAGAATGAAATAATGCCATTTGTAGCAACATAGGTGGACCTACAGATTATCATACTAAGTTAAGTAAGTCAGACAGAGAAAGACAAATACCATATGACATCGCTTATGTGTGGAATCTAAAATACGATACAAATGAGCTTATTTACAAAACAGAGGCAGACTCACAGACATAGAAAAAAACTTATGGTTACCAAAGGGGAAAGAGGATGGGAGAGGGGTAAATTAGGAGTTTGGGATTAGCAGACACAAACTACTACATATAAAATAGATAAACAACAAGGTCCTACTGTATAGTATACTGAACTATATTTAATATCCTGTAATAAACCACAATGGAAAAGAACATGAAAAATTGTACATATATATGTATAAAACTGAATCACTTTGCTGTATATCAGAAATTAACACAACACTGTAAATCAACTATACTTCAATTTTCAAATTTTTTAAATAAAATAAGCATGATGTGATTATTCTACAACATTTAACAAGCCCCAGATGCTTTGATTCAAACTGCACATATGATATCAAAAATATATTTAGCTTCAGCAAGCTGCCACCCAGACAAGTTTATCTCACTACCACAGTTTGTGACAATTAGCTTAGGTAGATGGAGTCTTTAAGAAGTTGCAGGTATTCTGTGCCAGTACTCAATCCAAGAAGAAAGAAATCAGGGCTCATAAAAAGTATTCCACAGAGGAAAGGGTCATCTAGGAATGCTTAGATCATAAGTAGTTTTCCTATTTCTTCCTAAACCTCAGCCCTGAGATTATTTAGGAGAAAAAGGCTTTCTAATTATTCAAGCATCTTGAAATACTTCACTCCTTTTGTTTCTATAGAGTCTATCAAATGCCCTATAATTCTCCATAATAAATCAGTATTTTAACTAAATAAAAGTAAAAGCACCAACAGAAAAGATATACACTAGCATCTCTAAGTGATGCTTGAACTAATATATGAAAGATAAGAGGGAAGTGCATTCTAATCAGAAGGAACAGCATGTTCAAATGCCCTGGGGCAGGTGGAAGAAGATCATCCAGAAGGTGTAGGCCATGTTAAGGATATTTCACTTTATCCTTTGAGCCGTAGTAAACCAACAAAGGGTTTGACATAAGGAGATAACTAGATGGGTTTGTGTTTTGAGACAATCACTCTGGATTCAGTGTGGAGAATATCAGTGAGGGACAACTTAGTTGAGGCAATGTAAAGTTGCCATATGTTCTGGTTTGCCCACGACAGTCCCAGCACAGGCCTTTTGACCCAAAGTAATTACTAATAGTCAAACGAGCAGAAGCTCAGACTAAGTATTTACTTGATGTCAGACGACTACCAACTTCCAGTTGTCAATTTCTGCATTTCTATGCTGAGAACTTTTTTCTGAAAACACTAAAGACCACTTTATCCCACAAGCATGAGGATCTAGAATTACTAAGAAATAACACCCCTGATAGTAGCTTTCAAACAATAACTGATAGAAATTAATAAGCAAATACACAATCAATTACATTCTTCAAAAAACATATTTTATATTGTTTCCCAGGGTGATTAAGTTTCAATCACCAGAGGTAGCTAACTTAGTGACATCTTCTCTTCTTTGCATCAATTTCTCATCCTATTCATGCTTTCAGCACCTCCAAAATTAACTACTTAAAAGTGAATACTTATCTGAGGATCTGCAGCTTTAGGAACCAAAATTCAAACAGTTGGAACTAAAAGTGGTTTTAGAAAATGATTCCTAAAATAAGTTTCTGGAACTGGATCACTAGTCAGACAGATGGGAAAAGAGACCCTATAGTAAGTAGAGTGGTGTGATCGACTATACATTTGTATCCCCCTCAAATTCATATGTTGTCATCCTAATCTCAATGCGTTGGTATTTAGAGATAGAGCTCTTGGAAGGTAATTAGGTCATGAGGGAGAAACCCCCATGAATGGACTTAGTGACCTTATAAGAAGTGACATGGGAGAGAGAATCTCTCTCTTGGCCATGTGAGGATACAGCTCTCACCAGACACCAGAAATGTCAGCACCTTGATCTCAGACTTCCCAGATCTGAGACATAAATGTTTGTTATTTGAGCCACCCAGTCTCTTGCATCTTTGTTATAGCAGTCCAAACTCACTAAGACAAGTAGTACTTATCCCTGGCCCACTGTAGCATCACAGTTGCTAAGAATTTCACCTGTGAAATAAGATCCACAATGTAAGAAAAGCCAAGAGGAAGTCCCTCAAACCATAACTCCACACTCCCTGGATATAAGTCAGAACCCATAATGGAGAGACTAGTGCCACTTTCCAAAACAAAGAATGCAGAATTGGTGGTAACCTTTATATCCTTATTTAATTCAACAATTGGCACTTTTCAAAAACTGGCTGAATCATGGCCTTTGATAGGGAACTACTACAAACTAAACTGGAAGCCTCAGTTGTAGCTGCTATTCTGGGCATCTTTAATGTACAATAATAGATCTATAAAATAGATAAGAACAGACAACACCAATCTATGACAGAATTGAGGAAAACACCCCATCAAATTAATAGTTTCCTAGCAAGCACCAGAAACTATTGATCTGGAAAATGTAGCCTTTTCAATTTCTGTAGTGGAGAAGAATCTGTAGTAATTCACATGGAAGAAACAGCAGGATACATTCATGGGACAGAGTAAGATATATTCATGATCTTTCCCCTGGGCTATGTAATGTTTATTTTCTTTGACTCAAAGGACTTTGACTATAATGGAATACTAAACTGTCACACTCTATTGATAATATTCTGTTAATTGAACATGAGAACCAAGAAAGTAGCTCACACTCTAGATGCCCTAGTAAGGCTCATATACATCAAAGGATGAAAGATAAAACCTTAAAAGCTTCAGGTGCCCGCCAAATGGGTGAAATTTTTAGGGATTCATTACAGTGGAGTATTCTGAGATACTTCTCCAAGATAAAGAACACATATTCTACCTCATGCTTTACCACTAAGCAAAAGACACAAATGCTTTGTAGGTCCTTTCACGTTACAGAGACAGCACATCAATTGGGAATAATGTTTCAGCTAATTTATCAGTTGATTTATAAGACTTCCAATTTTGATGAGGGCCCAACAAGCAATTCTCTAGGATACCAACTGTGTATCCCAACGATTAAACTCAATTCTGACACTATCTATCTGGAGATAGCATAAGATCACAAAGGTTAAATGCTCAGTCCCAAGAGATGTCCTCCACTTCAGATGCCTGAGTAGTAGGTCCCGAGGTTACCTACAACTTCTGTCTGACTTGACTACAAATCAAAGATTCCCATATCCTCTTCTTCCTTTGAATTAGATTAATTTGCTAGAGCAGCTCACAGAACTCAGGGAAACATTTATGTAGGTTTACCAGTTTATTAATGGATATGATAAAGAGTACAGATGAGAAGCCAGATGAAGAGATATGTTGGGTGAAGTCTGGGAGGATCCCAAGTGTAGGAGTTTCTGTCTCTGTGGAGTTGGGGTATATCATACTCCTGGTACATGGATGTGTTCACAGATCTGGAAACTCTTGGAACCCCATACTATTGGGATTTGTATGTAGGTTTCATCACATAGGGCATAATTGATCATTAACTCCATTTTTAGCCCCTCTCCGTTCTCAAGAGCTTGGGGGATGGGGTTGAAAATTTCAAGCTTCTAATCATGGCTTGGTCTTTCCAGTAACTGCCCCTCATCCAGGAGCATCCAGGAGCCCACCCAGAGTCATCTCATTAGCACAAAAGACTTTCCTATCACCCAGGAAATTACAAGGGTTTCAGAAGCCCTATGTCAGGAACCAGGGTCAAAGACTAAGTAGTAGAACAAAAGATTTCCCTAGATTCCTATCACTTAGGAAATTCTGTACCAGAAATGAGGATGAAGACCAAATATCTATTTCTTACTATAAATCACCGTATCACAGATATTATGTTATGCAGGATATTGGTAGATATTTGTTCATTCCTTAGAATAACAACTGAGAAGTTAAAGAAGGAAGGACCGTCTCAACATTACTTTCAGTGATCTACTTAAGAATGTTGAGTTTTTTGTTCCCAGAAATTTCGACTCTCTTAAAGTAGAGATCTGATGACAGACTGAAATCATAATGGAGTAATCATAGTTCAGGCACACAAAATGGAGTCGGCGGCCATTGACGATCTGGTTTCAGACACATCCCTGCAACACTGAGAATTTGAATTCTCTGTGAACTATACAAAACCTGAGGAAACCAGCTGTTTTTTAAAATAGAATCTGCTAGCTGCAACCTTGTGGTTTCAAGGTTGTTCCCCTTTGTAACTATGCAGCCATTTCAGACCCCAACCAATCCTTGCTTAACAAACAACACCCTTTCTTCTTGTCAGAGCCAGTTATAATTCTTGATAAACAATTCATGTAACTAACTGCAACCTCGTGGTTTTTGCCTTTATAAGCTTTCTCCATTTTGTAGTTCAGCAGAACACAATTCAAGTGCTTCTTTAGTCTGTGTCTCCCAAGCTGCAGTCCTAATAAACCCCAAATAAACACCTCTTTATTTCAATCATATATTAATTTCTGAAATTTTGCTTAGCAGCTTCCCAGGGGAGGCACACTTTTACCTTCAGAGAAAAAAGAGTTGCATCACACATTAATTTACAACTTTGGTTGCTTAGTTGGGCTTATCATACAAGTACCTTAGCAGGCAAAGAAAGGAGTAACTATGCTGAAACACATAATTTACTGTGATTATCCTTAGGTCTTGAGATTGTTACTATAAAATAAGGTGCGGGGAATATATCTGAAACCCAAGTGATTCACTGTGGAATTGTTTGGTGCTGTCATATCCAGTAATAACTGTAAACAGATAATTGAAATAATAACCATTACCTGACAAAGGTATGTTAACCTGGGGTTAAGAAGTTCAGAAAAAAACCTGAATACTAGGCTAGAGTGGATGAACAGAATGAGACAATGAATACTAGCTGTGTTCTTCCTTTCTTTCTTTTTTTTTTTTTTTCTACAAGGTCCTTTATAGAAGCATAAAATCAAAGCAACCAAAAATTCAGGACCCATCTCTGTAATGCTCCTGCTAAAATGAGCCTTTCATCTGGAGGACAGTTGACAGTCTTGTTTTCCTGTTTCCAAGGATCAAAGTCCTTAAAGATTGTTTGCATAGGTTAAGCAAGGAATGAGGATCCTTCTTTCCCAAACATACCTCAAAAAGCCATAAATCCCCAAGAGCACAATACTAAGACTGAGAAAACTGACTTTGTGCTGACCTCCAGGAGACAACACTTCCCATCTCTACCCTGGATGTATGCTCCTGTGAATTGCAGATGGCTCCATTACTCAGTAATGGAGCAGAGATAAGGAACAATCCTAAGTCTCTCTCTCTCTCACAACTTTCACAAGACCCACTCCAACCTAACTCATTATGTATATACTTTATGTGTGGCAAAATGCTACAGAATAAAAAATGACACAAAGCTGTGTGAGCCATGAATTACCCTTACAATCATAAAGCAGTTTATGTTTACAGGTTTAATTTAACTTAAATTTTACTTTGTTCCAAGGAAGGGGAAAACAAAAAAATATGTATATTTGTTTATAATGTTATGTATTTGAGTTAAAGACCTCAGATTGTTTGAGGGTTCCTTTTTTTTTCACATCTTTATTGAAGTATAATTACTTTACAATGTTGTGTTAGTTTCTGCTGTACAACAAAGTGAATTAGCTATATGTATACATATATCCCCATATCCCCTCCCTCTTGAGCCTCCCTCCTACCCTCCCTATCCCACCCCTCTAGGTGATCACAAAGCACCAAGCTGATCTCCCTGTACTATGCAAAGGCTTCCCACTAGCCATCCATTTTACATTTGGTAGTGTATATATGTCAGTGCTACTCTCTCACTTCACCCCAGCTTACCCTTCACCTGCCGTGTCCTCAAGTCCATTCTCTACGTCTACATCTTTATTCCTGCCCAGCCACTAGGTTCATCACTACTGTTTTTTTAGTTCCGTATATGTGCGTTAGTACATGGTATTTGTTTTTCTCTTTCTGACTTACTTCACTCTGTATGACAGACTCTAGGTCCA